>NC_090445.1:1171100067-1171443067 GCF_031143425.1 Pleurodeles waltl | reverse complement strand
GGTTTGATGGCCACTCGCGGCACGCAACACTTCATTCGTAAATTGCACGTGGCCTTGTTTGGACGCCGCCGGCCTTCCCGGGACTTCGCCCTTCTGTTAATCGACTTTGAGAAGGCCTTTGACACGGTGGACTGGGGTTTTCTCTTTTTAGTGCTTCAGCGGGCGGGCTTTGGGCCGAGGTTTTGTCGCCTGGCCCGGGCTCTGTACACCAACCCCACAGCATTCATGCAGGTCAACGGTACCCTATCTTCGATCCTCACTATTCATCGGGGTACATGACAGGGCTTCCCTTTGTCCCCGCTTCTTTTTACTTTGGCTATTGAGCCGCTAGCACAAATGATCAGGACAGATCCCCTATACCGCGGCTACAGATGGGGGCATTTCTCTGAGGACAGGGTGGCGCTGTATGCGGATGACGTCCTGTTATATATGGATGAACATAGTGTGATGGGCCCCAGAGTCCTTCACCTTCTATGGTGTTATGAAGAGGGTCAAAATGAATTCAGCCAAATCAGTTTTGGTGCTCTTGGCCAGTTCACAAGACTGCTTTGATTGGCAGTCTGAGATACCCTGCGCAGGCTCAGTTTTAAATATCTTGGTATTTGGATAGCCCTTCTTCCTGAACTCACATGGGCTAGGAACCTGGCCCTGCTACTAGCCCACACTAAGGCAGACTTGCAAAGATGGCCGACACTGCCGCTGAACGCGCTGGTCTGTGTAGCCCTCTATAAAATAAAGGTATTACTGCAACTTTTATGTCTTTCAAAACTTTCCACTCCCGATCCCACGTCCATGGTTTATGGCTTTGGAGAAAGTCACCAATTCATTTCTTTGGAATGGGGCAAGACATCGGGTGGCCGCACAGCACTGTCGGAGGAGGGTGTTCGACGGGGGATTGGGACTGGCTGACCCCTACTTGTATTATTTGGCGACCCCGCTCCTGGTTGTGCATGATTGGTTTACAGGGGGGTGGGCGGATCCGGCCTACCATGTGGAATTGGAGACGTTGGGTTTTCCCCGTATCCTTGACTTGCTTTATGGTGCGCCACTCCACAGGGACATGGAGTCAGTAACAGGGGTGGTTTTCTTGGCTTGTCACCCGACAAACCCCTTTGTGGCATGGGAGCTGGTTGAGTGAATCGGCGGCATTGGAAGGGTTCACTGAATGGGACCTGCTGGGTACATCATTAGTGGGTGATGTATGGAAAGGAGATGCAATGAAATCATTTCAGGAGCTACAGGCTGATTTTCAGCTGTCCCAGATGCAGTTTTTCAAGTACCTCCAGGTCCGGCATGCTCTGGGCACTCACCTGCCACCCACTGGCCCGCTACCAGAATTCAATCCACTTGAGGCCAAGTTGCTTATGGGCAGCTTGGGAGGGAAAGGTGTTTCCCAGATTTATAAAATGTTAGTTAATAATGCCCCAGGCAGGTAGGAATCAAACAAGAATAAATGGGAGTCATGGGTGGGTGCGTTTGAGGAGACTGACTGAGCGGAGGCGTTGTCGGCAAGGCTTTGTGCGGTGCAATTCTACTACTTACACAGGGCATATCTGACACCAGACAGGCTGCACCGGGCGGGTCTTCGCTCCTCGGCTCAGTGCTCTTGCTGTGCAGAGGAACCGGCTGACTTTTTTCACATGGTGTGGTCTTGTCCGGTGCTGCAGGCATATTGGGGTAAGTTGACACGTGAATTGAATGCGGTGCTGGGGCAGGAGCAACATATGTCTGCTAAACTGGTTTTACTGGGTGTTATGGAGGAACTCAGGGGCACACAAGCAAATCGTGCTTTTGTGGGTACGGCTCTGCTGGTCGCTAAGAGAGACATTGCTGCTGCTTGGAACTCATCTACAGGCCGTCCCTTCAAAAATGGAGACGCGGGGTGGATTGGCGCGCAAACCAAGAAAAACTGGTCTACGAATCTAGGGGCTGTCCTGGGAAGCATGAGAAGATATAGGGAGGGTGGCTGGGATTGCCCTCGTAGACTGCTGGGGGGCTTTGGTTCCCATTGTTGTGCTTAGATCTCACCCCTTAGGGTGATTCATGTCAACCGCCTAAAACCCTACTATGACAGGGCTGATCTCACCCTGCTCATGGCAACAGATGAGGGACGGGAAGAAGAGAATTACCCTCTCCCTGATCTCTTTTCCACCACTGAAGCAGATGCCTTAGTGGAGGGAGTAGTTTTGGCAGATTGTCTGACTGCAGAACAGAAAGACAACTGCATAAATCTCCTTAGACAATTTTCTGACCTATTTTCAATTGTGCCAGGTACAACATCCTGGTGTGAACACACAATTGATACTGGTGACAGCCTGCCTGTCAGGAGCAAGATTTATAGGCAGCCTGACTATGTCAGGGACTGCATAAAACAAGAGGTACAGAAGATGGTGGATCTGGGAGTGATTGAGCCTTCTGAAAGCCCATGGGCTAGCCCAGTGGTGCTTGTACCAAAGCCTCACTCAAAAGATGGAAAAAGGGAGATGAGGTTTTGTGTAGACTACAGAGGTCTCAATCAGGTACCAAAAACTGATGCTCACCCTATACCCAGGGCAGACAAGCTCATTGGTACACTGGCATCTGCCAAGTATCTTAGCACTTTTGATTTGACTGCAGGGTATTGGCAGATCAAATTGGCAGAAGATGCTAAACCTAAGACTGCATTTTCAACTATAGGAGGGCACTACCAATTTACAGTGATGCCCTTTGGTTTGAAAAATGCACCTGCCACTTTTCAGAGGTTGGTGAACACAGTCCTGCAAGGGTTGGAGGCTTTCAGTGCAGCATATCTTGATGATATTGCTGTCTTTAGCTCAACCTGGGATGAGCACCTGGTCCACCTTTGGAAAGTTTTGGAGGCCCTGCAAAAGGCAGACCTCCCTATCAAGGCCTCAAAGTGCCAGATAGGGCAGGGTAAGGTGGTTTATCTGGGACACCTGGTAGGTGGAGAACAGATTGCACCACTTCAGGGGAAAATCCAAACAATCATGGATTGGGTTCTCCCTACTACTCAGACCCAGGTGAGAGCCTTTCTAGGCCTCACCTGGTATTACAGGAGATTCATTAAAAACTATGGCTCCATAGCAGCCCCTCTTAAGGATCTCACAAGTAAGAAAATGCCTAAAAAGGTATTATGGACAGCAAGCTGTCAGAAAGCTTTTGAGGAGCTCAAATAGGCCATGTGCTCTGCACCTGTCCTAAAAAGCCCATGTTACTCCAAGAAATTCATTGTTCGAACTGATGCATCTGAATTAGGGATAGGGGCAGTCTTATCACAACTGAATTCTGAGGGACAGGATCAACCAGTTGCTTTTATCAGCAGAAGTTTGACCCCTAGAGAAAAGCGTTGGACTGCCATAGAGAGGGAGGCCTTTGCTGTGGTCTGGGCACTGAAAAGGTTGAGGCCATACCTAGTTGGCACTCACTTTATTGTTCAGACAGACCACAAACCTCTACTTTGGCTAAAACAAATGAAAGGTGAAAATCCTAAATTTTTTAGGTGGTCCATATCTCTACAGGGAATGGACTATACAGTGGAACATAGACCTGGGAGTACCCACTCCAAAGCAGATGGACTCTTCAGATATTTCCACTTAGACAATGAAGACTCATCAGGTCATGGCTAGTCTTATTGTCCTTCGTATGGGGGGGGGGTTGTGAAGGAAAGTACCATCTTGCCTGGCATGTTACCCCCATATTTCACTGTATATATGTTGTTTTAGTCTATGTGTCACTGGGACCCTGCCAGGCAGGGCTCCAGTGCTCATAAGTATGTGCCCTGTATGTGTTCCCTGTGTGATGCCTAACTGTCTCACTGAGGCTCTGCTAGCCAGAACCTCAGTGGTTATGCTCTCTCTGCTTTCCAAATTTGTCACTAACAGGTTAGTGACTAAATTTACCAACTCACATTGGCATACTGGTACACCCATATAATTCCCTTGTATATGGTACTGAGGTACCCAGGGTATTGGGGTTCCAGGAGATCCCTATGGGCTGCAGCATTTCTTTTGCCACCCATAGGGAGCTCTGACAATTCTTACACAGGCCTGCCACTGCAGCCTGAGTGAAATAACGTCCAAGTTATTTCACAGCCATTTACCACTGCACATAAGTAACTTATAAGTCACCTATATGTCTAACCTTCACCTAGTGAAGGTTGGGTGGCAAGTTACTTAGTGTGTGGGCACCCTGGCACTAGCCAAGGTGCCCCCACATCGTTCAGGGCAAATTCCCCGGACTTTGTGAGTGCGGGGACACCATTACACACGTGCACTATACATAGGTCACTACCTATGTATAGCGTCACAATGGTAACTCCGAACATGGCCATGTAACATGTCTAAGATCATGGAATTGTCCCCCCAATACCATTCTGGTATTGGGGGGACAATTCCATGATCCCCCGGGTCTCTAGCACAGAACTCGGGTACTGCCAAACTGCCTTTCCGGGGTCTCCACTGCAGCTACTGCTGCTGCCAACCCCTCAGACAGGTTTCTGCCCCCCTGGGGCCTGGGCAGCCTGGTCCCAGGAAGGCAGAACAAAGGATTTCCTCTGAGAGAGGGTGTTACACCCTCTCCCTTTGGAAATAGGTGTGAAGGGCTGGGGAGGAGTAGCCTCCCCCATCCTCTGGAAATGCTTTGATGGGCACAGATGGTGCCCATCTCTGCATAAGCCAGTTTACACTGGTTCAGGGATCCCCCAGCCCTGCTCTGGCGCGAAACTGGACAAAGGAAAGGGGAGTGAGCACTCCCCCGACTAGTACCTCCCAGGGGAGGTGCCCAGAGCTCCTCCAGTGTGTCCCAAACCTCTGCCATCTTGGAAACAGAGGTGTTGGGGGCTCACTGGACTACTCTGAGGGGCCAGTACCAGCAGGTGACGTCAGAGGCTCCTTCTGATAGGCTCTTACCTCTCTTGGTAGCCAATCCTCCTAACCTGGTAGCCAAACCTCCTTTTCTGGCTATTTAGGGTCTCTGCTTTGGGGAATTCTTCAGATAACGAATGCAAGAGCTCACCAGAGTTTCTCTGCATCTCCCTCTTCACCTTCTACCAAGGATCGACCGCTGACAGCTCAGGACACCTGCAAAACCGCAGCAAAATAGCAAGACGACTACGAGCAACATTGTAGCGCCTAATCCTGCCGGCTTTCTCGACTGTTTCCTGGTGGTGCATGCTCTGGGGGTAGCCTGCCTTCAACCTGCACCAGAAGCTCCGAAGAAATCTCCTGTGGGTCAACTGAATCTTCCCCCTGCTAACGCAGGCACCAAAAGACTGCAAGACTGGTCCTCTGGTTCCCCTCTCATCCCGACGAGCATGGTCCCTGGAACACAGCAACTCTGTTCAAGTGACTCTCACAGTCCAGTGACTCTCCATTCCAAGTTTGGTGGAGGTAAGTCCTTGCCTCCCCACGCTAGACTGCAAAGCTGTGTACCATGTGATTTGCTGCTGCTCCTGTGCACTCTTCCAGGATTTCCTTCGTGCACAGCCTAGCCTGGGTCCCCAGCACTCTGTCCTGCAGTGCACAACCTTCTGAGTTGTCCTCCGACGTCGTGGGACTCCCTTTTGTAACTTCGCATGAACTCCGGTTCACTCTTCTTCCAAGTGCCTGTTGGGGTACTTCTGTGGGTGCTGCCTGCTTCTGTGAGGGCTCTCTGAGTTGCTGAGCGCCCCCCGTCTTCTCCTCCAAGTGGCGACATCCTGAACCTTCCTGGTCCTCAGCAGCACCCAAAAACCTCTACTGCGACCCTTGCAGCTAGCAAGGCTTGTTTGCGGTCTTTCTGCGTGGGAACACCTCTGCAAGCTTCATCGCGACGTGGGACATCAGTCTTCCAAAGGAGAAGTCCCTAGTCCTCTTCTTTCTTGCAGAAGTCCAAGCTTCTTCCAACTGGTGGCAACTTCCTTGTACCTTCATCTGGGGGTTCCTCAGCTCCAGCCCCCCCTGGACACTGTCGCGACTGTTGGACTTGGTCCCCTTGTCTTACAGGTACTCAGGTCTGGAAATCCGTTGTCAGTGCGCTGCTGGTGTTTGTTCTTCCTGCAGAATCCCCCTATCACGACTTCTGTGCTCTCTGGGGGTAGTAGGTGTACTTTACTCTTACTTTTCAGGGTCTTGGGGTGGGGCATTTTTCTAACCCTCACTGTTTTCTTACAGTCCCAGCAACCCTCTACAAGCTCACATAGGTTTGGGGTCCATTCGTGGTTCGCATTCCACTTTTGGAGTATATGGTTTGTGTTGCCCCTATACCTATGTTCTCCTATTGCAACCTATTGTAATCCTACACTGTTTGCATTACTTTTCTTGCTCTTACTTACCTGATTTGGGTTTGTGTACATATAACTTGTGTATATTACTTACCTTCTTACTGAGGGTGCTCACTGAGATACTTGTGGCATATTGTCATAAAAATAAAGTACCTTTATTTTTAGTAACTCTGTGTATTGTGTTTTCTTATGATATTGTGCATATTATATAAGTGGTATAGTAGGAGCTTTGCATGTCTCCTAGTTCAGCCTAAGCTGCTCTGCCATAGCTACCTTCTATCAGTCTAAGCTGCTAGAAACACCTCTTCTACACTAATAAGGGATAACTGGGCCTGGCACAAGGTGTAAGTACCTCTGGTACCTACTACAAGCCAGGCCAGCCTCCTACAAAATACCAATGTAACACAGCTGTGGGCCAGCAGTAAACATAGCAGAGGGCACAAATTGGGAACCAGATCTGTGAAATGGAAAGGCAAAGTAACAAGTCAGGGTCCATACACTGAGTGAAAATTACAGACTTATGCTAGCTCCAACAATAGTATGAGATGTGGGAAGCAGTTACACCTTCTTACCTGTGTCTCACTGGAAGTATTGCATGATGATGTTGTTTCAGTTGTCTACATCTTCTTCTTCTGCCTCCTCTTCTTCACTGTCCACAGGCTCCACAGCTGCCACAAGACCACCATCTGGCCCATCCTCCTGCAGAAAAGGTTTTGCAACATACATCAGGCCACGATTATCTGGCACACCTTCTTCGGTGAGTAGTATAGGGAGCCACCTGTAAGATGGAGGCACCGGAATCTGGCCTTCAGGAGGCCGAAGGTGCGTTCTATAATCCTCCTAGTTCACCCATGTGCCTCATTGTGGCGTTCCTATGCCCTTGTCCTTGGATTCCTCACTGGGGTCAGTAGCCATGACAGGTTGGGAAAACCAGAGTCACCTGCAAATGTTGAGGGACAACTGTTAGACAGATACTAACCCTTAGGGACAACCCCATACCCAGACACCTATGTCAACTGTGTTGGGACCTTGGGCTCACCTATTAGCCACACACAGTGCCTCTGGAGTTGCCCCATCACAAAAGGGATGCTGCTATTCCTCAAAATGTAAGCGTCATGCACAGAGCCAGGATACTTGGCATTCACATGGGAGATGTACTGGTCTGCCAAACACACCATCTGCACATTCATTGAATGGTAGCTTTTCCGGTTTCTGTACACCTGTTCATTCCTGCGGGTGGGACAAATGCCACAAGTGTACCATCAATGGCACCAATGATGTTGGGGATATGTCCCAGAGCATAGAAGTCACCTTTCACTGTGGGCAAATCCCCCACCTGAGGGAAAATGATGTAGCTGCGCATGTGTTTCAGCAGGACAGACAACACTCTGGACAACACGTTAGAGAACATTGGCTGTGACATCGCTGACGCCATGGCCACTGTTGTTTGAAAAGACCCACTGGCCAGGAAATGGAGTACAGACAGAACCTGTACAAGGGGGGGATTCCTGTAGGTTGGCGGATAGCTGACATCAGGTCTGGCTCCAACTGGGCACACAGTTCCAGGATTGTTGCACGATCAAGTCTGTAAGTGATAATGATGTGTCTCTCTTCCATTGTCGACAGGTCCACCAGGGGTCTGTACACCGGAGGATACCGCCATCTCATCACCTGCCCCAGCAGACGTGCCCTATGGAGGAGAACAGCGAGCAGAGGGTCATCCAACACTTAGGTATCACAATGTGTTATTTGGTAAAATGTTGGAAATTTGCCATGTGCTTTTATCTTTCCGTATTCCAGGCCTAAATAGGTGTGATACAGTTTTTTCCCCTGCCATGTGGCCCCCTGACCTGTAAGGTGGGACAAGGGGAAATGAGGTAACTCCACTGGCGTTGTACACCGTCGCAATAGGCGGTGGAAGAACGCGGTGCAATTCAGCATTGGTTAACATTGGGCCCTATGGGTCCCAGGAGCCAATAATGATGTACGCTGGGGGTGACGGTACGTACTGCCGCGGACGTGGCCGCCATTTTCTTACTGTTCCCTCACTTGACACCTGACCTTCAACAGGAGAGGACCTACACTGCAAGTGCTGCTGTGACCTGTGTCTGGAAGCACCGATGGCTACAGTGTCTGGGGAAAGGGCCAGTGCCTTCACTTTGGAGGAGTTGGAGAAACTGGTGGATGGGATCCTCCCCCAGTACATGCAACTGTACAGTCCTCCAGACTAACAGGTGAGTACACTGTGAGCATGGTGGATGGCACATGATTGTATGGAGTGTCGTGGATGGAAGAGGATGGGGAGGGGGACAGGCCAGCATGTCAGGATTGTGTGTGTATGTATGTCTGGGCCAGAGTGGGAGGTGTTTGGCAATGCGTGAGATGAAATGTACGAGATAGAAACATCCATTTTTACTTCACTTTTCCTCTAGGTAAGCGCCCACCAGAAGAAGGGTATTTGGCGTGCAATCGCCAAGGACGTCCGGACCCTGGGGGTCTACCATAGACGGAGCACCCACTGGCGTAAAGGATGGGAGGACCTGCGCAGCTGAAGCAAGAAGACGGCGGAGGCCCAGCTGGGGATGGCCTCCCAACGTGGAAGGGGTCTCCGTCGCACCATGACTCCCCTGATGTACCGGATCCTGGCGGTGGCCTATCTGGAGTTGGATGGGCGCTTGAGGGCATCACAGCAGCCACAAGGGGGTGAGTACACTCTAATTCAGCTGCATCAGCGCACTTTACGAGGTGTCTGGGTGGGCGAAGTGGGCTGTGGGTTCCTCTAGGCCAGGGCGAACTTGGTAGGCTAGGTCCCTTGTCAGGCAGGCTCTGTGGCACCCCAACCCCACTACTGGTAATATCCATCTACTGCTAGTCAGGCTCCTGTGGCTTCAATGTGTGCGGCAATTGGGCTTTGGCCTCATCCCCCATGGGCATGTGAATTTGCTAAGAACTGTTAGTGCATGGCTTAGTGCATAGGGCTGCTCCCTGTGTGTTGTGTCCGCCAACGGTAGTGGTGTTGCATGCACTGAACATATGTTTCTTTTGTCTTTCCCCCCCTTTTTGTTTTGTCTCCCTGTTCTTGCGTGTATTAGCATCATCTGGCGAAGGAGCAGTGGCACCAGAGCAGGAGGGAGCTGCAACCCACATGGCCCTGGAGGGTGAAGCAACGGAGTCTGAAGCCACCAGTGGGACGGAGGGCGAGGGGAGCTCCACGACGGGGACAGGAGCATACACCAGCGACAGCAACTCCTCCTCTGATGGGAGTTCCCGTGCGGTGGCGGGCACCTCTGTGCCCACCGCATCAACAGGTACAGCCGACACCCCCCTACCAACACCGCCCTCCCAGCAGCCCCTCAGCATGTGTCCCGTGCCTGCTCACCCAGGAGGGTGGGCATCTCCTTCGCACCAGGCACCTCAGGCCCTGCCCCAGTCAGCCCTGCTGCCCTCAGTGAGGAGGCTATTGACCTCCTGAGATCCCTCACTTTTGGGCAATCTACCATTTTGAATGCCATCCAGAGTGTTGAGAGGCATTTGCAACAAACAAATGCATACCTGGAGGGCATTCATTCTGGGCAGGCGGCCCAACAGAGAGCATTTCAGGCTCTGGCCTCATCACTGATGGCAGCAATTGTCCCTGTGTCCAGCCTCCCCCCTCCAACTTCCTCCACCCAGACCCAATCCCCTGTACCTCAGCCTATCCCAAGCACACCATCAGACCAGCATGCACACTCATCAACACACAAGAGTGGACATGGCAAACATAAGCACCACACATCCCACAAGCACTCACACAAGCACCATCCCCATGCAGACACAGCAACATCCACTGCCTCCACTGTGTCCCACACCTCCACGTCCTCCTCCTCTCTCCCTGTCTCGTCTCCACTCACACCTGCATGCACTACATCCTCAGCCACTACCTCCACCACCAGGACGCCCATCACCACACACCGCTCACATGCAATCACCACCCTCACTGCCATTCACACATCCCCAGTGTCCTCTCCCAGTGTGCCTGTGAGCCCTCCTCCCAAATTACACAAACGCAGGCACACACCCACCCAACAGCCATCCACCTCACAACAGCCTTCACCCAAATTCAGCAAACGTACACCTCCTACAACCACTACCTCTTCCTCCACTCCCAAACCCCCTCCATCTTCCCATCCCAGTGTGTCTAAGAAGCTTTTCCTGGCTAACATTAAACTCTTCCCTACACCTCCCCCCGTCCTTCCCCTAGGGCCAGGTTTTCCAGGTCCCAGCCCAGCTCCTCAGCCACCAAATCCCCAGGCACAGTGGTACAAGCAACTGTGGTGTCATAGAGTGCGCCACCCATCAGGGCTGCCAGGGTGCCACCCAGCAAGGCCAAGGACATTCCGCCACCTGCCAAAGTGAAGAAGGTGCCCACATCCCAGAGGGAGAAGCTGCACCTACCAGCCACCAAGAGCTCCTCCAAACCAAAAGGGGACAGTGGCAAGACACCTGCGGCAACATCAAAGGTGGGGAAGGGACACAAGCCGAAGAGCAGGTCAGGACAGGGCACAGTGGCTCCGGCTTAGGGACTAGAGTCACCCCTTCTGTCAACCATTACACCAACCTGTGTGGCGGACACCACCACCTGCACCGCCACCTGCACCGCCATCAGCATCGCCACCTGCACCGCCACCAGCACCGCCACCTGCACTGCCACCTGTACCGTCACCTGCACGTCTGCAGCCTCAGCGACAGTCCTCAGCATCTTCCCCAGTGGGCAGCCATCCGAGGCTGCAGGAGACGTCCGGCTGTGTCCCTCAACAGGTGCTGACACATGCACCACCGCCAGCACCTCCGCCACAGACACCGCCGCAAGCACCGCCACCAGCCCCACGACGTGCTCAGACAGTGCCACCTCAGCTGACATGGTTACCATCCCCAGTGGGCAACCGTCCGATTCTGGAGGAGACTTCCTGGACCCTGCCCAGCTTCCATGAGGCATGACTCTCATCACTGTTTGCACTTGCAGGTGGCAGGCGAAGCCGCAGCAGGGTGGGGTATGTCTCTGCCTCCATGGCGTATCATGCTACCTGTTCCTAGGCAATCTCGTGGCACACACACCCATGTGAGGTAATGGGACCAGCCACACTGCATGTGGAGCACTCTGGGCACCAAGCCCCCTCCAGAACCAGTGGAGAATCACATACACTACCTCAGTCCCCCTCCAGAACCAGTGGAGAATCACATCCACTACCTCAGTCCTTGGCAGGATAAAGCACTCTAGGCACCAAGCCCCCTCCAGAACCAGTGGAGACTGTTATCCACTTGAGAGACTGTGGCTTTGCACTCCCCAGGATAAAGCAGTGGAAGCAGTGGGCAAACCACCCACTGGAAAGACTTGAGAGATTGTGGCTTTGCACTCCCCAGGATAAAGCAGTGGGCAAACCACCCACTGGAAAGACTTGAGAGACTGTGGCTTTGCACTCCCCAGGATACAGCAATGGGGATGGAGCCCCCTCGTGCAGCAGTGGCGCTGTGCGTTCATCTGGCTGAGGTGCCCCCCCTCCCCTTCCCCCTGAGGTGCCTGTTTAATTTCAATCTGAGGCCCCTGCAGTGTTCTCTCCGTTTCAAGTCAGGTATCTTGTGTGGGCTTCGCCCATGCATTTTGGGACCACTAGTCCTCGGACAATGATTGGAACACTATCCGGACTTATGTAGTTGGTGTACATATTTGTATATACTGATTTTTGAACTTGCACTATCTGATTTTTCTTTTTTACACTCATTTCCTTTTGTCCTTGTGTTCTTCCAGGGGGTGAGGGGGTGCATATGTAATGTTGCTGCATGTATTTGTGTGTATGGTGTTGTGGGTGAGGGTGAAGGTATTCCGTGTTGCGTGTGTGTCACTCTATTTTCCCTCCCCTTCCCCTGTGTTGTAGGCGCAGTACTCACCGTGGTCGTCGACGGCGTCTGTCCTGCTCCTGATACAGGAGGAGGAAGACCAGCATGGGCAGGATGTCTAACTCGGGCTCCATGGCGCCCTGGTTCCTCGTTAGGTGTCGAGAGGTGAGTGGATTCTCTTCTGTGTACTGTTTCCGCCGTACTTTTGATAGCGTTGGTTCCGCCCCGGAAAAGGTGGTGGATAGGCGTGTTGGAATACAGTGGGCGGTACTTTGTCCTCCGCCTGTCTGTTAGCGGTGACCGCTGCACTGTTTGTTTCCACTGTTGTGGCGGTCGGAGTGTTAAAGTGGCTGTCTATGTTGGTGGTTTCCGCCATGGTCGTGATTTTTTTCCACCGGCCTGTTGGTAGTATTACCGCTGCTTTAACAGCGACCGTCAGGGTTGCAATGAGGACCTAAGTGTTTTGCACACTTTTGTCATAGGGCTATACGTGGGCTACATTTGGGTGATATTTGTGCTACATTTGGGCTCTTTTTTCTCTGGTGGCCCTCTTGGGAGACATATTTGTTATGAAGCTCCCTAATCTCCTCATTCTATGTCAGGACTATGCAGTCCTTTCTTCACTTTTATTAATCACAGCAAGTTCAAAGTTCAAACCCCCCCCAAAAAATTACAAATACTCCAACTCCCATGATGTTATGAGCATAGTCACAGAGACCAGTAAACCAATCATGTCCACGTCTGAATCTCTATATAAATATCTAACAGGAGCAGTCCTTCCTCTTTCTTCACTGCTGACCCGTCAGTTAAGTCCTCGCTCCCTAATATTCCTTTCCGATCGGAGTTGCCGGGGATTGCCTTGTGATTTACCGCATTGTGCTTCTATTGTGTTGACTAACGTTTTTCCCCTCTATTAACCTCTTCTGTGCCTTGGACGAGATGATCTCGTCCAAGGCTACAGTTCCCCTGTGCCTTGGACGAGATCATCTCGTCCATGGCACAGGGGAACTTGGGGGCGCGCTAGCGCGCCCCCGTGCACCCCCCTCCCCCCCCAAGTCGGGGATGGAAGGGGAAGACCTTCCCCTTCCACCCCCGAGCCCCCCCCACCCCCCCCTGTGAAGTTAGCGCGCGAGCGCGTGCTGATTTGTCACAGGGGCCTCCCTAGTCGCGCTGGAAGCTCTGCTTCCAGCGTGATTGAAAGAGAAATGCAAAAGCATTTCTCTTTCAATCACTGGGGAGGCCCGGAGGGGCTTCAAAGGGAAGGAAAAGTATTTCCTTCCCTTTGAAGTCTCTCCGAGGGTTTCAAAAGCCGGATTGCTTGCAATCCGGCTTTTGAAACCCCACTAGACACCAGGGATTTTTTTTATTTTTATTGTTATTGACAAAAGGGAGCGAGCCCTTGGGCAAGGGTCGCTCCCACGGGGGGCATATTTCCGGGAAGGCCTTTTCTGCCACCCCTGGGGGCAGAAACCTCTAGGCACCAGGGACAATTTTTATTTTTTTATTTTTTATGTTTCATTTTTTTTTTTTGGTGGGGAGCGACCCCTTAGGCAAGGGTCGCTCCCCTTGGGGGAAAATTATATTTTGCCCATTTCTGCCCCCCTTGGGGATTGGCCTATTTTGATGAGGCCAATCTGCCCCCAAGGGGGGTAGAAACCACTAGACACCAGGGAGTTTTTTCTTTGCGTGAATTTCACGCAAAGGGAGCGACCCCTTAGGCAAGGGTCGCTCCCTGGGGGGGAGGGCAATTTATTTTAGGCCATTTCTGCCCCCAGGGGGGGGCAGAAACCTCTAGGCGCCAGGGCAAATTTTTTTTTGTGTTTTTTTTGTTGTTGTTGTTTCTTTTTTTAGAGATGGGGAGCGACCCATCAGGCAAGGGTCGCTCCCCTGGGGGGCAAATTGTATTTAGGCCATTTCTGCCCCCCTGGGGGCAGATTGGCCGATTTTAGGTCAATCTGCCCCCAAGGGGGCAGAAACCACTAGGCACCTGGGATTTGTTTTTTGGCGCCAATGTCACGCAGGGGGAGCGACCCCGTAGGCAAGGGTAGCTCCCGGGGGGGGGGGGGGGGGTTGGGGGGCAAATTTATTTTAGGCCGATCTGCCCCCGGGGGCGGGGGCAGAAACCTCTAGGCGCCAGGGCAAATTTTTTTGGGGTGTTTTTTATTTTTGTTTGTTTGTTTTTTTAGAGATGGGGAGCGACCCATCAGGCAAGGGTCGCTCCCCTGGGGGGCAAATTGTATTTAGACCATTTCTGCCCCCCTGGTGGCAGATTGGCCGATTTTAGGTCAATCTGCCCCCAAGGGGGCAGAAACCACTAGGCACCGGGGATTTGTTTTTTGGCGCCAATGTCACGCAGGGGGAGCGACCCCGTAGGCAAGGGTCGCTCCCGGGGGGGGAGGGTGGGGGGGGCAAATTCATTTTAGGCCTTTTCTGCCCCCCCCTATTATTAGGCCGAACTGCCCCCAGGGGGGGGCAGAACCCTCTAGGCACCAGGGCAAATTATTATTATTATTTTTTTGTTTTTTTGTTTTTTAGAGATGGGAAGTGACCCATCAGGCAAGGGTCGCTCCCCTTGGGGGGCAAATTGTATTTAGGCCATTTCTGCCCCCCTGGGGGCAGATTGGCTGATTTTAGGTCAATCTGCCCCCAAGGGGGCAGAAACCACTAGGCACCTGGGATTTGTTTTTTGGCGCCAATGTCACGCAGGGGGAGCGACCCCGTAGGCAAGGGTCGCTCCCGGGGGGGTGGGCAAATTTATTTTAGGCCATTTCTGCCCCCCCTGGGGGCAGATCGGCCTATTATTAGGCCGAACTGCCCCCAGGGGGGGGTAGAACCCTCAGTGCACCAGGGCAAATTTTTTTGTTGTGTTTTTTTTTGTGTTTGTTTGTTTTTTTCGAGATGGGGAGCGACCCATCAGGCAAGGGTCGCTCCCCTGGGGGGCAAATTGTATTTAGGCCATTTCTGCCCCCCTTGGGGGCAGATTGGCCGATTTTAGGTCAATCTGCCCCCAAGGGGGCAGAAACCACTAGGCACCTGGGATTTGTTTTTTGGCGCCAATGTCACGCAGGGGGACCGACCCCGTAGGCAAGGGTCGCTCCCGGGGGGGGTGGGGGCTGGGGGGGGGGAATTTATTTTAGGCCATTTCTGCCCCCCCTGGGGGCAGATCGGCCTATTATTAGGCCGAACTGCCCCCAGGGGGGGGGGCAGAACCCTCAGGGCACCAGGGCAAATTTTTTTGTTGTGTGTTTTTTTTTGGTTTGTTTGTTTTTTTCGAGATGGGGAGTGACCCATCAGGCAAGGGTCGCTCCCCTGGGGGGGATATTGTATTTAGGCCATTTCTGCCCCCCTTGGGGGCAGATTGGCCGATTTTAGGTCAATCTGCCCCCAAGGGGGCAGAAACCACTAGGCACCTGGGATTTGTTTTTTGGCGCCAATGTCATGCAGGGGGAGCGACCCCGTAGGCAGGGGTTGTTCCCGGGCAGGGGCAGGGGGGGGCTTGGGGAGTTGGGGGGGTCAAATTTATTTTAGGGCATTTCTGCCCCCCCCCCCTCCCGGGGCCGGCTGAGCTAGATTCCAAACTCCACAGGTAGGCACTTTGCAAAAAACACCTCTGTTTTCTGTGAAAAAACATGTTCTGTCCACGTTGTGTTTTGGGCCATTTCCTTTTGTGGGCGCTAGGCCTACCCACAGAAGTGAGGTACCATTTTTATTGAGAGACTTAGGGGAACGCTGGGTGGAAGGAAATTTGTGGCTCCTCTCAGATTCCAGAACTTTCTGCCACTGAAATGTGAGGAACATGTGTTTTTTTAGCCAAAGTTTGAGGTTTGCAAAGGATTCTGGGTAACAGAACCTGGTCCGAGCCCCACAAGTCACCCCATCTTGGATTCCCCTAGGTCCCTAGTTTTCAGAAATGCACAGGTATGGTAGGTTTCCCTAGGTGCCGGCTGAGCTACAGGCCAAAATCCACAGGTAGGCACTGTTTTCTTTCAAAAATTTGGATGTGTCCACGTTGTGCTTTGGGGCGTTTCCTGTCGCGGGCGCTAGGCCTACCCACACAAGTGAGGTATCATTTTTATCGGGAGACTTGGGGGAACGCTGGGTGGAAGGAAATTTGTGGCTCCTCTCAGATTCCAGAACTTTCTGCCACAGAAATGTGAGGAACATTTGTTTTTTTAGCCAAATTGTGAGGTTTGCAAAGGATTCTGGGTAACAGAACCTGGTCCGAGCCCCGCAAGTCACCCCTCCTTGGATTCCCCAAGGCCTCTAGTTTTCAGAAATGCACAGGTTTGGTAGGTTTCCCTAGGTGCCGGCTGAGCTAGAGGCCAAAATCTACAGGAAGGCACTTCGCAAAAAACACCTCTGTTTTCTTCCAAAAAATTTGGATGTGTCCACGTTGCACTTTGGGGCGTTTCCTGTCGCGGGTGCTAGGCCTACCCACACAAGTGAGGTATCATTTTTATCGGGAGACTTGGGGGAACGCTGGGTGGAAGGAAATTTGTGGCTCCTCTCAGATTCCAGAACTTTATGCCACAGAAATGTGAGGAACATGTGTTTTTTTAGCCAAATTTTGAGGTTTGCAAAGGATTCTGGGTAACAGAACCTGGTCCGAGCCCCGCAAGTCACCCCTCCTTGGATTCCCCTAGGTCTCTAGTTTTCAGAAATGCACAGGTTTGGTAGGTTTCCCTAGGTGCCGGCTGAGCTAGAGGCCAAAATCTACAGGTAGGCACTTCGCTAAAAACACCTCTGTTTTCTTCCAAAAATTTGGATGTGTCCACATTGCGCTTTGTGTCTCCTGTCGCGGGCGCTAGGCCTACCCACACAAGTGAGGTATCATTTTTATCGGGAGACTTGGGGGAACGCTGGGTGGAAGGAAATTTGTGGCTCCTCTCAGATTCCCGAACTTTCTGCCACAGAAATGTGAGGAACATGTGTTTTTTTAGCCAAATTTTGAGGTTTGCAAAGGATTCTGGGTAACAGAACCTGGTCCGAGCCCCGCAAGTCACCCCTCCTTGGATTCCCCTAGGTCTCTAGTTTTCAGAAATGCACAGGTTTGGTAGGTTTCCCTAGGTGCCGGCTGAGCTAGAGGCCAAAATCTACAGGTAGGTACTTCGCAAAAAACACCTCTGTTTTCTTCCAAAAATTTGGATGTGTCCACGTTGCGCTTTGGGGCGTTTCCTGTCGCGGGCGCTAGGCCTACCCACACAAGTGAAGTATCATTTTTATCGGGAGACTTGGGGGAACGCTGGGTGGAAGGAAATTTGTGGCTCCTCTCAGATTCCCGAACTTTCTGCCACAGAAATGTGAGGAACATGTGTTTTTTTAGCCAAATTTTGAGGTTTGCAAAGGATTCTGGGTAACAGAACCTGGTCTGAGCCCCGCAAGTCACCCCTCCTTGGATTCCCCTAGGTCTCTAGTTTTCAGAAATGCACAGGTTTGGTAGGTTTCCCTAGATGCCGGCTGAGCTAGAGGCCAAAATCTACAGGTAGGCACTTCACAAAAAACACCTCTGTTTTCTTCCAAAAATTTGGATGTGTCCATGTTGCGCTTTGGGGCGTTTCCTGTCGCGGGCGCTAGGCCTACCCACACAAGTGAGGTATCATTGTTATCGGGAGACTTGGGGGAACGCTGGGTGGAAGGAAATTTGTGGCTCCTCTCAGATTCCAGAACTTTCTGCCACAGAAATGTGAGGAACATGTGTTTTTTTAGCCAAATTTTGAGGTTTGCAAAGGATTCTGGGTAACAGAACCTGGTCCGAGCCCCGCAAGTCCCCCCTCCTTGGATTCCCCAAGGCCTCTAGTTTTCAGAAATGCACAGGTGTGGTAGGTTTCCCTAGGTGCCGGCTGAGCTAGAGGCCAAAATCTACAGGTAGGTACTTCGCAAAAAACACCTCTGTTTTCTTCCAAAAATTTGGATATGTCCACGTTGTGCTTTGGGGCGTTTCCTGTCGCGGGCACTAGGCCTACCCACACAAGTGAGGTATCATTTTTATCGGGAGACTTGGGGGAACGCTGGGTGGAATGAAATTTGTGGCTCCTTTCAGATTCCCGAACTCTCTGCCACAGAAATGTGAGGAACATGTGTTTTTTTAGCCAAATTTTGAGGTTTGCAAAGGATTCTGGGTAACAGAACCTGGTCCGAGCCCCGCAAGTCACCCCTCCTTGGATTCCCCTAGGTCTCTAGTTTTCAGAAATGCACAGGTTTGGTAGGTTTCCCTAGGTGCCGGCTGAGCTAGAGGCCAAAATCTACAGGTAGGCACTTCGCAAAAAACACCTCTGTTTTTTTCCAAAAATTTGGATGTGTGCACGTTGCGCTTTGGGGCGTTTCCTGTCGCGGGCGCTAGGCCTACCCACACAAGTGAGGTATCATTTTTATCGGGAGACTTGGGGGAACATAGATTAGCAAAACAAGTGTTATTGCCCCTTGTCTTTCTCTACATTTTTTCCTTCCAAATATAGGAGAGTGTGTAAAAAAGACATCTATTTGAGAAATGCCCTGTAATTCTCATGCTAGTACTGTATGGTCACCCCGGAATTCAGAGATGTGCAAATAACCACTGCTCCTCAACACCTTATCTTGTGCCCTTTTTGGAAATACAAAGGTTTTCTTGATAGCAATTTTTTACTCTTTATATTTCAGCAAATGAATTGCTGTATACCCAGTATAGAATGAAAACGCACTGCAGGGTGCAGCTCATTTATTGGCTCTGGGTTCCTCGGGTTCTTGATGAACCTACAAGCCCTATATATCCCCGCAACCAGAGGAGTCCAGCAGACGTAACGGTATATTGCTTTCGATAATCTGACATTGCAGGGAAAAGTTACAGAGTAAAACGTAGAGAAAAATTTATGTTTTTTTCACCTCAATTTCAATATTTTTCTTTTTCAGTTGTTATTTTGTGTAGGAAACCCTTGTAGGATCTACACAAATGACCCCTTGCTGAATTCAGAATGTTGTCTACTTTTTAGAAATGTTTAGGTTTCTGGGATCCAGCATTGGTTTCATGCCCATTTCTGTCACTGACTGGAAGGAGGCTGAAAGCACAAAAAATTGCAAAAATGGGGTATGTCCCAGTAAAATGCCAAAATTGTGTTGAAAAATTGGGTTTTCTGATTCAAGTCTGTCTGTTCCTGAAAGCTGGGAAGCTGCTGAGTTTAGCACCGCAAACCCTTTGTTGATGCCATTTTCAGGGGAAAAACCACAAGTCTTCTTCTGCAGTCACTTTTTCCATTTTTTTTTAAAAAAAACGAAATTTCCCCTGTATTTTGGCCATTTTCTTGGCCTCCTTCAGGGGAACCCACAAAGTCTGGGTACCTCTAGAATCCCTAGGATGTTGGAAAAAAAGGACGCAAATTTGGCTTGGTTAGCTTATGTGGACAAAAAGTTATGAGGGCCTAAGCGCGAACTGCCCCAAATAGGCAAAAAAAGGCCTGGCACAGGAGGGGGAAAAGGCCTGGCAGCGAAGGGGTTAAGCTGTCGAAGATGTGCGGCAGGCTACAGCCCGAGTGCATTGTGTGACTACAAGCAGGGCCGCTATGGGTGCACTTTCGCGCTGTGCTCGCGCTCAGCACTTCCCTAGCGCGTCTGACAAATTGCAGGCATGTGTGGGTATAGATTGGACCGTGCCCTTGCGGTCATCGATCGATTTCAGCCCCTCCCAACTCTCGCTGACACCATCTCGCGGTAGGAGCAGGCTAGGCCCATAAATCAATCACCCGGTGGGAAGACACAGCAGGTGCTAATACCTGAGAAATTGCCCGGCTTGGGCCAGAATAGTTCTGTGGGCCATAAATAAGTAACCTGGGGCACAGCGAGGGGGCTGCCCTTTATATTAAATTCAGAGCGAGTATCTGGTGCTCACACCCCATTTTACTTTCCTTCAAGGAAATAAGAATAAAGGTTTTCCCTTTCAGCTTCTTCCACTATTGGTGGTAATATCTTTATGGAATCCTTTGAGGACCATGCCTATGCCCCTTCCCTGGCAGCAGAGGAGGTATGGCCCGCCCAATGCCACCTGCCCGCAGGGATTGACAGACTCCTTTCGCAGACTGTTGCTAAGGCTCTTGCACCCCTCCAGGATAGGGTCAACAAGTTGATGGACCAGGTTTCTAAGACCCCGGGCATTTTGGAGATGTAGAAGCTGTATCCAGTGCCTATACCAGCTCTTCCTCCTCTAGGCCGGTTAAGCGTGACGTGGAACACCTGGAAGGCTTCGACAAACTGAGAGAGGCCTTCCATAAGAGTGTGCGAACACTGAGAAATGCACTCTGCCGGGAGGATGTAATACCTGGTGGGCTTGGCGGCAAAGCCACCCTGGATATCAATCCCTTTCTAGAATCTCCCCATTCTGGGAGTGGGTGACTCCGATGAAGAGGGCTCATCGGATAAGGGGCACGATTTGGGCAGGCCTTGGCACCCATTAGCGACCACCTCTAGCTATGAGGAGGAAGAGCCTGAGGATTCCGACATGTTTGACCACGAGGATATCTACCATACCAGGTCTTCAGAATGGATTCCATATCCCAAGGTGGCAACTTATGTTGCCAAAGCGATTCAACACCCCTTAGACAAGGAGGTGAGAGCCCCAGACTGGAGGATAAAGTGACAGCCACCCCCTGCACATTCTTTGCTAAATATATGCGAAACCCCAAGAAGGGTATCAATCGCTCCTGGCGAGCTTGCCAGGATAAACTCCTGGACGTCATGAGCCCACTGACAAAAATTATTGAATTGGCAGAAGTGTCCAGACAATCCGTGGTGCCCATGCAAACAGACATAGTCGCAGGGTGGGCACAATGGGCAGTTTGCCTTCTCGGAAACGCGAATTGCACTATCTCCGCGGAGAGGCGCCAGTCCCTCCTAATTAAACTAGATAACAAACTGGGGGAATTATCGAACATAGAGGTGGGTGCGATTGCAGAAGGCAATCTTTTTGGGGACCCTTTTGTAAAGGAGCTCGGGAAGTTTGTGGCGACCTTCTCAGCACTGGACAAAGCACAATCGTCTATGAGAAAAATCTTCCCTGGGAAGGTTTTCCATGGGGCCAAAAGAGGCATGGCGTCGCTCCTTAGGGCGCTCTTTTCAGCCAGGCCTCTCCAGAGCTCAGTCTAGCTGCAAAAATGGCTGGAACAACGGAAAACAAGGTGCCTTCTTCCCCAATCGAGGTGCGAGTAGGGCCAGATGCTTCCAATCCGCAAGAGGAGACACCAACGCTCCAGGAGGAGGTGGTGTTAAGCACTACCCTTTTTTTCCCCTCAAAATCTGTGAGGAAGACTGAAACTATTAATAAAGAATTGGGAACGGATTACATCCGACCCTTGGGTGTTGGAGACAATCAGAGGTTTCCACATAGCAATGTATTGTTCCCCGACTCATCACATGAGGCCTTGTTCCATTCGATTCAATTTGCAGGAGACACAACTGACAGAAATATAGTAACTTCTTTGCAAAGAGACCATTGTCCAAACAACCCTTCACCCAAGGGGTTTCTTGAGCAACATTTTCCTTGTTGAAAAGAAGGACAAGGGATTCCGACCTGTCATAAATCTCAAAGAGTACAATGAGTGGATAGTCTACCGTCACTTCAAGATGGAGGGTATCCATCTCCTCAGGGAAGTTACCTCAAGGAGGCATACCTAACAGTCCCTATCTTCCTGCCACATTGTTGTTTTTTGCAGTTTCAGTGGCAGGACAAAGTGTACGAGTTCCAATGCCTACCATTTGGTCTGTCATCAGCACCGCTTGGCTTCACGAGGTTGCTGAAACCAGTCGTGGACACCCTAAGGACTCAGGGCATCAGGCTGATAATTTATCTCGATGATATCCTCCTGATGGACTAGTCATGTACACAGTTGCTGAACTACGTGAACATGACTATTGCCTTGCCGCAGGAACTTGAGTTCATCATCAACAGAGAGAAGTCAATGCGTTTCCCGTCACAATCCAAGATCTTCCTGGGATTCCTAGTAGACATGGTATCAGCTACGGTGAAACTCCTGGATGGCAAGATCTCCAAGATCAAAAAACAACTTTCAAGGGAGATCAGGAAGGACAGGATCTCCCTTCGGCAGATATCCAGGATGACAGGACTCCTATCTTCGTCGATACAGGCTATTTTCCTGGGCCCACTTCATTACAGGGCCCTCCAAAGTTTGAAAGCATTACTTCTGAGGAAGGGACTCACATACTCAGAACTGATGGAGTTATCCCCAGAGGCCAGATTGGAGATATAATGGTGGTTGGACCACATGGAGCCCTGGAACGGGAGAGCGATCTTCGTTTCCCTCCCTGACATGGTAATAGAGTCCGATGCCAGCAGACTAGGCTGGGGGGCCAGGGGTGGACAGATCTCCATGGGGGGACAATGGACACCAGAGGAGCTAAACCTGCACATCAATTGCTTGGAACTCCTAGTGGGCTCGTTTGTGATACGATCTCTAACGCAGGACAAGGTATCCTGCTGCATCCTGTTAAGAATGGACTACACGTCGGCGGTCCAATACATCAACAGACCTAGGGGGCACCAGTTCCAGAGCTCTGGCGGAACTGGCAAAGGCCTTCTGGCACTACTGCCTTCAGAAACAGATCTTGGTGATGGCAGAGTACCTACCTGGAATGCAGAACAAGGTGACGGATTGGAATTCCCACTATCTCAGGGACTCCAGCGATTGGTAACTGGATCCTTTGATTTTCCTATCTCTGATGGAATACATTAACAGACCTAGGGGGCACCCATTCCAGAGCTCTGGCGGAACTGGCAAAGGACTTCTGGCACTACTGCCTTCAGAAACAGATCTTGGTGATGACAGAGTACCTCCCGGGAATGCAGAACAAGGTGACGGATTGGAATTCCCACTATCTCAGGGACTCCTGCGATTGGTAACTGGATCCTTTGATTTTCCTATCTCTGATGGAATGACGGGGACCCTGTAAGGTAGACCTGTTTGCAGCCAGTTTGAACGGATCCGGGGGCAGAAGCGGTGGATGCATTCCTGCAGGACTTGTCAAAGGACCAGGGATATGCCTTTCCTTTGTTCCTTTTGATTCCTAGGGTAGCAGCTCAGGTTAGGAGACAGAGAGCATCTCTGGTATTAATCAAACCGATTTGGAGAGCACAAGGGTGGTTCCCTATTCTTCTGGAGCTTTCCTGGATAGCACCTCTAAAGCTATCAGCCTCCATCGGGATCCTTCGGGACCCAGCAGGACGCTCGCACCTTCTTGTGACACAAGGACACCTTAGCCTTATGGCATGGAGGATTTCAGGGGACGTTGGCAAGACATCCAACTTTCACAAGACGCTAACACCCTTATCAGACAATCTTGTGCACTGGGCACGATTAAGAGATATAAATCAGCCTGGAATCGATGGGCCCATTGGTGTTTGGAGAGGAAAATAGATCCTGTGGAGGCACCCGTCACTCTCATAGTTGACTTCCTGGCAGAGCTGTACATGTGTGTCTTAGCATACTACACGATTAGTTTGTTTTGATTGGCCAATTCAGCAGGATACAGTCTAGTCAACAATTTACCAGTTGCTGAACACCCATGGGTGAGTAAACTTCTCAAAGGGGTCAGAATCTCTAGACCTCTGTAGCCCAGATACACTACGTTATGGGACGTCATTAAGGTACTCTACTTCATTTCATCGTGGCAGGATAATAAATTCCTAGCCAGAAAAGAAATTGTGGAAAAACTGACAATATTGCTGTGTCTTATCTCCTGCAAAAGGGTCTCAGATATCCAAGCCCTAGACATTTTGGGAAGGGTTTTCACTTCCGAAGGGGTTACATTTACTATTTCCATGAGGACTAAGACAGAAACCAGGTTGGTATCTTATCTAAGTTTTGACTCCCATTCTAAGCTGTGTGTAATAAGTTGTCTTAAGACGTATGAGGAGATAAGACCTCTGGGAGAGAGAGAGTTACTGATCACCATTGAAAAAACGATGTTCCTACTGTCGTCAGGTGTGTAAGATGGATCATGATTGAAGCAGGCGTAGATATCCACCATTTTGGAGCCCATTCTACCCATTTGGAGTGATGGCTTCTTAAGCCATATAGGTCCCTTGACCCTTAACCCTTGGGTAGGTCGCTTCCCCGCCACTGCAGCTCCGCCTGCCCAGCCCCCTGCCACGTTGATCTTGCGTTCATTTTTCCTTTTACTGGCGTTTTCCTAATTTGGCTTTTTCCTATTCTTTTGCGCTTTCCTTTCCCGCCGCTGCCACCCGTGCGGCCCCGCCCCCCCTGCTCCCATTTGCTGCCCTTCCCTCCCGCCTCCCCCCTCCGAGCTGACACCTCCTCCCCTCCTTTCTCCTTATGGCGCACGCTGCGCGGCAGAGACAGCGACCCTTGACCCTTGGTTAGGTCGCTTCCCGGCCGCTGCAGCTCCGCCTGCCCAGCCCCCTGCCACATTGATCTTGCGTTCATTTTTCCTTTTACTGGCGTTTTCCTAATTTGGCTTTTTCCTGTTCTTTTGCGCTTTCCTTTCCCGCCACTGCCACCCGTGCGGCCCCGCCCCCCCTGCTCCCATTTGCTGCCCTTCCCTCCCGCCTCCCACCTCCCAGCTGACCCCTTCTCCCCTCCTTCCTTCTTATGGCGGCCGCTGCGCGGGCGCGCCAAATGCAAGCCCATCTGCGCCCGTCCGCACCTGGACCACGCCCAGTGCCAGAACCCCTGGCCCCCACCACACACAAAGCACCCGACTAAGATACGACTCCGCCTCCCTCAACGTCCTCAACACCGGACGAACTACCACCTACCACCAAGACAGCCCAAAACAAACCCATGGACCCTTCACCTGTCAAGCCTGCAAATACACATGCCTCCGGACCTGCAGACCACCCACCGGCCCTCGCAACAACAACAACCACCTCAAGTGCATCCTCCTCAACACACGCTCCGTCCACAAGCACGCCATCAAACTATGGGACCTCCTGGACACACCAGCACCAGACGTCGCCTTCATCACAGAAACCTGGATGAACGCTTCCTCAGCCCCAGACATCGCCATAGCCATCCCTGACAGCTACAAGATCGCCCGGAAGGACCGCGTCAACCAAACCAGAGGAGGAATCACAATCATCTACAGGAACACCATCAACATCACGACCACCACCGAAGACACATCCCTCGCCGCCGAACACGTACACTTCCAGATTCACACCGACCCCAAAACCACCCTCAGCGGAACACTCATCTACAGACCCCTAGGCCCACGCGTGCAATTCAGTGAAACCATCGCAGACTTCATCAGCCCGCACGCCCTAGCCTCACCAGAATACATCCTCCTCGGGGACCTGAACTTCCACCTGGAGAAAAACAACGACAACAACACCACCACCCTGCTCGACAACCTCGGACTAAAGCAACTGGTGAGCACCCCCACCCACACCGCTCTACCCCATCTTCTCCGCCAGCAACCACATCTCCTTCAGCCACTCCTCCGGACTACACTAGACCGACCACAGATGCGTCCACTTCACCTTCAAACGGGAGACCCACAACCATCGCACACAACAAATCCCCCGCAGACGCTGGAGCAAAATATCCACAGAGCAGCTCCTCTCAACACTGAACCAAAACCCACCAGCCAACATCACTGACACCAACAACGCAGCCCACAGCCTCACACAGTGGATCACCAACTGTGCCGACAACCTCGCACCTCTTAAAACCCCCCCAGGCGGGACCAGCATCAGGAAACCCCCATGGTTCACGGACGCCCTCAAAGAATCTAAGAAATCCTGCCCAACCCTCAAAAAAACCTGGCGCAGGGAACGAACCACAGAAAACATGACAGCCCTCAAGATCGCCACCCGTAAACACCACCAGCTGATCCGCTCCACCAAAAGGACATCATTCAAAGAGCGACTAGACAACAACACCCACAACAGCAAGGAACTCTTCAACATCGTCAAAGAGCTCTCCAACCCCAGCACCAGCTCCAACGACATCACACCTTCACAAGAACTCCGCAACTCCCTCGCCACGTTCTTCCACCGAAAGATCGCAGATCTACATGACAGCATTGGACCCCAGACCCTGCCTCCGACCACCGTACCAGCAACCCCCACCACTACCCTCAGCTCCTGGACCCCTATCAGCTCAGAAGAGACCAGAGGCATCATGAACACCATCCACTCCTGCTCCCCCTCCGACCCTTGCCCGCATCACATCTTCAACAAAGCCGACACCGTCATCGCACCCCATCTCCGGAACATCATCAACAGCTCGTTCGCATCAGCCACCTTCCCCGAGAGCTGGAAGCACGCAGAAATCAACACCCTCCTGAAAAAACCCACGGCAGACCCCAATGACCTGAAGAACTTCCGCCCCATCTCTCTTCTTCCCTTCCCGGCCAATGTCATCGAGAAGACCGTCAATAAGCAGCTGACCGCCTTTTTCGAGGCTAACAACTCGCTCAACCCTTCCCAATCTGGATTTCGAGCCAACCACAGCAAAGAAACCGCCCTCATCGCAGTCACCGACGACATCAGGACCCTGATGGACAACGGAGAAACAACCGCCCTCATCCTCCTGGACCTCTCGGCAGCCTTCGATACCATGTGCCATCGCACCCTAATAACCTGCCTCCGCACCACTGGAATCCTAGGACAGGCCCTAGACTGGATCATCTCGTTCCTCTCCGACAGAACCCAGAGAGTTCACCTCCCTCCCTTCCGCTCAGAACCCACCGAGATCATCTGAGGCGTACTCCAAGGATCCTCGCTCAGCCCAAGCCTCTTCAATATCTACATGAGCCCCCTCGCCGCCATCGCACGCAAACACAACAACATCATCTCCTACGCCGACGACACCCAGCTGATACTCTCCCTCACCAAAGACCCAACCACTGCCAAAACCAACCTACAGGAAGGAATGAAAGACGTTGTGGAATTGATGAAGCTCAGCCGCCTAAAACTGAACTCAGACAAGACGGAGGTCCTCATCCTCGGACAATCCCCATCCGCCTTGGACGACACCTGGTGGCCCACGGCGCTGGGCACCGCACCAACCCCCTCGGATCACGCATGAAACCTTGGGTTCATCCTGGACCCCCTCCTCACGATGACCAAGCAAGTCAACGTCGTATCATCATCATGCTTCAACACCCTACGCATGATCCGAAAAATCTTCCGATGGATCCCCGCCGAAACCAGAAAGACAGTTACCCATGCCCTCGTCACAAGCCGACTGGACCACGGAAACACCCTATACGCAGGAACCACCGCCAAGCTTCAGAAACATCTATAACGCATACAGAACGCCTCCGCATGCTTCATACTCGACATTCCTCGCCACAGCCACATATCCGCCCTGCAACACCTGCACTGGCTCCCCATCAACAAGTGGATCACCTTCAGGCTCCTCACCCACGCACACAAAGCACTCCACGACACGGGCCCCGAATATCTCAACAGCCGCCTCTCGTTCTACACGCCCACCTGTCAGCTCCGCTCAGCCAGCCTCGCCCTCACCACCGTCCCACGGATCCGCAGAACCACCGCCGGAGGAAGATCGTTCGCCTGCCTGGCAGCCAAAGCATGGAACTCCCTCCCCGCACACCTAAGAACTACCCAGGACCATCTCGCCTTCAGGAAACTCCTCAAGACATGGTTTTTTCGAGCAGCAGTAACTCCCCCCCTCCCCAGCGCCTTGAGACCCTCCCGGGTGAGTAGCGCGCTCTATAAATGGACTGATTGATTGATATAGGTAGGTGCTAGATTGGAAGATATGAATGCGGCGGATTGGTCATCGGAGTCCATTTTTAAGAAATTCTATTTCAAACCTATACATGAAGCCACATCGTTGGACAAATGTTTTTGGATGCTTATGGTCTTCATGGTTATTGAACTGTCGATATCAGTTTGTGATTATGATTACATTTCCCTCTATTGATGTTGTATAAGGAAAAACATTGTTTGTGACTAGACCTCAAATGATTCAAGTCTGGAACTCTGACATCTTCCTTATCTTCTAGGAGGCGATTCGAAAACGGATTAAGGCCGCTGAACTTAACTTGCCACAGTGAAGAAGAGGAAGGACTGCTCCAGTTTGACACTTATATGGACATTCGCACATGGACATGATTGGTTTACTGGTTTCTATGACTACGCTCATTGCATCATGGGAGTTGGAGTATTTTTTATGCTTTTTTGGGTTTGAACTTGCTGTAATAATAAAAGTGAAGAAAGGACTGCATAATCCTCGCCTCTGTGCCCTTAAAAGAATTGAAACTTTCCTTCATAATAGTTAGGAAATTTTCAGTTCCTGCAATATCCTCTGTAGAAAATGCTTTCAGTTTTCCAAATCGATTTTATTAAGATGGCGTTCAGATGTGGCACACTTCTGACATAAATTCAGAATGTTAGCACTCTAGTTGCTCATTAGAGCACTCTAGTAAAGTCTGCTGATCACCAGGGAGTTAACTGGCAGTCTGCTATTGGTGTTGAAAGTGCGAAGTTTGAGTCTGCATGTCAGAATGTTTAAATGAAATAGAAGAGGAAGATATTTGAGAATTCACTTAAAACATGTACTACCTTTTCTTTCTACAGCACTAACTAAAACTTCTATGAGAAAATGAACCCCCTCATTTTGTTCCTTTCTAAATTAAATGTTTTACATTTTACGAGTTTGATTCAATCAAGATGGCTTTAAGTGTGCAAAAAGGTTGTTATAAATAAAGCTGTTAGCACTCTAGGTGTTTTTAGAACACTCTGGGAGGCTGCAGTAGAACACAAGGGAATCAACTGACAGGCTAATGCTGTTGGAAGTGCGTTTTACTGAGAATGTCAGACTGGGAAATTTCCTCGCTATGGAAAGTGTAAATTCTATTAAGGACACAGATGTGGAGATTATGCATTTCTTTCTTCACTTTAACCCCTTCGCTGCCAGGCCTTTTCCCCCTCAGGTGCCATGCCTTTTTGTGGCTATTTGGGGCAGTTGACGCTTACGCCCTCATAACTTTTTGTCCACATAAGTTACCCACACCAAATTTGGTTCCTTTTTTTCCAACATCCTAGGGATTCTAGAGGTACCCAGAGTGGTGGATTCCTGTAGGAGGCTGGCCTGGTTTGTAGTGGGTACCTTGGGTACTTACACCTTACACCAGATCCAGTTATCCCTTGTTAGTGAATGTACTAGTGTTCTAGCAGCTTAGGCTGATAGAGGTAGCTATAGCAGAGCAGCTTAGGCTGAACTAGGAGACATGCAAAGCTCATGCAATACCACTCATAGTTACACAGTACTTATACACAAGTAAAGTCAATACTCAGTGTTACCAAAAATAAAGGTATTTATTTGGGTGACACAGTACCAAACATATCTTAGAGACAATACTCCTTCTGGAGGTAAGTATTATACACAATATATACACTAGACACCAAAATTAGACAAGTCAATAGTCATGAACAATGCAAACAGTAGGAAATCCTATAGAATGCAATGGGAGAAAATAGGTCTAGGGGCAACACAAACCATATACTAAAAAAGTGGAATGTGAATCACAAATTCCCCCCTAGACAAGTGTAGTGTGTGCAGAAACGCTGGGAGAGTAAGAATACAGTAAAGGTAAGTCAATTACCCCACCCCAGAGGCCAGAAAAGCAGGCGTAGAGTACTGCAAGTTTCCTTAGGACACACTACACCTCTTTTTTGGGATTTTGCAGCAGCCAACCAAGTCTGCAAAGAAAAACTGCTGGATTATTGGACCTGAAGACCTGCAAAGGAAGGGGACCAAGTCCAGAAGTCGAAAGAAATTCCAGGAAGGACAGGAGCCCCTGCCGACCCAGAAGAGGGTGCAAAAGAAGAGTCCCTGGTTAGTTGAAGTCTGAAGAAATGCACTCTAGGAAGATGCCATAGGGTCCTGCATGATGCAAAAGATGTCCCACAGCGTGAAGATTGGTGCAGATGAGATTTCGTGTTGGAAGGTGCCAACAAGCCTTGGCTACGGCAAAAGTGCGTTTTCCATCAAAATAGCGCTGGGTGGACCCAGGAGGGACCTGGGGACCTCAACTCTGTGTGATGACGAAGAGGGGGATCTGAGCACTTTAGAGAGTCCTCAGGATGCCAGCCAGCACCCCTAGAAGCCGCAGGATTCAGGTTCAAAGGAGGTGCAAAATGTGGTTGATGCAGCACAACAAAAGAAGGTCCCAAGCCGCCGGAGAACAACTCAGTGAGTTGAACATCACAGGGTGGAGTGCCGGGGACCTGGGCCAGGCTGTGCACAAAGGAATTTTTCAAAGAGTGCACAGAGGCGTCAGGAGGCGAAGAAGACACAAAACACAGGGGTGCTGTCATTGTTGGGGAAGGCAAGGTCTTGCCTCCTCCAAATTGCATCAGCAGGACTTCAGGACAGTCTATGTCGATGATGTCCACCATCTGTGTCCTTAGAAGCACGCTCGTTGCTGTGAGAGGAGTCCCACTGTACCAGTCGTCGCCTTGGAAGGTACCTGCTTGGAGCAGGGAAGTGACTACATCACTCCACGGGAGATTTCTTCTGTCCTTCTGGTGCAGGATGAAGACAGGGAGTCCCCAGAGCATGCACTCCATGGAAACTGTTGCAGTTGCTGTCTTGGAGCTGAGGTTGCTGAAGAAAAGTGTCTCTTGTAGTCACTTTGTTGCAGTTACAGCGTTTCTTGGAGCAGGCTGCGGTTGATCCGAGGTCAGAGGATGCTGAAGTTGTTGCAGAGGATTCCTGAAGGAAACTTGCAAGCAGAATCTGAAGAGAACCCACAGCAGAGACCCAAAATAGCCCTTAGAGGGGGATTGGCTACCTTATCAGATATGGACCTCTTCAAGACAGACGGTCCTAAGGTCCTGCTGTCTCAATTTGGAAGAGGTAAGAGCTTGCCTTCCCTGAGTATGACAGTACCCCTGTGCACTATGTCTTCTTCACCTCCTGAGGCCTCTGTGCACTATTTGCAAAATTCCTTCATTCACAGCCTGGCCCAGGTCCCCAGCACTCTATCCTGCGACGCTCAACTCGCTGAGTTGATCTCGGGCGGCGTGGGACCTTCCTCTGTAGTGCTGCACTAACTGCATTTTGCACCTCTTTGTTCCTGTGTCCTGGGACTCCCGTGGGTGCTGTCTGATCTTCTGAGGCCTCTCTGAAGTGCTGAGAGCCCCCTCTTCCTCCTCACACAGAGTTGAGGCCCCCAGATCACTCCTGGGTCCCGACAGCACCACTCTGATGCAAAACGCAACTTTGCCGGGACCAAGGCTTGTTGGAGGAATCCAGCGCCAAAATTCACCTGCTTCCAACTTCTCTTCGTGGGACATCCAGTGCATCCCGCAGGAACCCGCTGACATCTTCCTAAGGTTAATTTCTGCAGTCTTTGTCCAACCGGGGATTCTTCTTTTGCTCCCTCTTCTGGGTTGGCAGGGGCTCCTGTCCTTCCTGGAACTTCTTCCGACTTCTGGACTTGGTCTCCTTCCTCTGCAACTCTTCAGGTCCAGCAATCCACCATTTGTTGTTTGCTGTCTTGGTTGGTTATTGCAATAACTCTAATCACTACTTGTAGTGTGTCCTAAGGAAACTTGCAGTACTTACTCCTGCTTTTCTGGGCTCTGGGGTGGGGTAATTTACTTACCATTACTGTATTCTTACTCTCCTAGCGATACTCTACACAGTACACTTGTGTAGGGGGAATTTGTGATTCGCATTCCACTTTCTTAGTATATGGTTTGTGTTGCCCCAGACCTATTTTCTCCCATTGCATTCTATAGCATTTCCTATTGTTTGCACTATCCTATGTCTAATTACTTACCTTATTTTGGTGTACATCATACATATATACTGAAAGGCAATACCACCTCTTAAAACCTGTCCTTACTTAAAGTTCTCCAGCAGGGTGAGGGACCATCTCCAATGCGTTGGGTGGGATAATCCTTGCCGCCATGTCCTTAACAGATCTGAAACTTTCCTTCTCATTAGTTAGGAAATTTCCCATTCTATATCAGGAGCAGAGGCGAGGATTATGCATGTTCAAAGCTCCCTTACTATCAGAAGTAGTTTAAAATAAAACTGTTTAAAGGTAGATTTGGATGACCAATCAGCTGCATTCATAATATCTTTCAATCTACCACCCACCTTTATGGCCTTGGAAGCCATAGCTCCTCTTGTGGAATGTGCCCCAAATGCTTGTACATTGCTTCCTGCCTCTGCCATAATCCACCTTACCCACTTTGCAATAGAAGGGGAGGAGACTGCCCTAACTGACTTCGTGATGGAAATTAGTAGTTCTCTTTCCCCCAGTAGTCGGCATTCCGCCGTGATCTCCTCATACGCCTTAAGGCACCTGACCACACACAGCTTAGGCGAACCATCAAAGGCTAGATACGTTACTGACCTGGTATTGCATTTGGTTCTCCTAGATATGGTAAAGGTGATTCCTTCTGGTGTAAACCCTCTCGCTGTAATGTCTAAAGCCCCAACATCAGAGTCCCTTTTAAGGGATATGAGGCCCAAGAGAATAGCCAGTTTCGCTGAGATCTCCTTCCTAGAAAGGTACTGGTTATCCAGACACAAAGACAAAAAACGTAAAACTACGTTAACATCCCAGACACCTGAGTATCTAGGTTCTGGGGGTCTGGATATCCTGATGCCCTTAAGCACTTTGCAGATCCAAGGTTGCTCTCCAACAGGTGTGTTGTGAAAAGGAGGATGTCCCACAGATACCGATGACCAGAACGAATTTAATGAGCAGTGGGATAAACCAGAATTAGCCAGTTCTGCCAAAAAATGTAAGACATCCGTAACCTGGGCACCCATGGGATCCAGTTGTTTCTCCACACACCAATGAACCATCAAGCCCAGGCAGACCTATATCTCTTACTTGTCCCAGGAGCCAATGCCTGCTGGATGAATCTCTCAGACCCATTCGAAAGTCTGACGTCTTCCCATCTGCACCTGAAATTCTCCATGCCATAAGTTTCAAATTGCCCTGAAGAACCAGAGGGTGTAGCTGACCCTGTGGATCCAGGAGCACCCGAGGGAAATCTTCGATCAAGATCGGGGTGTCCAGGAGAGTTCGAGCAGTGCGGAGAGCCGCGCCTGAGATCTCCACAGAGGGGTTATCACCACTACCGAGGCCCTCTGATGTCAAACTTGAGACATCACTCTCGGTATCAGCAGGAAAGGAGGGAATGGGTAAGCCTGTTCTGGTTCCCAGTCCTGCAAGAAGGCATCCCGCGCCAACCCCCGTACTTCGGTAGTTGTGCATTCAGTCTGCACACAAGGAGATCCACTGAGCATGGCCTGCAACAATCCATGAGGGCCCCAAAGACCTTTCTGTCCACTTCCTAGTTGCTGGTAGCCTCTATGTGTCTGGAGTTCCAGTCTGCTAAGGTATTTTGTGCCCCCCAGAAGATACTCCCCTGTCATTAAAAAGTGGTGTTGGAGGCAGTAGTGGCACAAGTCTGTGGCCAGTTCTGCTAGCGCTTTTCGAGCGAGTGCCCTCAACCAATTTATGTATTGCACTGCTTATAGTAGCAAAAGAAGTGATGGATTAAACTCAGATCTATAACTGGGGGTGAATGTTTGATTGCTTCCACATTCCGTCCATCATTTGTGTTTGTTTGCTTTTGTTGTCATAAGCGCGCTGGGTATGCCCAGACGTGGGTCCCGGACTCACTATGCCACTGGATTCAAGCTAGCCTGGCTGATGAAGGGTGATACCCTGACACCGATCCAAAGATGCTTGTTTCCGGTCCAGGGAGGACTTGGCCTGGCAGTTCGGGCTGGACTGTTCCCATGGGGAACAGAGTCAAGACTGATTTGCATATGGCTGGGTCCAAACTGGGGTGGCATGGAGAGCAAAAGAATTGATGGATTAAACCCAGACCTATGACTGGGGGTGAATGTTTCACTGGTTCCTCATTCCATCCATCATTTGTGTTTGTTTGCTTTTGTTGTCATAAGTGCGCCGGGTATGCCCAGACGTGGGTCGTGGGCTCACTATGCCACTGGATTCAAGCTAGCCTGGCTGATGAAGGGTGATACCCTGAAGCTGGTCCCAGGGTGCTTGTTTCTGGTTCAGGGAGGGCTTGGCCTGACAGTTTGGGTCAAGACTGATTTGCATATGGCTGGGTCCAAACTGGGGTGACATGGTGAGCAAAAGAATTGATGGATTAAATCCAGATCCATGACTGGGGGTGAATGTTTGGTTGGTTCCGCATTCCGTCCATCATTTGTGTTTGAATGCTTTTGTCGCCGGGTATGCCCAGATGTGGGTCCCGGGCTCACTATGCCACTGGATTCAAGCTGGCCTGTCAGATGAAGGGTGATACCCTGTAACTGGTCTTAGGATGCCTGTTTCCGGTCCAGAGAGGACTTTGCCTGGCAGTTCGGGCTGGACTGTTCCCATGGGGCACAGGGTCAAGACTGATTTGCATATGGCTGGGTCCAAACTGGGGTGGCATGGAGAGCAAAAGAAGTGATGGATTAAACCCAGATCTATAACTGGGGCTGAATGTTTGATTGGTTCCGCATTCCGTCCATCATTTGTGTTTGTTTGCTTTTGTCGTCATAAGTGCGCTCGGTATGCCCAGACGTGGGTCCCGGGCTCACTATGCCACTGGATTCACGCTAGCCTGGCTGATGAAGGGTGATACCCTGACACAGATCCAAAGATGCTTGTTTCCGGTCGAGGGAGGACTTGGCCTGGCAGTTCGGGCTGGACTGTTCCCATGGGGAACAGGGTCAAGACTGATTTGCATATGGCTGGGTCCAAACTGGGGTGGCATGGAGAGCAACAGAATTGATGGATTAAACCCAGATTTATGACTGGGGGCTAATATTTGATTGGTTCCGCATTCCATCGATCATTTGTGTTTGTTTGCTTTTGTTGCCATAAGTGCGCCGGGTATGCCCAGACGTGGGTGTAGGAACGTACCATCTTTCTTGGCATGTTATCCCCAATTTCTGGCAGTTTGTCAATATGTTTTACTTGTCTAACTGAGATCCTGCTAGCCAGGACCCCAGTGCTCATAGTTTGTGGTCTGTGTGTGTGTGTGTGTTGTCAGTATGCTGACTCCATATTCCATTTCTAATTGGCACACTGGACCCCTTCTTATAATCCTTAGTATATGGTGCCTAGATACCAAGGGCATTGGGATCCCAGGAGATCCTTATGGGCTGCAGCATTTATTTTGCCACCCATAAGGAGCTCAGGCAAACCTTTCTTCAGGACTGCCACTGCAGCCTGAGTGAAATAGTGCTCACACTATTTCACAGCAATTTTCACTGCACTTAAGTAACTTATAAGTCACCTGTATAACTAACTTTTATTTACTGAAGGCTAGGTGCAAAGTTACTGTGTGTGAGGGAACCCTTGCACTAGCAAAGGTGCCCCCACGTTGTCCAGGGGCCAATTCCCCAGACTTCGTGAGTGCGGGGATACCATTACACGCATGCACTACATATATGTCAATACATATATGTAGCTTCACAATGGTAACTTCGAATAGGGCCATGTGAGATGTCTAAGATCATAGAATTGTCCCCCTACTCCAAATCTGGTATTGGGGGGGCAATCCCATGCACCCTGGCGGCTCCACCATGGACCCCCAGTACTGCCAACCCAGTTCTCTGAGGTTTCCACTGCAGCCCCAGCTGCTGCCACCTCACAGACAGGTTTCTGTCCTCCTGGGGACTGAGCAGCTCAATCCCAGGAAGGAAGAACAATGCATTTCCTTTGGGAGGAGAGTGTTACACCCTCTCCCTTTGGAAATAGGTGTTACAGGCTTGGGAGAGGTAGCCTCCCAGAGCCTCTTAAAATGCTTTGAAGGGCACAGATGGTGCCCTCCTTACATAAGCAAGTCTACACCGGTCCAGGGCCCCCCAGTCCCTGCTCTGGCGTGAAACTGGAAAAAAGGAAAGGGCAGTGAACACTTCCCTGTCCATCACCACCTCAAGGGTGGTGCCCAGAGCACCTCCAGTGTGTCCCTAGCATTATCCATCTTGGATTCCAAGCTGTGGGGACTCTCTGGAGACCTCTGAGTGGCCAGTGCCAGCAGGTGATGTCAGAGACCCCTCCTGATAGGTGCATACCTGGGTAGGTAGCCAATCTCCTTCTCAGGGTTATTTAGGGTCTCTTCTCTGGGTGTTTCCTCAGATTTGGTTTGCAGGATTTCTCCAGGACTCCTCTGCATCCTCTGCTTCAGCTTCTGACCGTCGGATCCCCCGCAGACTGCTCCAGGAACAGCTGTAACTGCAACAAAGTATCCAGGACGACTCCTGCGACCTGCAACTTCAGCCATCTTTTGCAACAGTTCCCAAGGTGTGCATGCTCTGAGGACTGCCTGTCTTCACCCTGTATCAGAAGAACCAAAAGAATCATCTGCAATGACAACTGGTACTCCGGGACACCTCTCCTGATGATGAGCGAGTTCCCTGGAACACAGGTGGTGGACAGAAGTGACCCAGACTGTCCAAAGGTCCAGCTGTCCAATTTTGGTGGAAGTAAGAGCTTGCCTCCCCGTGCGCAACAGTACCCCTGTGCACTGCATCTTCTGCAGCTCCTTGGGCTTCTGGGCACTTCTTCCAAGAAACCTTTGTGCACAGCATAGCCCAGGTCCCCAGCACTTTGCATCTTCTTTGTCCCCGTGTTCTGGGACTCCTGTGGGTGCTGCCTGGTCTTCTGAGGGCTCTCTGAAGTGCTGAGAGCCCCCTCTGTCTCCTCAGTCCGAGTTGAGACCCCCAGGTCCCTCCTGGGTTCAGGCAGCTCCTTTTTAACGCAAACCGCGTACTTGCTTGAACCGAGGCTTGTTGGTCGAATCCAGTGACGCAAACAGCATGCATCCAACAACTCGACGTGGGACATCACCTAGCAGGAACCCGCAGCCATCTTCTTTGGTGCTTCTGTACTTTTCTTCTTACTGGGGAATCCACTTTTGCACCATCTTCTAGGTTGGCAGGGGCTCCTGTCCTTCCTGGACTCTTCTTCGACTTCTGGACTTGGTCTCCTCTCTCCACAGGTCTTCAAGTTCAGATATCCATTGTTTGTTGCTTGCAGTCTTGCTTGGTTCTTGCAAAATCTCTTATCACGACTTGTAGAGTGTCCTGAGGAAACCTGCTGTACTTTACTCCTGCTTTTGTGAGATCTGGGGTGGGGTACTTTACTTACCTTTGGTATTTTTGCTACACTCCCAGTGCCCCTCTACACACTACACTTGCCTAGGGGGGAATTTGTGATTCAGAATCCACTATTTTAGTATATGGTTTGTTTTGCCCCTAGGCCCATTGCAATCTATTGTATTTTCTACTGTTTGCACTATTCTATTACTATTTACTTACCTGATTTTGGTCTCTAGTGTATATATTGTGTATAATACTCACCTCCAGAAGGACTATTGCCTCTAATAAAGTTTTGGCCTTGTGTCACTAAAATAAAGTACCTTTATTTTTGGTAACACTGAGTATTTATTGTGTATAAGTACTGTGTTACTATAGTGGTATTGCAGGAGCTTTGCATGTCTCCTAGTTCAGCCTAAGCTGCTCTGCTACAGCTACCTCCAGACAGCCTAAGCTGCTAGAACACTGCCTACATTTCACTAATAAGGGATTACTGGACCTGGCATATATTTTGTAGACACTCTAGGTGCCCACTACAATCCAGGCCAGCCTCATACAGTGGGTCCCGGGTTCACTATGCCACTGGATTCAAGCTAGCCTGGATGATGAAGGGCGATACCCTGAAGCCGGTCCTAGGATGCTTGTTTCTGGTCCAGGGAGGACTTGGCCTGGCAGTTCGGGCTGGACTATTCCCAGGGGGAACAGGGTCAAGACTGATTTGCATGAGGCTGGGTCCAAACTGGGGAGGCAGGGTGAGCAAAATAATTGATAGATTACACCCAGATCTATGACTGGGAGTGAATGGTTGATTGGTTCCACATTCCATCCATCATTTGTGCTTGTATGATTTTGTTGACACATTGTCCGCCCTGACCTTGTCCCGAGTCAGGGACTTGATCGCAAAGGACCCGCCAGGAGTTCCAGGCAGTTGATATGCAGACTGAGGGGCAGATTTATGGAAAGTGGTGCTGCACTGAGTGCAGCGCCACTTTCCCTGTGCCCCTTAGCACCCCCCACCGCCACCATGTGTGTGCCGTATTTAAAATACGGCGCACCATGGCGCAGGGTAGGGGGCAATAGCATCATGATTCATGATTCTATTGATGTACTCTGCAGGAGTAGTGCCAAAATATTGGCGCTACTCCTGCAGAGTACATAGGGCCCCATTCTAAAGAATGGAAAGCCCCTTTTAACGCCTGCTCTCGAGCAGGCATTAAAAGTGCCGTAAAAAATGGCGTAAGGAAATCTCATAGATTTCCTTACGTCATTGTTTCGGCTCCCCTAACTGGGGAAGCCCCCTTTGCATTCATTATGCCTGGCGCAGGCATAATGTAGCGCAAAGGGTTACAGGGTGGTGCAATGCCTGCATTGCGCCACCCTGTAATTAAGGCGCGGGGATTTTGTCCTTGTTGGGCCATTAACGTAAAAAACAATGATGTTAATGTGGCGCAAGGTGGGGCTAAGGCACTATAAATATGCCCCTGAGTTCCTGCTGAGTCCATTGGCCCTCATAGAGATCTTCCCAGATCCGATTCTATGGTGAGGTCGGCGGAGGATCCAAAGGTCGCCCTGCTTTGTGTAGAGGCTGACGAATCTTGCTGGCCACATATTCAGTGACTTTTTGGTCCGGCCGCCCCTTGGACAACCTGAAGTCATAAATACCCTCTGGGTCGAACATGTCGGAAACTGAAGTGTCACCTTCGTAAGGGTCTGGCGTCGCCGAAGCTGGGCGTCAGGGATGACCAGAGTCAGGGTCCTCATCTGAGGATGCATCCTCATCTGTTCACCCTGTCCTTGAATGGGCAACCCTGCGTCAGGGTCAGTCACTGGGGCGACCTCGTCGCAAACCTCCCCAGGCCATTCAGCATGTCGGTAGGGTCCATGCTTTAACGTGCACACCCTCTTATGGAAGGCTTCAGCGAGGCACTCGAAGTCTTCTAGGTGCCCCGTGTCACAGCTAGGGCTAGGGTCATCTCCCCTATCCCTAAATGTGGAAGCCCCAGTAGAGACCTAAGCTGTCAGCTTGGCTACACTCTCTTGTAAAGTGACCAGCATTTTAGCTATGGCCCGAGACAGTGTTTCTCTGGGTGTGACAGTGGACGTGAGAGTGTCTGGATGTCAGAGTGGGTGTGAGAGGGTGTGTCTGGGTGTAGGAATAGGTATGAGAGTGTTTGTCTGCATGTGACAGTGGGTTTCAGAGTGTGTGTGTGGGTGTGAGAGTGGGTGTGGCAGCGACTCTCTGGGTGTGACAGTGGGTGTAAGAGTGTCTGTCTAGATGTCATAGTCGGTGAGAGAGGGTGTGTCTGAGTGTGACAGTAGGTGTGTATGGGTGTGTATGGGTGTGAGACTGGGTGTGAAAGTGGCTGAATGTGAAGGTGCGTATGACAGTGCCTATCTGGGTGTGACAGTGGGTGGTAGAGTGCCTGTCCGGGTGTGAGAGTGGGTGTGAGAGGTAGTGTCTGGATGTGAGAGTGGGTGTGAGTGTATCTGTATAGATCTGAGAGTGAGTGTGAGAATGTCTGTCTGGGTGTGTGAATGGGTGTGAGAGTGTCTGGGTGTGAGAGTGGGAGTGACACTGTATGGGTGTTTGAATAGGTATGACAGTGTCTGTCTGGGTGTGAGATTGGGTGTGAGCATCCGGTGGTGTGAGAGTGGGTGTCAAAGTGTCTATAGAGATGTAAGACTGGACGTAAGAGCATCTGCCTGGGTGTGAGATTATCTGTCTGGGTGTGAGAGTGGGTGTAAGAGTGTCTATCTGGGTGTGAGAATCGGTGTTAGAGTGTCTGGGTGAGAGAGTGGGTGTGAGAGTGTCTATCTGAATGTGAGAGTGGGTGCGAGAGGGTGTGTTAGAATGTCAGAGTGGGTATGAAAGGGAGTGTCTGGGTCTAAGAGTAGGTGTGAAAGTGTGGGGCATATTTATAATGCCTTTGCGCCACTTTGTGGCACATTAACATCACTATTTTTTAGGTTAATGTGGCCCAACGAGGCCGAAATCCCAGCGCTGTATTTACAGAGTGGCACAATGCGTGCACTACGCCACTCTGTAACCTCTTATGCGCAAGGCATAATGTATGCAAAAAGGGCGTTCCCCTGTTAGGGGAGCCGGAAAAATGGAGTAAGAAAATCTATGAGATTTCCTTGCGCCATTTTTAACAGCATTTTTAACGCCTGCTCAATAGCGTTAAAAGGCGGCTTCCATTCTTTAGAATAGGGCCCTATGTACTCTGCAGGAGTAGCGCCAATATTTTGGCGCTACTCCTGCAGAGTACATCAATAGCGTCATGAGAAATGATGCTATTGCCCCCTACCCTGCGTCGTGCTTCGCTGTATTTTAAAAACGGCGCACACATGGTGGCAGTAGGGGGGTGCAAAGGGTCGCAGAGAAACGGCGCTGCACTCAGTGCAGTGCCACTTTCCATACATCTGCCCCTGTGTGACTTGCTGTGAGGCTGGATGTGAGTGTGTGTCAGGTTGTGACCCTGGGTGTGACAGTGTCTCTGATAGTGTGTGACAGTATCTCTATGGATGGCTGTGAGTGTGCACTAGTATTTCTTTGGGGCAGTTTCTGAGATCCGCGGATCCACCTGCAAATTTACACCGGGGGCCGCACTGAGCCCGCTGTTAGATCCGTAGATCTCAAAATCTCTAAAACCTATGAACGGATTTACACCAAATCATAATAAGCACGCTTTCTGGACCAAGAGCTAGTTTTTTGCCAAATTTGGTGTAATTCCTTCCAGCTGTTCGGGCTGTAGTCTTGTTAAAAAAATTAAAAAGTCCCAATGACAGAGAATGGAGAAAAAGTGTTTTAAGATAGCCCTCCGCGGGGCGTGGCTTCGGGCGTCAAGATGGCGGTCACACTCTGAGGGTGCTCTGGACCCCTCCGTCATCTGCCCGTGATAGCTGCTGACTCTGGCTCTCCCTCGAGGTGTGTGGACGACCGGCGGATACTCTGCCCGGCGGCGCCCCTGGTGATGTGGGGAGCGCTGCGCTGAGGTGCCAGTGTACCTTCTGGATCCCGCTTGGGCCCACGACTGGTGGGGTTGCCTTGGCCGAGGCTGCGTGCCCCGATTCACGCCGTGGCGTGAGCCCCCTGTGTATATCCCTGGCAGCGGTGAAGGGACGCGGTTAAACCGCCGGAGCGGCTGGGTGAGGGCTGCATGCCCCGCGGGGCAACGTTGAAGGAGCGGGCGATCGCTGCGGCTGCTCCGGATCCTCGGATGCTCCGGGGCCGTCCGGAGCCGTGTCCTGGATGAAGACCGGGAGCGGCCTCCCTTGAGGCAGACGTCTCCCTCCAGAGGTACCCCTTGTGTGGCCGGGCCGTGGCCGAAGCAGAGGAGGGGAGAAAACTAGACCCCGCACGGGCCTCGCGTGCGGCCGCCTCCCGGCCGACGGGTGGGTGCCGCGGGACCACGCGGAGACAGCCGTGGGGTCTCCTGGAGCAGCGCGCAGCAGCTGTGAAACACTGGGGGCCTCCCCCCTGCCGTCGCTCTGCACTTGGGAGTGGCCTTTCGCGAGCCGCGCGGGAGGCCGGACCCTGCTCAGCCCTGCTCACCTCTGGACCTGGCCCCGCCAAGGGACCGGAAATGGGAGCGGTGGACCCCGGAGGCGCACGAGGAGGGGACAAGGCACGACCTGGCCTACCTGCCGTGGGGCTGGGCCGCGGTGAGGTCGCAGCTGGAGGATCCCTGTGGTCCAGGTGAGGAGGGATTGTCTTGGTCCAGAGAGGTGGAGGTGCGGCTATATCTCAGACCCCCTCCTCCCGCCCGGGCGGGTGACCACGTTCCCCAAGAAGAGGGGGGCGCCTGACACCCGGATAACCACAGACGCTTAAGGAAGGTGGGCCGGCTGTCTGATTGAGCACCACGTGTGGTGGGGCACCCAGGCCCTAACCCCGATGCCTGTATCAAACTGAGAACCCCTGATCGGGTATCCTGTGGCCTAGAGATGCCCTGTTGTGGCCTAGGCGGAGCTGATTTGACTGCCCTTCTGGCCCCGTGAGGCTGCCTGGAGCCCTGACATTGCACCTTGGGGGCGGCATGGCGGCGTGAGGACCGAATCCGCTTGAGATTGCTTCTGGAGGGAGCGGGGCTCCGAGTCGTGCTGTGGCCCGCCTGCGCGAGTTGCCCGGTTGATCCACGGAGGAAACATGGGGAAAGACAGAACGACCAAACAACCACCGGCGTCTCAGCAGAGAATCGACCAATTTACCACGCCGGCAGCCTCTCGCGGAGACGGAGGCGTGCTGCCCGGCGACCCCCCCCAGATAGGGTAAACACTATCCTTCAGGCAATCCAGGCATCGCAGTTGGCAGTGGAAACTAAAATTGGGGAAGTGAAAGAAGACATGGGCCTTATAAGACAGGATCTCAGAAACTCGGTGGGCCGGATCACTGAGGTTGAGGGCCGTGTCTCCCAGACTGAGGACGACTTGGCCGACCTCAAGACCAAGGTAGCTCAACTACAAACTCGAAATGGTGAACTACATTGCCGCGCTGAAGATGCCAAAAACCGCTCTAGACGCAACAACTTGCACTTCGTTGGCTTCCCGGAGGGAGCCGAAGACAGCAAAACATCCGAATTTCTGGAGGGCTGGATCAAGTCCTGGATGCTGGAGCAAGCTGTCTCACCCTGGTTTGCAATCGAGCGGACACACAGGGCAATATCCTCAAAGAAGCAAGACGCTCCACTGGCCTCCTCTGGGATAATCACAAAAATCCTAATTTTCCCCGATTACACCCATGAGGTCCAGATCCGACGCCGGTCGTATGAACAAGTTAAGCAAAAGCTCAGGGCAATGCAACTATCCTATATGCTCCTCTTTCCTGCACGCCTAAAAGTTATCATGGCCGGCAAGGCACATTTTTTTGAGTCACCTGAGGAAGCGTAGGACTGGCTTACAGAGGAGGGCATTGAGAGAAGGAGGGGTCCCCGAGGACCAGCCAGGGACCCACCGGAGGGTTGTCTCAGCCCTTGACTGGATGTGAGAAGAGGCCGGAAACGCACGAGGTCTCGACGTGGAAGACAGAAGGGCGCGATTGACTCACCAGATAGAGACACCGAATCAAAAACCTGCTCCCAGTCCGATGTGGTCCCTGTGGGCTCTCTGGTGGCCCGAGCCCCGGCGCAGGAGTTGGAGGGGTGCCGCCTGAGCCAATCCCCTGTACTCAATTAGCGCCAGACTTGCACAACGGGCTGGGAAGTACTGGAAATTATATACCCCACCTAACGCAGGCATGTTTGGGCTGGTACAGAGGCGAGAACTGATCAACACCTACCGTTGTGCCTACTGTTTAATATGAGGGGCACAGCTTTCAGCAACTGATTGCATGTAATCCGTCCAAATGGAGGGGTCCACCATTCCACTCCCGTGACAGTCCCTCTGACTGTGACACTTTAGTTGGGTAGTTGGGTGACAGATGCTTCCAGGGTAGAAGTATGGGGTGGGGGGGAGTTGGGGGGGTTGAAGCTTTTGCTAAGGTTTAGGAATGTTGTTTTAATAAGTTTCCTTTGTTGTTTTTGTTTTCGTTTTAGCGGCCATCATCCTTCCTTTCTTCCTTGCTTGGTACGGTTGTCCCTGGGTCCCTGGGTGGGAGTCCGACATCACAACACATTAACACAATGCATACATGGCCTTCATTGACCCAGGTTCTCTCATGGAATGTGAATGGCCTGCTTGACAAGATTAAGAGGTCTGCAGTGTTCAGTTCCCTGCGCAGATACGCACCCTCGGTGGTCTTGTTGCAGGAAACCCACCTGCTCAGCACCAAATGTCCCATGCTGACACGCGGGGATACGATAAAGTTTATCACTCAGGATTTTCGAGAGGCTCTAGAGGGGTTGCCATCTTATTACATCGCTTGTTACCTATGGTGGTTAGTGCCACGAGATCCGATCCACAGGGTAGATTCGTGGTGGTGACCGGACTACTTTATGGGTTGATGCTCAACCTTGTGTGTGCCTACGCCCCTCCGGCTGGGTTTGACACTTTCCTACTCACTCTCCGTCAAGTATTGGCAGACCTCCCCCAGGGAGCTATGCTGTTAGGAGGGGACTTTAACTCTGTCCTAGACCCTGAACTGGATGTTTCCGGGACCATATCGGCCAGCCGGATTGGCAGGGCATCAAGCCTGAGGGGTTGGGTGGCAGACCTGGGCCTCTGCGAGGTGTGGAGGACCTGGCATCCCAGGACACGACATTACACGCATACCTCAGCTGCCCACCAGTCGCAGGCCCGGATTGACCTGGTGTTTGTGCCTGCAGTAGATATCTCCGGGGTCACCAGGGCGGAAATACTGCCCCGCGGAGTCTCAGACCACTCGCCGCTCCAGATCCGGATGGGGGATGTTGACCCGACTCAGCGTACGGTATGGCGCCTAAACGCATGGCACCTGCAGGAGGAAGAGTATACCCTCGAGATTAGAAACCACCTCACCCAGTACTTTGATCAGAATTTAGGATCAGTCCTATCTCCAGGCACGGTCTGGGCTGCAGGTAAGGCCACCCTTAGGGGATACGCCAAACATCTCGTGCGTACCTGGGAGCGTGCCCGCGACTCACGAGTAGTGGAGTTGGAGGCCGAGGCGCTTCGTGTTGAGCGTCAGAGCGCACGCGCCTCCTCGGCCTCCTCCCTGAGGCAACTCACTATGATTAGAGAAGAGATCAGGCAGCAGTTGTTGGAAGCCACGAAACACGCCTGGAGAGCATTAGAGGCCCGCGTCTATGGCTGGGGGGACAAAAACGGAAAACTCCTGCACTGGTTGGCCACGCGACCGTTAGCTGACAGAGTCATTCCCGAAATCACGGACAGGACAGGAGCACTCGCTAAGACGCCCAGAGATATCGCACAATCCTTTGCTTATTATACACAGCTATACGCAGAAAGACCTCGACCCGCACCTGAAAGGGAGTCCCGTCTCCTGGACGACATCGTCCTTCCCAAGATCTCGCAGGTGGCCAGAGACAGCCTGGACGGATCCATCACACTCACAGAGATCGCAGCAGCGATCTCTAGCTTGTCATCGGGCAAGACGCCCGGCCCGACGGATTCCCAGCGGAGCTCTATCACAAATGTAGTGATATCCTGAGTCCCCACCTGCTCAATATGGACGCAGAGGCCGAGAGAGAGGGTTGCTTCCCCTCCGGAATTGATCAAGCCACAATAGTGGTGATCCCCAGGTCCCAACCTCCATCATGCAATTGTTCTGCGTACAGACCTATTTCTCTCCTGAACACCGAAATCAAGGTGCTGTCGACTGTGCTCGCTTCCAGATTGAGAACTGTACTCCCTACATTGATACATCCGGACCAATGTGGATTTATGCCTGCACGAAGCACTAGGCATTGCATCAGACGCCTACACGTCGCCCTAGCACACCGTGGGGCTCTGGCCCAGTCTCCTCTAGCGCTTCTGCTGCTCAATTTTGAGAAAGCCTTCGATACCGTGACTGGACCTATCTGGAGCAGGTCCTCCTGGGCAACGGAATCGGTCCGAAATTCTGAGGTCTCGTGAGACTACTTTACTCTAACCCGACCGCGCGGGTCCAGGTGAATGGGGGGGTCTCGGAACCGTTCCCCATGCACCGCGGGACCCGCCAGGGATGCCCACTGTCCCCTTTGCTGTTCGCACTCGCAATGGAACCCTTGGCAAGGCTACTGAGGGAAGACCCCCTGATTGAGGGCTGGTCATGGCCTGCGAGCCCGGAGGACCGAGTAGCACTTTACATGGACGACGTCCTTATATACCTGTCAAACCCAGCACTAAGCGGCCCGCAAGTCCTACAACTTCTAGACCTCTTTTCACAGGCCTCCGGCCTGATTTTGAACCCGGGCAAATCTCTGCTGGTCCCCCTACATCACTCCAGAGAATGCATTGACTGGCAGCAGGACATCCCGATCCGGCGTAATAGCTTCAAATACCTCGGTGTGCACATAGCTTTGTTGCCCAAATTAGCATGGGAACTAAATATCACCCCACTTACAAAGAAAATCAAAGGTGACCTACAGAGATGGCGGAGCCTGCCCCTCAACCTGCTCGGTAGAATAGCATTGTACAAAATTATGATACTCCCCACGTTTTTATATGTACTACAAACCTTCCCGCACCATGTGCCCCGGAAGTGGTTCAGAGAACTGTAGGCGATGGAACGTCAGTTTTTATGGCATGGCTCCCGCCCTAGATTAGCCCTCAGCACTTGCCAGAGAGACATCTATGATGGCGGGTTGGGAATGTCCAACATCTACTTTTACCATCTCGCAATGCGCCTGTTAGTGATCAATGACTGGCTGAGTGGGGGTTGGTCGGACCCGGCCTACAGACTAGAACTCCACACAGTGGGTTACCCCTGGATCTTCGATGCACTGTATGGTGGTCCGGTATCTCGAGATGCCTCGGAAGTGACCGGGATGGTCCTGTTGGGTTGGCGAGCGGCGCAGAGGGAATCGGGCTGGTAGAACTGCCTTACCCAGCAGACCCCTCTCTGAAAGGGGAGGCGACTAGCAGAGGTCTCTGCACTAGAAGGCTTCCAGAAATGGGACACCATCAGAATATCCACCCTCGGTGACGTCTGGGTAGGGTCACATATGCGGTCCTTCGAGGACCTCCAAGGACTCTACTCGTTAAATAAGACCCAATTCCACAAATATCTACAACTTAGGCACGCCTTACTAGTATATGTCCGACCGGGAGTTAGTATCCCAGAATACAGTCCCCTAGAGGCAAGAGTCCTAATGGGAAGCCTGGGCAAGGGGGGGATCTCCCAGATCTATCGCTCCCTACTCAAAAACACCGGGGCCTCCCTGGAGGGACTCCACAGGAGATGGGAGGGTTGGGTGGGCCCAATTGAAGAAGAGGATTGGAGGGAGGTGCTGATGGCCCCCCGAACACTGACCATGACATCCCGACTACAAGTGCTGCAGACCTACTATCTGCATGCAGCGTACCTCACCCCCCAAAAGAATGTTTGGGGCAGGCCTCCGATCCACTGCAGACTGTCCCCGTTGCTCTAATCCTGATGCAGACTTCTACCATATGGTCTGGACCTGCCCAGTTATAACGACATACTGGAGAGCGATTATGAGGGAGGTATCTGGGGTGCTGCAATCCGAAGTGGAGGTGGCGCCCATACCACTTCTGCTGGGGGCCATGGAGGGGACAGGGCTGAGTAGAGCGGACCGCACATTCCTGGGGGTGGCTTGCCTGGTGGCCAAAAGGGATATCATGGTGAATTGGAAAGCGGACGGCACCGGCGCTCGCCAGGTGGAGACGAGGAGTAGACTGGTGCGCGCAGTGCGAAAAACCTGTGTACGAGGCAAGGGGGTGCCTGAACAAACACAATAGAGTCTGGGGGAAATGGGTGTCTGTACTAGCCAACTAGTATCTCCGGGCTGCCCTGGCCGTTTGTGGGATGTCCCCTGGCAGGTACAAATATCTGAGGGGATAAGGTTCTGTTTACCCCCTCACTTTCCCCTTCTACGTGAGAGACCTGAAATTGAATGATGTCCATGCTGCTCACCTCATAGTTTATGCTACCCTAAACATTGTATTGTTGAATGTACCAAGCTACGTGTTATTGGAATCATGTATTTACGTTTTATTGACCCCACCAGGGCCATGGCTGCGTCCGAGCAAAAATGTCATGCCGCCATTGAAGTATCATGTTGGTTTTTTTTTGTTGGTTTTTTTACACATTCTTCTCCTCCAAAATCAATAAAAGCTCTTTATCAAAAAAGATAGCCCTCCGCACTCACTTTTTCTCAGCCCTCACTTAACCTGGAAACTTTCAACACAACAGCAAACCGACTGAAGTGTAAATTTTGAAAATTTTATGAAGATTCTTCAAGCAGCTCAAAAGTTATTAGCAAATCAAAAAACTCTCTTTCTACGTAAACCGGGTCCTAAACTATAACTATCTTCTGGCGACTGCCAGAAGATTGTATGCATGTATATATATATATATGCAAAATACAAGCGAGAACTCTGGGTAGTTCCCAAATTTAGGTGGAGAGCAGCTCCAATAAGGAACACTCTACAACACCAGCGACACTCTGGATTTGCTCACCTCAAATGTCTGTTTATCTAGCAAAGTTTTTAAGCATAGGATCAGCACACTGCTATCCCCGCCGAGCTAGATAGGGACAAAGGGGGTCATTCCGACCCTGGCGGTAAAAACCACCAGGGCCGTGACCGACGGAAAGCACCGCCAACAGGCTGGCGGTGCTTTCCTGCCCATTCTGACCGCAGCGGTAAAGCCGCGGTCAGAAAAGGGGATCCGGCGGTTTCCCGCCGGATCACCCCTGGCTGGGCTGAATCTCCATGGCGGCGCTGCTTGCAGCGCCGGCATGGAGATTCTGACCCCCTTCCCGCCATCCTGTTTCTGGCGGTTTTTACCGCCAGGAACAGGATAGCGGGAACGGGTGTCGTGGGGCCCCTGGGGGCCCCTGCACTGTCCATGCTACTGCCATGGGCAGTGCAGGGGCCCCCTAACAGGGCCCCAGCATGATTTTCACTGTCTGCTTAGCAGACAGTGGAAATCGCGACGGTGCATCTGCACCCGTCGCACCCCTGCAACACCGCCGGCTCCATTCGGAGCCGGCTCCTGTGTTGCAGGGCCTTTCCCGCTGGGCCGGCGGGTGCTCCCTTGGCAGGCGCCCGCCGGCCCAGCGGGAAAGTCGAAATGGCCCCCGCGGTCTTTTGACGGGGGAAGTTTGGCGGGCGGCAACCGCCGCCCGCCAAACTTGGAATGACCCCCAAAGTCTTTTGCCATTTGTACAGCAAAGTCTTTAAGCATAGGATTGACATAGTGTCATCCTCGCCGAGCTGTAAAATGACCCTAACCCTCTACACTCTAACCCTGATAGGGTTTTGTTTTGACTTATACTGGGTACTCCCTTGTGTCTGGACAAAGCTAAACCCCTCTGAAGAGCTCTAATGAGAGCGAAACACGTGTCAGGGGTTGCTTTACTCATTCCAGGTTGGCTTGGATGGTATTTGACCAGTGCAAAGCTGTAATACTGTGCCTGGAGTGGTAAATGGCTTTTGTCATTTTACAGCTCGGCGAGGATGACACTATGTCAATCCTATGCTTAAAGACTTTGCTGTACAAATGGCAAAAGACTTTGTCCCTATCTAGCTCGGCGGGGATAGCACTGTGCTGATCCTATGCTTAAAAACTTTGCTAGATAAACAGACATTTGAGGTGAGCAAATCCAGAGTGTCGCTGGTGTTGTAGAGTGTTCCTTATTGGAGCTGCTCTCCACCTAAATTTGGGAACTACCCAGAGTTATCGCTTGTATTTTGCATATTTTATGCGTCACTCTAACCCTGATAGGGTTTTGTTTTGACTTATACTGGGTGCTCCCTTGTGTCTGGACAAAGCTAAACCCCTCTGAAGAGCTCTAATGAGAGCGAAACACGTGTCAGGGGTGGCTTTACTCATTCCAGGTTGGCTTGGATGGTATTTGACCAGTCCAAAGCTGTAATACTGTGCCTGGAGTGGTAAATGGCTTTTGTCATTTTACAGCTCGGCGAGGATGACACTATGTCAATCCTATGCTTAAAGACTTTGCTGTACAAATGGCAAAAGACTTTGGGGGTCATTCCGACCCTGGCGGTCATAGACCGCCAGGGCCGGGGACCGCGGATGCACCGCCAACAGGCTGGCGGTGCATACAGGCCAATTCTGACCGCGGCGGTAGAGCCGCGGTCAGAAAAGGGAAACCGGCGGTTTCCCGCCGGTTTTCCCCTGGCCTGAGGAATCCTCCATGGCGATCCGACCCCCTTCCCGCCAGCCTGGTTCTGGCTTGCTGGCGGGAACGGGTGTCGTGGGGCCCCTGGGGGCCCCTGCAGTGCCCATGCCAATGGCATGGGCACTGCAGGGGCCCCCTAACAGGGCCCCACAAAGATTTTCAGTGTCTGCATAGCAGACACTGAAAATCGCGACGGGTGCAACTGCACCCGTCACACCCTTTCCACTCCGCCGGCTCCATTCGGAGCTGGCATCCTCGTGGAAGGGGGTTTCCCGCTGGGCGGGCGGGCGGCCTTCTAGCGGTCACCCGCCAGCCCAGCGGGAAACTCAGAGTGACCGCCGCGGTCTTTTGACCGCGGTACGGTCTTCTGGTGGTTCCCGCCAGGCCGGCGGCATCCGCCGCCGGCAGGGGTCAGAATGACCCCCAATGTCCCTATCTAGCTCGGCGGGGATAGCACTGTGCTGATCCTATGCTTAAAAACTTTGCTAGATAAACAGACATTTGAGTTGAGCAAATCCAGAGTGTCGCTGGTGTTGTAGAGTGTTCCTTATTGAAGCTGCTCTCCACCTAAATTTGGGAACTACCCAGAGTTCTCACTTGTATTTTGCATATTTTATGCGTCACTCTAACCCTGATAGGGTTTTGTTTATACTTACCTGTAAAATATTTACCACATATAAGCCTTTACCAATCATGCCTTTACAACGACAATTTGTTGTTTTTCTTGTAAAAGCATGCATGGTAATGGCATATTCATTGTAAAATCCTGCGTGGTAAAATCATGCATGAAAAAGATGTATGCATTGTAAAACTTGCTTGGAAATGGGATGCATGGTTCCGACTGCATACTGCATTGTAATTGCTGTTGCCCAAGCGGGCCTGCAATTCCAGTTGCTTGTGTGCATTGTGGGAAATGGAGAGACCAGAAATGCTTCATATTTTTTAAGATATATATATATATATATATATATATATATATATATATATATATATATATATATATATATATATATATAATTTCAACTATGGACGTGCACTGATCACTGTGTGCAACATAGCAACAAAGCTGACATACTTGCTTCATAGTGCAAGGGTGACAGTGTTACAAGAAAGCTTATTTGTGTGCTGGAAGGTATATCTACCTGCACCAAAAAAATCCTTACAGGCATGTTTATCTTTCGACATGCACTGAACAAAGCATCACATGTGAAATGATCAGATAATGAGTAGAAAGCAAGATTTTTTGCACTGTTACACCTGGTTCAAGGAGGGCCACCATTTTAACCCCTTATCAGGTTTACTAAATTTACAAAATTGAGAAATGCTCCAAACGCATGTTTGGATGCTTGGGAATGGTCGTGATCCACCTATCAAATATGTCCCAGCCTGAAATGTAACATAACAGTGCAAGCAGCTTTCCTACCTCAAACTGTCTTACAAAGGCACACAAATCAGCCCTTGTGTGACTTAGTAAGTATCAATGACGGATTTGTTTGAGCCTTGTGTAATCTTGCATGATACAAGGACAATGCAAAGGAACCTGCACTAACAAAAGGTGTGATACCTTGAATCTGTGGCAACCTTCTTGGAACTGCTCGACTGTGGCTCATCCTGAACCAAAGGCTGCTTCCCTCAGCAAGAAAGAACACTTTGTAAGCCAAAGGCAAGACCAAACTCCCTTGGACTAGTGGCACTAGTCCCCTGCCCACCGCAGATAAAAAGTATTCACAGAGTCTGAAGAAGTGCTAGCCATTGGGCCCTCTGAAGGATTGCCAAAAGCCAGGTGTTCCAGTGCATTGTGTGGAGAGTAGTCTAGCTCCCTGTCAGTTTACAGCCGACTACTGTTTTCCACTGGATCTCCCGAAGGGGAGATGGCTGCTCCTCTAGCTTACCACCCCCAAGGTTTGTTGGTTGCGGTCCTGTCATCACCACCTTTACTCGACACCGCAACAGGAGGGTACACCGCAATACCTTCAGCTGACATAACCTGTGGCTCCGTTGTCAAGTGTTTGCATCTGTTTCCTCACCCGTACCAACTCAGTGGTAAAACCAGCAACTAAAATACTCGTTCAGCATCAAAGATAGCCAATCACACCTCTGTACCCGAAATACCCAAGCTAGGTGGAGTTGTTCTGTTTGGTGAATCCTGGCCCAGGGGCCCACGCAAGCTTACTACCCAGAAGTCTCCCACAAACTCAACTTGCAAGTGACCAAGTGTCACAAGTACCATTTTACAGCACCCGTGACTCCCAAGTTCAGTACTAACGACAGCCAGGACACCACTGCATCCAGGCCCCAAGATCCAGGTAAAATTGACCTGACTGTCGCAACTTGGTCCTGGGACCCGCACAACCTTAACTACCATTAGGTTCCTCTGAACTCACACTCCAAGTGACTGAGTGTCAACAGTGATTTTTCCCATTGACCGCAATTGTAAATTCTGACAGATTGTAAATGTACTGATTTTATTTTCACTCTGAGATCCATAACTCTTTTTATATACATTTGATTTACTTTGTTTAAGTGTCTAAAATTATATAAAAATCTCCTTTATTTTTATAAATTGGTATTGGATTTCTTTCGAGTCATGTCAATTACTTATCATCCATGTTAGTACTCTGAAATGCTTAACACATATTCCTTCAGTAAAGACTGACTATTTTTTGCCACACTACCAGGACTGAGCTAAAGATTTATTATTGTGAATCCAAAGGACCATCTTTGGGGTTTTGTGAAAGTATTACATTGTGAATCCTAACCAGCATCACTGCATAATACTCCAAGTTCCTACACTGGTAGCAGCAGTGGGATTTTGAACTTCTGGTTCGCAGGACCACTTGGTCATAATATTTCTAGTGCATTTGAAATTCTCAATTGTCATTAGAATCAAAGTAATTTTTCAGATTTTTTTCAAACAAGTTTTTCATCGGAATTGATAGGGCCCAGGGTAAATCCCCATTCCAATAGTGTTAGTAAAGTTCAAAAAAGTTTTAGAAAGTTAGGCAAAAGTTTTAAAAGGTTATTGCAACATTTTAATAAGCCCCAACGTTCAAAACTAAAAGTCAGCACACAATGGAGGAACAAGAACCTCAACTTGACTGTCCTCCCAGCTCTAAAGATGAGTAACCTAAGAGCTTTGTGTAAAATTAGGGGCATTGGCTTTAGAACAGCCAAATGGGAGGATTTTGAAAAGTTCCTGTGAGAAAGAGAAACTAGAAGGGAAGGCCATGCCTCAGAAGATGAACATGAAGAAGCTGAGGATAATGCCCAAGCCCAAATTAGTAATGACGGGGAAGAAAGTGAAGAGCAAGACTGTAACCCTTTCCCAGACCACCTTCACCAGCTAGAAGTTACAGGAATCACTCAAGTAGATGCTCCACTAGTAAGGTGATAGGACAACTCAATGATGAGCTTGACTTGACTCCTTGGAGAGAAAACTTGAACTCGAGGAGAGGAGGCTAACCCTTGAAGAAAGAAGGGTCAAGTTGGGCATGCTGCCCAAAGATAGTGGCAGCAATACTCACAGGGAAAAAGAGGATTCTTTTGGCCCTAAGATCTCCAAAGGGATTGTCCCCAAGTTTAGTGATGGTGATGACATGGACAAGTGGTTTCCAGCCTTTGAGATGGTCTGCAAAATTAGAAGAATAGGTCACCAGCACTGGGGCTCCCTGCTTTGGCAATTATTCTCAGTAATGAGCAGAGATAGACTTCTGATCCTTAATGAAGAAGTGACTGAGACCTATCAGCACACGAAGGAACCCCTCATAAAAGGGTTTGGACACACCACAGAGAAACACAGAGTCAAATTTAGGGACACCCAAAAAGGCCAACACTTCAGTGGACTTTGTTAACTCAGTCAAAGAATTGGAGGGCTGCATTAAAGGCAATGCGGTAGACATATTTGAAAGGCTTTACAATGTAATTATGGAAGAGCACACTCAACCCAACTGTACCACAGAGAAAGTGTGACAGCATCAAGTAGAATCCATGTTGCCTTCTCCCAGAGAGCAGGGAGGATAGCTAACAAATGTGTCAGAACCAGGGTCTCCAGGAAAACCCAAGGGGGTGAGGGGTGACGCCAAGAAGAGTGCTCAGACTTCCCAGCAGGGAAAAGATGCGAGCACTACCAAGAATAAAAAGAAAGAGTTTGCAACATTCTTTGCAGCAGAGTGTGCCCGAGACTCTTCCTATTCTAAAGAATAGGGGTATCGAGGTAAGAATTTGGACCCTAAGAAGGCTGAGGTATGCTATGACTGTCAGAGGCCAAGGCATAAGAAAGGGGATGCAGCATGCCCCAATAAGTCTCCCAGTGGTGGACAATCCAAGGGATTGGCTACCATAGGAACGGGGTTGGCGGTGTACTCTGGAGAGGTCAGAGAATACACTGAGGCTACTTTAGTTTCCCTAGGTGAGGAACCTATAGAAGCCCTAGCAATCTTACCTCCAAGTTTGGAGGCGTATAGACAAAGGCCTAAAATCAAAGGAACTGGGGTAAAGGTTCTGAGGGATACAGGTGCCAGTATCACCATGGTGGTTGCAAGACTGGTTTCCCCAGACCAAGTGTTACCTGGTGTCAGTCACCAGGTGACTAATGCTGACAACAAGACGGAGCTCCTTCCAACGGCCATGGTGTGCTTAGAATAGGGAGGGGTTACTGGCTCAAAGAAGGTGGTTTTTGTCCCTTGCCATACCACTAGAGTGTCTGTTGGGAAATTATCTCGTAAGGCTTATGCAGAAATGCTGGGTCTCCCTGAGTAGGTGTGTCTGACAAAAAGAGCTCATGCAGCGCATTAGGGAAGTTTGGAGGAACTGGAGCCTACAATGATGGTCGAAGACTCTAAGTCTAAGAAAAAGGACAAGGAGCATGCTAAGGCAGCTTCAAAGAGGTCATAGAATAAGGGGGATAGTTCTCCTGAGGGAGATTCCCTGACACTTGATGAAGGAACTGCAGCTGATGGAGCCTGGCTTAACCTGGCAGAGCTCTTAAGTGCAGTGGGACACTCCAGAGAGGACCTAGGCCAAGGGCAAAGGACATGCCCTACTGCTGAATGCCTTAGGCAGCAGGCTACAAGGCAAGAAGAGGGTGATGATAGTGAAACTCATAGGGTCTATTGGGAAGATGGGCTCCTGTACACTGAGGCCATGGACTCCAAACCAGGTGTACAGAAGTTTATTCTAACTTTAGCCCATCGCATTCCCCTTACTAGACATCTGGGACAAGAATGTGAAGGAGGTTTGTTGCTCCTGCACCACCTGTCAAGCCAGTGGCAAGACAGGAGGTCAACCCATGGCTCCCATAATTCCACTTTCGGTGGTTCGGACACCTATTGAGAGGGTAGGGATTGAAGTTGTTGGCCTCCTTGACCCTCCAACTGCATCTGGGAACAGATGTATTCTAGTGGTAGTGGAGCATACCATTAAGTGCCCAGAAGCAATTCCCCTCAGAATTGCTACTGCCCCTGCATTCGCCATGGCCCTTCTTGGAATCTTCATCAGTGTAGGGTTTCTTAAATAGGTGGTTTCTAATACAGGGAAAATTTCATGTTTACATACTTGAAAGCATTGTGGAATGAATGTGGTGTAAGTTACAAGTTCACCTACCCGCATCATCCCCAGACAAATGGGTTAGGTGAGAGATTCAACAAAACCATGAAAGTCATAATATTGGGACTCCCCAAAAAACTCAGAAGGAGATGGGATGTCCTAGTACCCTGCCTCTTGTTTGCCTACAGTGAGGTGCCTCAAAAGGGGGTTGACTTCAGCTCCTTTGAATTTCTGTTTGGCCATTCTGTAACGGGTCCTCTGAGTCTAGTGAGGGAAGGCTGGGAGAAACTTCTCAAGTAAACCAAACAAGACATAATAGACTATGTGCAGGGCCTGCATGCATGCATGGCTGAGTACATGAAAAAATCAGACAAGAACCTAGAGGCAAGCCACGAGCTTCTCAAGCTTTGGCATGATCAAAAGTCAGCACTCATTGAGTATCAACCAGGTCAGTTGGTATGGGTGCTAGAGCCTGCGGCTCCCAGGGCCCTCCAGGACAAGTGGACTGGGCCCTATCCACTTTTGGAACAAAAGGGGAATGTCACCTACGTGGTAGACTTAGGCACCCCCGTAATACTCAGAGGGTTTTGCATGTAAATCACCTAAAACCCCACAAGGACCGATCTGACAAGGCCATACTCATGGTCACTGATGAAAGACCGAAGGAAGAAAGTGAACCCCTCCCTGACCTTCTGTCAAACAAACCCACAGGATGGGTCAGTGGAAAGTGTAGTTTTATTAGACACCCTCTCTGCCCAATAGCAGGCTGACTGTAGGCAAGTCCTAGGCCAGTCTGGTGAGCTATTTTCTTCAATCCCTGGTCAGACAACATGGTGTACCCATGATGTGGACACCAGTGACAGCCTCCCTGTCTAGAACAAAATATACAGACTGTCAGACCAAGGAGTTAATTGACCAGACAGACTCTGGGATTGGGGCAGTGTTAGCACACACAAATGATAAGGGCCAGGATCAACCAGTTGCCTACATCAGCAGGCGACTGCTCCCTAGGGAGCAGCGACAGAGTGCCATTGAGAGTGAAACCTTTGCTGTGGCTTGATCCCTGAAGAAGCTGAGACCCTACTTGTTTTGTACTCACTTCAAAGTTCAAACCGACCACAGACCTCTCAGGTGGCTGATGCAGATGAGAGGAGAGAACCCCAAACTGCTGAGGTGGACCATTTCCCTATGGGGTATGGATTTCACAGTAGATCACAGGCCTGGGACTGACCATGCCAATGGAGAAGGCCTTTCCAGGTTCTTCCACTTAGATGATGAGAAGGCCCAAGAGGAAGGTTAGTTGCTCATCACCTTTCATCTCTGGGAACGCATGTAAGAAAGTGCCCTTTTTGGCCGGTTACTCCCCCCACACACACTTTTTACTGGAGGTGCTTTTGATTGTGATTCTGAAAGTGCACTGGAGACTGCTAACCAGGCCCCAGTGCCAGTGCTCCCTCCCTAAATTGGTAAAGTTTAATTGGTACTCCCAGTTGGCAAGTACTTTAATCCCTTTATAAGTCCCAGGTATACGGTACCAGTGGTACCCAGGGTGTGTGTTAAAAGGGTCACCAGGGCCTGAGGCACTGTTCGTGCCACCCTGAGTGACCCTAGTAAACTAATGACAGCAGGCCTGCCATTGCAGACTGCAGGAGCAGTGCATACTGCTTGAACTCGACTGTGCCCCCACCATGTGTGGCACAGCTCCAGCATGGTCTTTAATATATGTCAGTCACCCCTGAGGTAGGCCTTATGAGCCTCTAAGGCCTCTAAGGCATTGACATATCAGTGCAAGCTTGTATGTCCCTATAGTGACTTTTCATTAAAGGCAACTATAACTGAACAACGGCCCATAGGATAACATAGGCTGCCACCTGGGCAAACCTGAGGTCGCCAGTTCCATAAGGGTTAGGAATAGACCCACAGTGTCAATTACCTGTTTTTAATATGCATGTGTGCTGCTTTTCTGCATGTGCATTTTCCACCTTGTGTCACGTGTGTATAGTGGATTGATGTGTGTTCTCACACTGAGACGTTTGTGCTAGGATCACCATTTAATTTTGAATTTTTCTTTCTTTTTGAATTTTTCTTTTTTGTTTCATTTTTACGTCTCTAGGTGCAATGTACTTATATCCAGGTAGGATTCACCTGAGTGCTTGGTTTTACCAAGCATTTGCTGTTTAGGAATAGGCCAGTCCATTAGGGATCATTGGCCCTGACTAATGCCCATGAGCAGTTAGTGTAAGGAAATTACCCCCTAACTTTTTGACTTTGCTGATGCTATGTTCTGAACTGAAAGTGTGCTGGGACCCTGCTAACCAGGCCCCAGCACCAGTGTTCTTTCCCTAAACTGTACCTTTGTCTCCACAATTGGCACAACCCTGGCACTCAGGAAGTCCCTTGTAACTGGTACCCCTGGTACCCAGGGCCCTGATGCCAGGGAAGGTCGCCTGGGGACTCCTCACTCAGCACATGCACACTGCCTCACAGCTTGTGTGTGCTGGTGGGGAGAAAATGACTAAGTCAACATGGCACTCCCCTCAGAGTGCCATGCCAACCTCACACTGCCTGTGGCATAGGTAAGTCACCCCTCTAGCAGGCCTTACAGCCCTAAGGCAGGGTGCACTATACAACAGGTGAGGGCATATGTGCATGAGCACTATGCCCCTACAGTGTCTAAGCAAAACCTTAGACATTGTAAGTGCAGGGTAGCCATAAGAGTATATGGTCTGGGAGTTTGTCAAATACGAACTTCACAATTCCATAATGGCTACACTTAAAACTGGGAAGTTTGGTATCAAATTTCTCAGTACAATAAATGCACACTAATGCCAGTGTGCAATTTATTGTAACATACACCCAGAGGATATCTTAGAGATGCCCCCTGAATACCTACCCGACTTCTAGTGCAGGCTGACCAGTTTCTGCCAGCCTGCCACACACACCAGACGTGTTGCTGGCCACATGGGGAGAGTGCCTTTGTCACTCTGTGGCCAGGAACAAAGCCTGTACTGGGTGGAGGTGCCTCAAAGGCTCACCCCTTTTGTTACAGCGCCCCAGGGCATCCCAGCTAGTGGAGATGCCCGCCCCTCCAGCCACTGCCCCCACTTTTGGCGGCAAGGCTGGAGGAGAAAAACAAGGAGGAGTCACCCACCAGTCAGGACAGTCCCTAAGGTATCCTGAGCTGAGATGACCCCTGCCTTGAGAAATCCTCCATCTTGAGTTTGGAGGATTCCCCCAATTGGATTAGGGATGTGACCCCCTCCCTACAGGGAGGAGGCACAAAGAGGGTGTAGCCACCCTCAAGGACAGTAGCCATTGGCTACTGCCCTCCCAGACCTAAACACACCCCTAAATGCAGTATTTAGGGGCTCCCCAGATCCCAGGAAATGAGATTCCTGCAACCTGAAGAAACAAGAAGGACTGCTGACCTACAAGCCTGTAGAGAAGGAGGAAGACAACAACTGCTTTGGCCCCAGCCCTACCGGCCTGTCTCCAACTTCGAAAACCTGCTCCAGTGACGCATCCGACAGGGACCAGCGACCTCTGAAGCCTCAGAGGACTGCCCTGGACTAAAGGACCAAGAAACTCCAGTGAACAGCGGTCCTGTTCAAAACCAGCTACTTCTTTGCAACAAAGAAGCAACTTTCAAAGACTGCAAGTTTCCCGCCAGAAGCTTGAGACTTCACACTCTGCACCCAACGCCCCCTGCTCGAGATCCAGAGAACAAACACTTCAGGGAGGGCTCCCCGGCGACTGCGAGCCCGTGAGTAACCAGAGACGACCCCCCTGAGCCCCCACAGCGATGCCTGCAGAGAGAATCCAGAGGCTCCTCCTCACCGCGACAGCCTGTAACAAGGGACCCAACGCCTGGAACCAACAATGCACTCGCAGCCCCCAGGACCTGAAGAAACCGAACTTCAGCGCAGGAGTGACCTCCAGGCGATCCTCTGCCTAGCCCAGGTGGTGGCTGCCCCGAGAAGCCCCCCCCCATGCCTGCCTGCACCACTAGAGTGACCCCCGGGTCCTTCCATTGTTTCCTACCTTAAACCTGATGCCTGCTTTGCACACTGCACCCGGCCGCCCCTGTGCCGCTGAGGGTGTGTTTTGTGGGCCTACTTGTGTCTCCCCCAGTGCTCTACAAAACCCCCCTGGTCTGCCCCCTGAAGACGCAGGTACTTACCTGCTGGTAGACTGGAACCGGAGCACCCTTGTTCTCCATAGGTGCCTATGTGTTTTGGGCACCTCTTCGACCTCTGCACCTGACCGGCCCTGAGCTGCTCGTGTGGTAACTTCGGGGTTGCCTTGAACCCCCAACGGTGGGCTGCCTTTGCCCTAGAACTGAGACTTGTAAGTGTTTTACTTACCTCCTAATCTAATCTTTACTTACCTCCCCCAGGAACTGTTGATTTTTGCACTGTGTCCACTTTGAAAATAGCTTATTGACATTTTTACAAAGACTGTATATGATATTGCCTTTATTCAAAGTTCCTAAAGAATCTAAGTGAAGTACCTTACATTTAAAGTATTTAATGTAAATCTTTAACCTGTGGTTCTTAAACTAAGAAAATATATTTTTCAATATAAAAACCTATTGGCCTGGAGTAAGTCTTTAAGTGTGTGTTCCTCATTTTTTGCCTGTGTGTGTACAACAAATGCTTAACACTACCCTCTGATAAGCCTACTGCTCAACCACACTACCACAAAATAGAGCATTAGAATTATCCACTTTTGCCACTATTTTACCTCAAAGGGGAACCCTTGGACTCTGTGCACACTATTTCTTACTTTGAAATAGTATATACGGAGCCAACTTCCTACAGTTAGGATAACCATAGGGGCAGAAACATCTTGGCTTGTGGACATCATCTCATTGAAGTTTTTAGATACAGCTAGGGTCCCCATATTAAAGGTGATTTGCTTGGGTATCCCAAAGTATTTTTAACTTATCTGGATCCCGTCACCTGTCCAGTTCAACTTTATTTAAGAAGTCCCTCCTTCTTTTGAACCCACCAGTAACTTGAGTCCGCCCTGGTGGCAATGCCCTACCAGGGTGGGAAAAAGGATACCTATGTTGAAGCATGATATGAACACTGTTTGATGCCTCCTCTCCCAAAAATAAATGGCTTTCCCACATGACCTGACAGGATTTCTGTGATGATAAAATAGGGCTCTGACATATATCTTCAATCTGTTTCTTGTGTGCTGCCACACTTTTTTGTGTTCAAGTTAAAAGAGGGTTTTAAATTACAATTCATTTGAGTGTAAACATGAAACTCCTACCTGCTCCCAATCAAATGCTATCACTTAATAAATGTAATACGGTAATCCAATATTTTCCTAAGGGTGAGGTAGGCCTCACAGTAGTGAAAATGGATTTTAGGGTTTTTCACTACCAGGACAGGTAAAACTTAAATGTGCATGGCCAATGTTTTAAATACAATGCACCCTGTACTATGGGATGTTTAGAGCATACCTTGGAGGGGGGGGGGGCTATATCTATTACAAAGGATAATTGAAGCCTGGCAAAAAGTTTATTTTGTCAGGTTGAAATGACAATTTTAAACTGGACACAGGCTGCGACTGGAAGCTTCAGACTTGTTTTAAAGGGTTATTTAAATGGGTGGTACAGTAGGAGCTGCAGTTCCACAAGTGGCATTTAATTTATAGGCACTGAGTACATGAAGTACCACTTCAATAGGAACTGACAAGTAAATTAAATGTGCTGATTGGCGTTAAACCAGTTTCATCAGGTTTAGAGGAGAGAGAGCAGGCACTTTATCGCTATGTAGCAAGGCTAAAGGCTAACAAATTCTGGCTCAGAACATAGGAAGGGTGAGGGCAAAGGTTTGGGGTGACCATGTAAACAGTGCCAAGACCAACATGTATTATCTCTGAAACTTATAATAGGTTTTTTCCTGCTTTGCTAGAATTCTAGAATTAGATTAGCATTAAGAAGTAGCAGAAAGAGGGTAGGTTTACCATGTATTAATAACAACAATCATGTTGAAGTTGTATCTATTATTCACACTTCTTCTAACCATTGCTGCTCCCATATTATTTGTCTTCATTGTGGTTTCAATTCATGTTGCGTGCACTAGACCACTTGGGTTTCAGTTTTAAATACATATTTAAAATGCATCTTTTGTATTCTAGCGTTTTAGTGTGTTATTCCTTAATGAAAGATGGTTTGCGGCTCCACTGATTGTCCCTGTAACATCTTGTGTCATTGATTGCTACCTAGAATACAGCATAATCTGATATTGCTCATAGAGTTATGTAATGGTTGCAGCACAACTGGTATTCTGATTCAGGTTTGCACACTGACTAAGTCCTTTGTGCCAGTGGGGTCTAAGAAACTGACCTTTGTGCCCCTAGAAAACCTAGAGATGTATCAATCCAGTTTCAGAGAAAGATAAAGTAGCAAGTGCACAATGGCTTCTGAACTTTCAAGGACTCTCCATTCCAGTCATTTGTTCCTTTTATCAAGTGTCCTGAAAGTCGAAGAGAGAAGAACTATTAGTTTGCAGTTGCTGCTGAATAGTGAAGCATTTAAAATATGTATTTACTATGATTGTGCAATATTCCTAAGAGAATGAAGGCGGTCCAGACTGTTGATGGTTCTCCATTGGTTTCAAGATCAGTAGAAGGAGGATTACCTACCTTTACAGGTCATCTTAGGAGCTCATTTAGGACTTATACCTTTTGAGTAATCTGTCTCTCCAAATTAAGCTGTGAGTTTGAGGATTCATTGGTGAAAGTGGCACAATACATATGGCAATTGGCTTACTAGAAGTGTATTATCATCACAATTCTTTCATGACCATTGCTATGCATTTGGAGGTTGCTGATCAACCATTAAGCAAATGTTTTACGCTGACTTCAAATTTGATTGTGGCTATTCTTTCACCTGTGTCCCTTCAATATTATACATATGCTATAGTTTTTGCTAATTCTAAAGAATGTTCGCTTTCACCCTAAAAGTAATCTGATTATACTATCCCAAATGTACCTGGTACTACTTTGGCACGTTTACTCTGTGTTGGAGAATGAGGAAGAAAAATATATTTTGTAATGGTCTTCCTGCACCAGTTTTAAAGAAACTCAAAGATTTCTGGGTTTTGTATTTTTTTATTAATACATTTTTAAGACTTTTGCAGTTTTGAAGATTGAAATGGTGTGTGGTCTGTGTACAACAATCAACAGGGTAAGTGTCACAGGGACTCTCAAGTTGGGAAGGCTTTCAATGTGCTCAAGAGATTGCTTGCTCAAGCTCCTGTTTTGTATCATTCCTACATTTCTATTCAGTATTGAGATGGATGGTTCTGAAAGAGCAGTGTTGGCTGTGTTGTTGAAACTGCAAAAAAGTGAATGGAACAGCATTCTATTTTCTATTTATCCCATGTCTTGACACAAAGTGAACGGAATTAATGAGTTCTTGAAAAATATGTTTTATTGATTAAGATGGCTCGTACTAAGTGGAGACATTTATTGATGGGTGCTAAAGAACCTTTTAAATTCTAACTCTTGATAGGAATTTATAATGTTTGTAACATCTTTAGTGTAGGAATAGTAGTTGTCTGGCATGTAAGATATTTTTGTTTGCTTAGTACGATTTTCAATAACTTATATTCCTGGCTCAAACAATGTATTGGCTGTTGTGTGGTGTTGTTGGTCGCCAGAGTGTTTACTTACTTTTGATCAGCCCATAATTCCTCCTCATATTGGCATTGGAATCATTTGATGCTTTTTAGAAATGGTTAATGACACTCAAGAACAAATGGTGTCTAAGCAGTTGGAGGTAACTCATCTGAAAAATCAATTGATGCTACATAACAAATTGTATGCCAGTCAACAAACTATTTTGAGTTCTACTAAGGAGTTAAAAATTGAAGTTCTATGAATGACTCTTAATTCAGATATTTCAGGCAATACATTAGTTAAGACCATAATAGATCTTTTTCTGTTTGACAGCCTACATTATAGATGCTCAAGAATATGGGCCTTATTTATAGTTTGGCAGATGGGGGTTACACAGTCACAAACGTGACGAGTATCCCATCCTCCATATGACGATCCCATTATATGCTATGGGAATCGGAATACGGAGGATGGGATATCCATTACATTTGTGAAGGAGTATCCCGTCTGCCAAACTCTAATTTAGGCCCTATGTCATTTCTTGTCCGATTGACCCATTTGTGCTGAAAATACGTGTTACATTCTAAACCATTCAGACATTTGCAGGTTTTAAATATAGCTCCTGGACACTGGCAATTTATAATGCTTCTATTACAGATCTTCATGGTTACAGTAGACAATGTTTCAAAGATGACACTTTTTACTCCTTTGCCAAAGTTATCTACAGTTGAAGAAAGCTGAATGCTTTTGACTAAGCACGCTTGTAATTTACCTCTTTCAGTAATTTCAGATAGAGGACCTCAATATATCACTCACTTTTGGAAGGTACTTGGTAAAGAAATGGGAACTGAACTAGCTCTTGCTTCTGGTTATCAGTCTTACTTCAATGAGCAGACAGAGTTTCAATGACTTCTATGTTATAGTAATGCCATTCAAGATGATTGGGAATCCTATTTGCCAATAGTTGGGTTTTCTAAGAACAAAGCAACTCACAGTGCTATCAAGGAGAGGCAACAATTTCTGTCTGTAAGGCTTCCATCCAAAAGTTTCCCTTCTTCACTTCGTGTGGGCCTTTTGGATCCAGTAGGTACTAGAAGAGTATGTGGATCTAACCTTATATCCATGCCTATCCAGGATGGTGGTCTCTCGAGTGTTTGCTGTCTGTTGAAACTAAGGTGGCCTTTTCCACTTTTCCTGTGATATTTCCTGTCCTAAGCTTAAATAGGATGGCTTGGGCTTGAGAAGGAGGTGCAGAATATCCATCCTTTTAGTAAATGTTCTATTCATTTTATCTATTTACATCAGAAATTTCATGGAACTGGTTTTGATGAAGACTTACGTTGTACTGTTTCTGAAACCTGACTTAGGTGGTTTTGGTACCTCACTTATCAACCCTACCGGCCGTGCAACTGAAATTAAGATCACCAAGTAGGTTTTGGCCTTGTTGCTTTTTTCTTCTGTGGCCTTCTTAAGGAGAAACCTGACACCTTTCACTTAACTAGGAGGCCTTCTTTGTATCCATTCCTGTCCATTCCTGTCCCATCCAATGCTTGTATCCTCATCCTTTCATAGTATTTATGTATTCTTTTCTCTTGCAGTTGACTACATAACATCTCTATTTATACATGCATCTAATTGCAATGCTTAAATTCTGTTCTGTTCTGTTACCACACCATCAAAAGATTATAGATGGCCATTCTTTCTTGCCAACAACCAACCTATCTCTCAGCTACCTTTTTTAAAGATTCTTGAACTGGTATTCAACTGCCTCATCAAGTACCTCCCTAGTAATATGTCCATGATTCCTTCCATTGTGGTTTTTGAACTCCCCACCTAACAACTACAAGTCTCCAACTTCATCACCTCTGCTCAAGACAATCCACAATCTTCCACTCTTTTTCAACTGTTCATACTGTTGAACATTCCATCCTGATAAATGCCCCACCTCTATAAGTATTAATAGCACGGACTGTAAGGAAAAGGCTCTTTTCCATGAGCTTCCCCCAAATTTGTAGACTGATGATGCTGTTTTATTTACTCTGAAGTGTATTGCGCCCTGCTGTCCAGTCCACAGTACATGTGCTCTGACCCCCCTAAGTGTATGTGCAAATGGGAAATACTGATTGAAATATTTAACTTACCCTTACAAGTCTCCAGGGCTAGTAACTTAAATTTAATTAGTGGACAGCAGCACTTAATTGTGACACCACTGTAGTGACAAAGTGAAACATGTCTGTAGGTCTGCCATTGTAGCCTATTCGGGCAGTGTTTAAACTGCCAACCTGACAAGGCAAAATAAACCAGTTTGCCACATCAAAACCTCTGTTTTTAGGTCTCATCTAGACTGTCCTTGCGGTGTCAATCCGAGACATGTTGTATATACTTTGTGGGCTCACAGCCTGCCTATTGCTTTTTATTTGTTTCTTCGAGTGTCCTTTAAAAAGCCTTGCTTCCGAGTGGTTAATCTTTCTTATTGGTCCCTCCTTTTGTGAGTTCTTCCCTCCGACAGAGCACCGCCACGCTACTTGTAGCCTTAGGCTTGTCCCATTTCAGCAACTGCTTTAAGAACTTCTTTTTTCTTTGTCTAGGAGTAATTCACAGAAGCAAGGGAGTTTTCATTCGCTCCAAGCTTTTCTGTAAATAGGGCTGTAATTCTTGTTTTTATCTTCATTCACTCAAAGACTGAGATCAAATGTCAGACGCTGTTTCCCTGAGGGTGCCTGTTTACTTTTCTTTGTCTGACTTCAAAGTGAGAGAACCAGTCCACGCGCCCACTCACTCATGCTGTGTGCCCCCTCCTTGTTTGCCCATGCCATCCCTCAATGCTTGTTTTATATGTGTGTGTGCGTTTTTCAATTTTACTCTCAATTTAATACGGGAATGAATTGTTCATTGCTCGTCCAAACCATATTGCATCTTTTTTAATCCAGTTCCTATCTTAAATGGTGCTCCAGTGCTTGCAGATGTATGTGGGAGAAAACCATACCATTCTGTGAGAGCTGTGTGTGGTATAATTCCCCCCGTAGACCCAATTATACGGCACGCGGCCCTGTCATCTCAGGCAACGTCAGGAGATGGCTGAAAAGGAAAAAAATACCAGAATAGACAGGCAAGCCTTGAGTTTTTTTGGCATGATTTCATCTATTCCCTGTGCTTTGGAACAGATGTTACAGACAAAGTGCCCACCTTTATAAACCAGCATTGCTCAACCTCAGCAAACTATACAGTGTCCTTCACCACCCCCCTCACTGCTCGTTCATCTCGTATTGCATACGTACCATGTTTGGTAACAGTCTCTGCCTTCTGTGCTCTCTCTCCCACCCTGCTGCTCATTTGTTTTCAATCCCCTCCTCCCCTGTTTGACCATGCCTCCCTCCTCACCTTTTACCCCCAAAGCCTCTTGTCCTTTTCTATCCACTCCTCCACTGTGTTTTCCTAAATTCTCTCCTTGTTCTGCTTTCTTATCTTTCTCTTCTTCCTTGCTTCCTCCGTGCAGCCTCTCTTCACTCCCCCATCCACTTCACCCACTCTCTTCTACCTCTTTGACTTTTCTTCAATAATTCTCCCCTCCTGTCTTTTGCCTCTCAGTTTCCACCCATAGCCTCTCCCCCTCTCGAACTGCTGCATTTTTATATCTGGTAGTTTGCCATGTTCTTTTCTCCCCCGTTTCTCTGATTCACTTAAAGGGAGCAACACTGTGGACTGTTGCACTGGAAGGATTACATTATCATTGATATTGCTGCATTTTGCAACTCCTCTCCTCTCTTCTTCGCTTCTATTTTCTGTTGTTGGCACTTCCTCCAATGATCCCCTCTTCCATGCATTTGTTTGTTTCCCCCCTTATGCCTCACCACCCTTACTGCATCCCCCCTCTCTCGCCTCCCCATTCTCTCCTCATCTTGCCAACATTTCCCTCCCATGCTGGTCTCCTTGCCTGTCGCTGCCTTGATATTAGATGCCTTGCCGCCTTCCTCCTCCGAGGGGGCTGGAATGAAACCAACAGGGCTTGTGTACTGGGTCGCCTCTAGGCGCTTCAAGGAGGGGTGATGCGTGAGGCTGTCTGGGTTGTGGTCTCAGGACAGAGATTGTGGGTTTGCTGGGTTTACAGTGATTTGTGTACTTGGGTACCTTTGGCTGTTGGGCGCATTGTGACTTAGGCGGTCATTCTGACTGCGACGGGCGGCGGTAGCCGCCCGCCATGCGGTCACCGCCATCTGGCCGCACCGCGGTCAAAAGACCGCGGCGGCCATTCTGGCTTTCCCGCTGGGCCGGCGGGCGCCCGCCAAAGGAGCACCCGCCGGCCCAGCGGGAAAGGCCCTGCAACACAGGAGCCGGCTCCGAATGGAGCCGGCGGTGTTGCAGGGGTGCGACGGGTGCAGTTGCACCCGTCGCGATTTTCACTGTCTGCTAAGCAGACAGTGAAAATCATGCTGGGGCCCTGTTAGGGGGCCCCTGCACTGCCCATGCCAGTGGCATGGGCAGTGCAGGGGCCCCCAGGGGCCCCACGACACCCGTTCCCGCTATCCTGTTCCTGGCGGTAAAAACCACCAGAAACAGGATGGCGGGAAGGGGGTCAGAATCTCCATGGCGGCGCTGCAAGCAGCGCCGCCATGGAGATTCAGCCCAGCCAGGGGTAATCCGGCGGGAAACCGCCGGATCCCCTTTTCTGACCGCGGCTTTACCGCCGCGGTCAGAATGGGCAGGAAAGCACTGCCAGCCTGTTGGCGGTGCTTTCCGTCGGTCACGGCCCTGGTGGTTTTTACCGCCAGGGTCGGAATGACCCCCTTAGTGTTTTTTACTTATTTCTCTTGGTGCTTGATCATGCTCCTATATTTTTTTAACAGTTGAATCTAGGGTATTTCAGTGCGCTGTAAGATTCAACATGTGTGCATGTCTTTAAAAGCTTCTGCTAGACCTCTCTATGTTGTACAAGTTTTAATGTAGGAATGAATGTGTTTGTATATCCTTATGTGTGTGTAATAACTGTATGTGCTGCATGTTTCTATTCTGTTGCAGGGTGTATGTGTGCTTGTATGCAACCTCTGTTCTTTGGTTAGCCCCGTTGGTGTATGTATGTCTGTTTACGAGTGCACAGGTGTGTATGTTTGTGTAATGTGTGTGCGTCTTTGTGTGGTTTACGACTGCCATTTATGTTTGCTTACATGCATTATGTGCTATCTATGCAGCTTTTTTTGTTTTCATTAATGTGACAATCTCTCCTCTGGTGAACTCAACAATAGAGCCAGCTGCAAACCTTGTTGTAGTGAGACACAAAAATCTAAATTCTGTAACTGCTGCTTTCACAGACTGATTTCTGGTGGTGCGCTAATAAGCCAAGAGAGCTTTAATTCCAGCTCTATTAGAGGAAGAGAGGTGGATCATCCATTGTGCTGAAAAACGCTTGTTGTCATAGACATACAGCTTCAGGGCAATGTAAACATTTGGGGGCATATTTAAGAGCCCCTAGTACCACCGGAGCGTCACTTTTCGTGACGCTCCAGTGGTGCAGTGTCCTGCACCGTATTTACAAGGTGGCTTAACGCCACCTTGTAAATATGGCACCTTCACATGCAGCACTTTGCAAGGAAAGGGTGTGCAATGGGTATTGCTGTGGGCGTGCCACAGCAGCACTCATTGCATTTTGATGCTGCCTCAGAGCCTCAGATTTACAAGTTTTCGTGAACTAGAGGCAGTGTCAAATTCTAACGCCAACCCAGGGGTGGCATTAGAGTGGTGCAACAAGGAGAAATGCTTTAATTTCTCCTTGTTTTTTGCTCTTTCTATGTGTGCTGCATTTTGCAGCACACATAGAAAGAGCAAATCGCCATTTAAGATTGTTCTTGTGCTGGAAGATGTTCCTTCTTGCACAAAAACAATCTCCCCCTCAACGCAGCCATTGTTGCACTTCTGCACAAGCGCTGCTGCATCGGCGCATGGCAGCAAATTTGGCTCTGGTGCAGGGGGAAACACCCGGGGTGCGCTATATTCTAGTAAACATGTTGCATCCCTGCATTTTGAAAATGACGGTGCACAACACTGTCAAATTTGGTGCGGTGCCACGCACCATCATTTTCTGTTAAGTCCGGCCCTTGCTGCTTCAAATACCATACTTAGTGGCACCCAATTATCTGAAGTTATATGTTTCAGCTGCAGTTTATTGCCAGGTTTCGAACTTGCAACCTGCTAGTCGATGCTTGTTTTAGGGCGGACATTTAACGACATTAGTTATCCAGCCTACTTAATTAACAGCAAGCATGCAAATAGATCCCTACTAAAAATTCATTTCATATACATTGAACTCATACATGTTTAATGCAGAAACTCTGAAAACATATTTGGATTTTTAGCGTTTGGTGTTGCGATTGCCCAGTGCCTTCGCATCAAGCAGATAAAATGGTGCCCAGGGTTTATGCAAACAAGAACATTCTCACAAAATGACCAGCCATTTACATTGCTTGGACGCTGCAAGAACAGTGACTAAAAGCCCTATATAAATGTTGCATTCTTACTTGTTTTAAAAACCTACCACAGACAGATGACTGTTCAAAGTACTTAGAAACTAGACCCACAGAATTTCGCTGTCTGTAGGTAAGATTGATGAATACCCATCTTTTAAGCCAGAAAGCTTGATTAGAATAACGTTCCTTAAGGCACTCTCGGGAAGAAATGCTTGAATATTTCTGGGTCTAGACGCTATAAAAAAACTGGGACTTGCACTGTGTTGGGAGAGGGGTACTAGCGGGGTGAGATAGGTGTATCGCGGGGTCTTACAGGATGGAGCATGTAAACAGGATATAGAGTGAATAAATTGTAGAAATAGTCAACAATGGATGGGTTACAAAAATATAACAAGCATTGGCAAAGTCAATAGGTCTCACCTAGCAACAGCTATTGGCTTTGGCAATGATTTGTGGCCATGCTGTACACCAGCACATATGCTTTGCAGAGTGGCTAAAACTAATTTAAAAAAGCACTATGATGGAGCCAGGACTAATGCGCTTTTTCTTTTAAAAGTGCATTAGTGCTGGATTCATCATAGTCCTGTTTTATCGTTATTTTTATACATGCTGTACAGCAGTCACACTGCAATACAGCATAGCCCTAAATCATTGCCAAAGTCAACAATGCTCATGCTGTACAGCATCTACAAACATCAATGGGCCTGGTGAGGCCTTTTGGCTTTGTCAATGCTTGTTGACATTTATGTCCACCCTATGGAAGACCTTGGAATCCTATAAGGCAGGCTGCTAAATATTAAAATGAAGGTCATGTTCTCTTTATGTTTTACATGTCTTCACAGTGAAAACTTGCAATTGTAATATTCACTGTAGCAAGGCTGGTAGTACATTGGCAAACATGGCGCTATACTAGCCAACCGCTAAGTGGTAAGTTCCATTTGGAACCCCCAAATATAGTACTTTAAGGTATCAAATTATTTGTTACATTAAACCTGACTTAAGGCTGAAGTTGGATTTGAAGTAACTTTTAATATAAAAGTGACTTTAAAAAGTCGCCATTTTCTTGTATCAAAGTTCTAGCAGCTGATTCTGATTCACTACACACCGTTGTCACCCAAGTCAGACTGCTGCCCTCCTGCCAGAAGGTGTGAATGACTTTCGGGAAAGGGGAGCAAAAGGTCTGCTGGAGGAAAGAGGTGTGACCTCCTCCTGACAGGATGTCCAGAGGCTGCAGCCACAGATGGCCCAGCTTCAAAGGGGCTTCCACCTCTGATAGGCAAATACAAGGCACACCTTAGCTTGCCCACTCCTTTGTATAGGTAGACAAAATGGCATCTCCTCCAGAGAGGGAAAACCCATTGAAGAACTGGTTGTCCAGGAGGGGTGGCTCTTTATACTAGACACACCTCAGGATGTGTCCATAGCTCTGACCCAGGAAAGAAGGGTCAAAATACACACTGCCAGCCCCACACAAAGTGATGTGAGAGTGGGTAAGGTTCTCTCATGGGAATTTTGCCCATATTGGTTAGGGAGTTCTCCTCATCCACAAACTTAAAACTGGTATAAAACGTCCACCCCTGGCTCCTAGCCTCAGAACACTGATGGGCTCAGAAAGAACAGAAGGACTGCTCCTGCTGAACCTGTGAACCTCGGAAGGGAAGGCCACATAAAAAAATACTGCACCTACTGAACCAAGACAGCACTTCATAAAGAGGAGGGCTGCTCTTGTTGTTGAACCAGTGGTAAGCAACCCCAAGGGTTGGACCCGCTCCCATATGTGCCAAGGACCAGTGAGTGGCCTCCAAGGGCTAGTTGGCTAGCCTCCTGTTAACTTGAGGGACACAAAAACTAAATAAGCCTTGCACAGTGCCCAGCTAGCACTGGACCTTCCCTGGACTCTGCTGGTGTGTCTGGGAGATTGAGCCGTAGCCCCCAGAGGTGCCCTCCCGATCCTGGGCACTTGGTTGGTGCTAGAGTGTACTCTTTATCCCCACAAAACTGCAATGTGAGTGTCTCAATCAAAAGATAACAATTTTTAGGCACAAAGTCTGAGGTTCACAGACTACCGCTACTTGCAGGTAAATTAGTAGCCTTACACTCTGTCTAGAATCACAGCTTCCTCAGGACCCCTGGACTTTTCCTGTCCTCCAATGTCAAACCCAACACTGAACACAAGCTACAGAGGACCTCGCTGACGAACCCATTGTTGAGAAAACAAACCAGAAAGTGTGAAAGTAAAATCTTGACTGACACGAACCTGGCACCTGCATCCAACCCTGCCGTCAATCATGGACGGCCTGAAATTTTGACTTTGCCCACGATCCTCGCAATCGAGACGCACAGACTACCGCTAAGAGTGAAAAGCAGTGATGTACAAAACGTTTTTGAGTGAATTGCAGTTACATATGAAATTCTTGCAAAGTCATAACCCCGGTTACCTACTGTAGATTGCTGTCATTTTGGTGTCTATTTAAAGGTAAAAATGTATACTTTTTATATAAATTGTAGTGGTATTGTTATTGTGTTTCTTACTTATTGCCTCTTTTGGTACTGCTAAATGCTTTACATGTATTTTCTTTTGAGCTAAACCAGACTGCTCTGTGCCACAGATACCCTGGACTGAGCTAGTATTTAATTTAAAGAAACCTAACTGGACCTGACACAGAATAGTACCACTATTGCTTGGTGCAGTCTCACAAACACACTAACTAATCATCCATTTTCTGACATTGATATTTCAGCAGTGGGATCTAGGACTTGTGTTTAGCAGTACCACTCAGCTCCTAAGCTAAGAAATTAAAAATCTCTGAATTGTCATCTAGAACAATTGTTTTTTGTTTTTAATTGGATTGAAGTTTTTAACTGGGTCATTTTGATAACATTATTTTTATCCCAATTTTCTGCCCCATTTAAAAGTTATAGGAACCAAGGAGCTATGCCCGGGTAACCTGCACAAGGTCCCTCTGGGAGCTACAAGCCCTGTGCAAGAAGAGGTACCTCCAAATAGGCAAAAGGATACCAAAGCAGATTTCCAGAGAGCCCTTTCGGCCCTGGAAAGGTTGCATTAGCCAAGGCCTCTTCTGAAACAGTAGACGTCATAGAGGAGAAAGAAGACAACCTCCATACCATTGGACAAAGACGATGAACATGACACTTTGTCCCAAGGTAATCCTGCAAGGGCATCCTTTAAAGCTGGCAGTGAAGGAAGCTCATCCAGCACCAGGCAGGCTGACAAAGCCCACAGAGAACTAGAGGAGCAGATGGAAATAATGGCCCTGAACGTGATGAAGAAGTGGCAGTCTTACTCTCACTTGAAGGATTCCCTAATGAAGAAATTTGGTCTAACCCCTGAGGAGTACCTAAACAATTTTTGGGACACCCAGAAAGATGCATAAAAATCCTGGGTAGCGTTTGCAGATATTTTAGTAAAGGCAAGAGAAGGCTGCTTGAAAGGCAATGAAGTTAAGACCTGTGATGGGACAAACAATTGAATTGTAAAGTAGCTTTATTTTTCACAGATAGCTCTTCAGAGAAACTACACCAGCATGTAGTAGAATCTAAGCTGTCCAGCCCAAGAGAGCTGGCTAAAATAGCTGATGAGTGGGTATGTGCTAGAGTCCCAGGAATTTCCAGGGAGTGGTTCTAAGAAAGGGGGTCAGTTCTCCCAGCAGGGGAAAGAACGGAGGGCTGAAGGAGTTCTCTAAAGTGCTCCAAATGTCTGCCAATGAGAAGGAGTCCTGTACCCCGTCCAAGTTCAAGGGTGAGGAGTACCATGGGAAATGTTGTCACTTCAAAGGATAGGTTCTGCAGTGTCAGCAGTCAGGGCACAAAAGAGGAGCCTCCTAATTGTCCTAAGATGCCCCCCAAAGTTGGGCAATCCTCAAGAATTGCTACTGTAGAGATTGGGATGGAAGTGTGCCAGTGGGAAACCATGAGGTATGTTGAAGTCACTTTAGTATCCAAGGGTGGGTGGATGTTGAGGCCCTGGCTGCCTAATCTCCCACCATCAGTGGCGTAACGAAACATGAGGGGGTCCCTCTGCACAGTAAAAGTAGGAACCTCCTCTCGTATCTCACTCAGGAGGTTTCAGGCCAGTGTACTGTGTTGAAGGGGCGCCTTGGAGTTCAGCCTCCCCGCACCACAGGGCTGCAGGGGCCTTTGTTACACCACTGCCCACGATAAAGAAATACAGGCATTGGCCAAACAGCAACGGTACTAAAAGTAGAGGCTCTGAGGGACAGAGAAGCCACCATGACCACTGTAGTGAACAGGTTGGTTACCCCAGAGCAGATAATCCCCAATCTGCTACGCAGTATAGTAAATGATGGCAATGAGCTAAAGCTTCAACACATGGCAAAGGTGAACTTCGAATGGGGAAGGGTTACTGGCCTGAAGAACGTAGCTGTGTCCCCTGCCACCCCAGTGGAGAGTCTGCTAGGAAATGATCTTGAAACAGGGCTTGAAAAATCTATTCGACCACTCGCTATGGCGAGTCATAGTTGATCAGGTCGAGCTATTTTCAGGACTTGCTCACCCCCTTCTGGTGAATTGAAAAGAACGGGTTCAGTCAGAAATGGGAGATCAATAAAAGCTGCTTTAAATCTTGTTCTCATATGTCACATTTGCTCTTTGTTCACAGACAGAGGTTAAAATTCAGTTTGAACTACAATACATTTTCCTTCTGACTGCAGAGTTCCAGGATTTTTTAAGGTGAACTGTCTGACCTTCTGTTTAGAGTGTGGAATAAAAGACTATGGGGGTTATTCTAACTTTGGAGGAGTGTTAATCCGTCCCAAAAGTGACGGTAAAGTGACGGATATACCACCAGCCGTATTACGAGTTCCATAGGATATAATGGACTCGTAATACGGCTGGTGGTAAATCCGTCACTTTTCCGTCACTTTTGGGACGGATTAACACCTCCTCCAAAGTTAGAATAACCCCCTATATGGTTTCACAACATTTAAATGACTAAGTCAACTGTGCAAACTTTTCAAAATATATTTCAGTAGCTGTGAAAGCCCATTTTTTTGCATTTGTGTGTGATGAAAAAAATATTTTAATAGGATGAGAACAAATCAGAGGGGGTCATTCAGACCTTGGCGGACGGCGGAGGCCGTCCGCCAAGGTACCGCCGACAAATGACCGCACCGCGGTCAAAAGACCGCGGCGGCCATTCAAACATTTCCGCGGGGCCGGCGGGCGCTCTCCAAAAGAGCGCCCGCCGGCCCAGCGGAAATGCCCCTGCAACGTGGACGCCGGCTCAGAATTGAGCCGGCGTAGTTGCAGGGGTGCGACGGGTGCAGTTGCACCCGTCGCGTATTTCAGTGTCTGCAAAGCAGACACTGATATACTTTGTGGGGCCCTCTTACGGGGGCCCCTGCAGTGCCCATGCCATTGGCATGGGCACTGCAGGGGCCCCCAGGGGCCCCGCGGCACCCCCTACCGCCATCCTGTTCATGGCGGGTTTCCCACCATGAACAGGATGGCGGTAGGGGGTGTCTGAATCCCCATGGCGCGCCCATGGAGGATTCAATGGGGCAGCGGTAAACCGGCGGGAGACCGCCGGTTTACCCTTTCTGACCGCGGCTGAACCGCCGCGGTCAGAATGCCCTTGGGAGCACCGCCAGCCTGTTGGCGGTGCTCCCGTGGTCGGTGACCCTGGCGGTCACCGGCCCGCCAGGGTCAGAATGACCCCCAGAGTACTTTATGTGTTGATATATGTTCTGAAACCCAGTTTTCACAGATTGGTAATACATTATATTGTTTTAAAGCTGCAAGTTAGTGGAAAGGGTTTTGGAAATATTTGGGAAATTTACTGTGTGTAAATGACAGTATGCTTCCATATCATGGTTTAGTAACATATTTATTAAAAGTGGGTGTTTAAGCAAACTGAGTAACACTCCTGCCCTGATAGCAATGCTATTAGTAAATTAAAAGCAAGTCATGGATAACGTGTCCCGTATATGTGGGCTAGATTCTTGTGATACATGCAGGAAGCTTTAGTGTACTTAATCAAGCAAAAGAGATTTTTGTACTGCAGAAATGCTGAGTTTACATATTTGAAGGTGCAACCATATGTGAGAATGAAGAAAAAGGCGACTCTGTCAACTATTTGCCTTGGATTACACAATTTGAGACCTGTTTACAGGTCAATTACATTACAATTAGGTCAAGTAGATTATTCAAGTTACTCGACCTGCAGGGTTAGTAACATTTTAATGATTTTTTTAAGCCTGTGAAACTTCTGCTTGTTCAAATTTGGAGAGGAATTCTCATTCAGAGATGCTGGGCCTTCCTGAGTAGGTGTTTGTGGCTACCAGTTCCCAAACAGCACGTCAGGGGATACAAAATACCCTGGACTAATGGCCCAGGTCCCTACAAGGGGAAGGACACGATGTCTGGGAAACTGTAAGGAAATGCCTCTTTTTGCATGATTACCTTCAAAGTCTTGAACTTATGTTGCTGGCTTTTCAACTTTGAGAGTGCACTGAAACCTGCTAGCCAGACCTTATTGCCAGTTCTTTGACCCATAAAAGTGTAATATTAGATTGGCACTACCTAAATGGCATATCTTTCCTCATCTGTAAGTCCCTAGTGTTTGGTACCAGAAGTGCTCAGGGCTTTTAAGTTAAAGTGTCCCACCAGGGCTGCAGCATGAACTGTGCCACTCTGGCTGAGACAATATGAAAACATGTGTCACAGCCAGAAACTGCAAACTGGCAGAGCAATTTCAAACTGCTAACTTGACTTTGCCATTTAAATTTATGGCAAAGCCCAAACTTCTCTTTTAATATATATGTCTCCCCTAGGAGGCCTATTGAGTCCTAAATTAGGGTTTTGTATATTAAAAAGTGGGGCATGTATTTTTATATGTCCCACCCCAAATTGTCATTTTTACCGTAGAAAGACTAGTATCCCTATTGGCGAGTACAACAGTACATGATGACCACTCAGCTGCACTAACTTCTGTATGGGACTACTAAATGTGTTGCTTCAAGGTATCAGCTTATTCATCACATTAAACCCAACTTGATGACTAAGTCGAATTTGATGGAAATGTTGAGGAAATGCAACTTTTAGAAAGTGGTCACTCTGTTGCCTATGGTTTCCAGTGGTGAAATGCAAATACTGGCCACAAGTCAGCCTACCTCCCTCCTGGAGGGAGAAGGTTGAACAACTCCCAGGAGTAAGAACAATAAAGGCTAGCCTTTGGAAGATGTGCCACCTCTTCCTGGCAGGAAACCAACAGAAAGAAGGACTGTTCTGATGTTTCCCGGGCCTGGCAAAAGAGGCTATAACAACTGCTGGACTGCACCTACTGATCCTTGGACTAGCAAGGGGTGAACTGTTCCTGGCTCATAGAAAATTTGCTCTAGAGCCCCAGACTGTAAAAATTAACTTTAAGAGTTGGCTGACTTCCTATTACATTAGGCTACAAGAGCAACCCTTAAAACCTTGAGAACCGGGGTATACAACAACATCATGCAACAGTGGATCCTAAAGTGCATCTTAACTGAAAAGGAAAAAGAAGCAACAAAGGAACTGTAGGGTGGTGTGAAGTCATGTTATTCTTATGTAAAGATAAATTAAGGAAAATGTAAGTACCTGAAGACAAGAAGGTACTGAGGTGCCAAGCAAATAGTGTGCATGCTCACCCGGTTAAAATGATAAAAGAATAATGTTTACCTTACTCTTTGAGAGTCACTGCAAGAAAATAAGAGACAGAGGTAAAGGAGGCCAGGGCAGGGCAAGCATTAGTGTAAATTAAAATGGTTGTATTGCCTTGAGACTTTAAAAGTAGTGAGTTGGTGTCCTGAACAAATTAGACTGAGTATGGCTGAAATCTCCTGTTGCCTGGAAGGCCAGGATGAGGAGCAAGTCCACAGCATGAGGATTGTTTATAGGTCTGCAAAGGGGGCGTCCTGAAGCAGCGCTGAATGAGCTTCAGCAGCAGTCCAATATCTGCATTGGGGAAAGAATTCTATGTCAGGATCAGATTCTCTGATTTAACAGTCACATGAACAACCATAGAGCCCCAGCCCTATATAAACCCTATGCAGAAACACCACTTCCCCTTTCTTTGCTGCTTCACAGCCAATTAAGTGCAGTGCATGTCTCGTACCCATATTTATTTATACTGCTTTGTTATGAGTTGTGTGTATTTGTATGCGCTGGTGCGTGCTTAATATTACCTTCATTGCTTTGTTTGAAATTCGTTGTCAGAGCGCATTGTTTTTATTACAGGTTGCATCGAGTTTCCATCAGGAGTATTCTTCCTCCCAAGCTAGGCGATTTCAGCCTTGTTCCTTACATTTATTTCTATTGAGTCGGACCAGGGGAGCGAGGATGCCTTGGGCCAGAGTGCATGCGCGAGCATGCCGGCTCATTTCAGGCCTTTCTTCTACACACGAGTGAGACGCATGTCCCTGTGCTCCGTGTTTACACCCTGGTTGAAGCTCCTTCGAGGGCTGCAATAAGTTTCATAGGCTTTGCCAAGAGTATTTGGCAGGTCTCCCTCCACGCTTAATTTTTTTTGCAGAACCTTATTTGGTCTGCATTTACCTGCCTTGGTGTTTTTGATTATCTTACTCTCCCTTATCTGCTCCTGGTTTGGATTGGCCCTGCCTTTCCCTGTTGTCTCGTACTTATCCATGACACCATGGTCGAATAATGTGATGAACACCAAGAGGGATATTATTATGATGGCCCTTATGCGTCTTTGGAGAAGTATCTGGTTCATGCATTTTAATGCTGGCATCCAACACCCTGTAAATTTAGCTCTGGTTAAGGCAATTCAATCCTTAAAACAGCACATGTATGGCTTCCCAGAACAACAAAGTTGGATCCCTCCCTCTCGTAGTAGCGGTGAATCCTCTCAGACCATCTTAGTTGACAAGAGCACTAGTGATCTGCATGTGGCGGACTTTGAGAAACTAATGAGTTTGCTTGCACAGGAGCATGCACATAGGAACGCTGCCCTGGGGTAGGTGCCCAGTGGAGGACTGGCTGCATGTTACAATTGCACCTGTCTCCTGGCATGTGTATTCCTAGGGAGCCGTTTTCATAATTTGGGACAGGCAAACCTTTTTTTACTAGACTAGCCTGATGAGCAGTTTGTTTAAGTAAGTGACCGGAGCTTAGTAGACTGACAATTCAAGACACATTGAGGTCTTTGTGGCTATACAAATGAGAAGTTTTTATTTGTTTTGGTCCTGATGAAGCGTCGTTGGATCCTTCTGGACCCTTGAGACACGAAACATGTCAACCCATTGATAAAGGGTGTAAGGTAGTGTCTTTCCCCCTCCTTTATCCTGATTGAGAGAGTGGATGAGCATTATCTCTACTTTCACTCTTCTCTTGTTTTGTAATCTTGGCCTAAACCCCTTGCTGATCAAATACATTTATGATGAATGGTTGGTCTTGAGCCAATATTATTCTGTCTCTGCTCTCCTATCCTTATTGTGCTTGTAAGTCGGCATTGTCCATTACACCTCCCTTAACGGCACAAAGACATTGGGAAAAAGATCTCCGGCAAAGAGCCCCTTTTATGGGGAGCCCGTCAGACATTGCAGCGCCGATCTGACGAGGAGCATGCCCAATGACGAAGCATGACATCCAATTGGATGTGTGAGGGCTTTTGCTTCTAACAGAAGGGTTACCTTGTGTCTTCTTCTGTCTTGTTTCTTTCGGTTTGGAACAGTGTACCTTGCTTTTGTGAAAACTATGCCCGGAGGCAGTACACTGGACCATTAATCTCAGTGTCCCCGCTTTTGAAGGATATAACGCATCCTCTTCCGCAAAAAATGTGCTCACGCCAGATGATTCAAGTTCGTCTTCCTCCTCCAATTCAGATCATGGAGACAAAATGGGTCCTAGTAAACCCAAAAAGAAATCCTGCCACTCCCAAGTGACTCAACAACCTCCAATGGTTCTCTCCTTTGAGCCACAGGATATCATCCATCCTAAATCTACGATCTGGCTCTCACCTACTGAAGTGGCAGATTATATCCAATCTCATTTGTGTCAAGGGTTTGAAAAGATGTCAGATCTCGGCTGAGATCTGAGTGTCCTAGATCTGACTTTCCTAGTAAAGTCACGGAGACCCCAGAGATAGATCTCACTCTGGTGACATATTTGAAGGCATTTTCAAAAGATCCCAAGAAGGGAATCGATCATGCTTGGCAGGGATGCCAAGACAAATTACTAGATGTCTCTGGTCCTTTAACTAAGATCCCCAAATTGGGGTTTCATGCCAAAGAATCGGGTGCCCTTATTGACACTGATGTCCTGGTGGCTTGGGCCAAAAGAGCCGTTTGGCTCTTAGGGAACACAAACTGTGCCATCTCCAGTGAGCGGCGCTGTTTCATTCTTCTAAAATTGGATCTGAAACTTACAGATCTCACTTTATCCCAATCTAGTCCATTATCCCAAGGCTTATTGTTTGGCCCCCATTTTCTCAAAGCATTGTCGCAACGTACAGCAATTTGGATAAAGCACAAGGATCCATCAAGAAGGTCCTACATCCACTTTTTGGGAAGGCCGGATGCTTTACAGGGCGAGCCTTTGGCTGAAGTTACTATCAAGGTCCTCAAAGAGGCTTCTGTCAACAAAACAGAAGAGATTATCGCGAGTGGGCTGAAACTGTATCCACAAAGGAAGAACCAGAGGCATGCAAAACTCCTTCCAGAAGTCCAGTCCGGAACTACAGGTGAGAATAGTTTTGACCTCAGAAGTAATACTGGGGGAGGAGGGGGGGGCAGGAAGTAGAACCAGGTTGTTTCTGCACAACTGGCAAAAGGTAATCCAGGACTCTTGGGTTCTGGATGCAGTTCAGGGTTACAAGTTGGAGTTTTATGATTCCCCTCTTAAAACCTCAACTGCCGCCGCAATGTATTTTTCCCTACAAGATCAGGAGTTCATCTCCTCAGAGGTGTTAGATCTTATGCACAAGGGCTCCATAGAGGAGTCCTTCCTCCACCCAAGGTTTCTTCAGCTTCATATTTTGGGTAGAAACGAAAGGGGGCAGGTCCCACCTGGTTCTGAATCTGAAAGAATGCAATGGTTGGGTCATTTACTGTCACTTCAAAATGGAAGTCATCCATTTGTTAAGAGATGTTTTACAGGAGGGAGATTGAATGGTCAATATAGATTTGAAGGATGCCTACCTGACCATTCCTTTTTTCCTCCCATTACTTTGGCAAGGTCATTGCTCCAAGTACATAGTCATCCCCTTTGGCCTTTCGTCAGCCCCATGGTGCTTCATGAAAATAATGCTGCCTATAGTGGAAGCTCTGTGATCAAAAGGAGTTCGCCTCATCATATACCTAGACAATATCATTATCATGGCACAAAGCCCCCTGTCTATCCTAACCCAACTAAAATGGACGATCTTTCTCCGCAAGATCTTGGATTTGTCATAAATCCTCAGAAGTTGTTTCTGACCCCTTTCTCAACTGATAGAGTTCTTGGGGTTTCAGATAGACTCCATTTTGTCTCAACTGATTTTGACTTCCCAGAAGGTTTGCAACATCAAGAAAGAGTTGAGGTTGATGTTGTGCAAACAGATTGTGTCCTTGAGGTTAATAGTGTGTATTGAGGATTTATTGGCCTCGTCAATCCAGGCCATCTTCCCGGGTCCCCTTCATTATCAAGCTCTGCAAAGGATCAAAATTCACCACCTCCAAAAGGGTGTCAGTTACTCAGAACAGATTCCCCAATCGGAGGAAGCGAAGACGGAAATGTCTTGGTGGCTGGATCACATGGAGGCGAGACCGGTAACGGGAGAGCGATCCCCAGAAGTAGTGATCAAGTCCGATGCAAATCGTTGGGGTGTGCATTGCGGCCCGATTTCCACGTGGGAGCTTTGGTCCAGAGAGGAACTGAACCTCTACATCAACTGCTAGGAGCTCCTACTGTGTTCTTTTGCAATTCGGAGTCTCTCCCCTCAAAGATCGAATTGTATACTTCTTCGTATGGCCAACATCTCAGCAATGCATTATGTAAACAAGTTGGGTGGGACGAAGTCTCACCGCCTTGCAGAGATAGCCCAAAAAAATTGGCACTTCTGTCTTCAGCATCGAATTTCAGTAGTCGCAGAATACCGTCGGGCCGGAACAATTCTGTGGCATATGGTCACCCTCACCATCTTTGGAACTTCAGCGATTGGAGACTACATCCGAAAGTCTCCCGCTGTCTCCATAACCTATCAGGTCCATGCCTGATAGATCTCTTTGCATCACACCTCAACAGGCAGCTTCAAAGGTTTTTCAGCTGGTGTCCGGATCAAGAGGCTTACTGGGTTACGCCTTTCCACCTTTCATGATGATTCCCAGGGTTCTGGCGCAGGCGTGTTGACAAAGGGCAGAATGAATTTTGGTGACTCCTCTTTGGAGAGCTCAGGCCTGGTTCCTGGTGATCCTGTAAATGAGTTCTGCTTGCCCCATGCTGATTCCCTTTCATTGGAATTTTCTCCTAGATCTGATGGACCTTCCTCATCCTCTAATCTTAAGAGAACATCTCTCTGTGGTGGCCTGGAGAATTTCTGGAGAAAATGGAGTCTTCCGGGACTTTCCATTGAGTGTAATGACTTTATCTCCAAGGCCTGGTCATCCGGTACTCACAAAAGCTATTCTACCGCATGGAAGCGGTGGACTAATTGGTGCTGGGATCAAGATTCAGACTGTAGCTTTATCCTCAACTTTTTGTCCTCTTTAGCCTCTTCGGAAATGGCTTACAGGACAGCAACAATATTAGATCAGCCATTTCAGCAGGACCTTTACCTACTGACGGCAAGCCTGTAGGTGACCTCCCCATAGTATGTAAACTTTTGAGAGGTATTCGTATAGCTAATCCGCCGCAAAATACTCTACCTTATTGGATGTGAATACAGTTTTGCGTTTTTTGGACTCTTGGCCTGCCAATAAATACCTTTCTAGAAAGCAGCTGTCTGATAAGCTTACCATGCTCTTGTGTTTAATCTCTTGCATGCGTGTCTCTGATGTACGGGCCCTAGATCCAGCTGGTAGAGTCTTCTCTCCAGAGGGAGTAACATTTTCTATTTCACGTCATAACAAATGTAATTCTAGATCTGTTTCATATCCTAGTTTCCCTGATAACCCTAAGAGTTGGGTAGTTCAGTGCCTAAAAGCATACTAGTTGAGTGCAGCTGAGTTTCGTACTGACATTGGGGGGTGAACTGTTGATTGCTTTGCAAAAGCCTTTTCATCCAGTTGTGCAGGCTACTTTGGCCAGATGGATGCAATGGTTGTTGTGTGAATCCGGTATTGACACAGCCAGGTTTGGAGCCCATTCTACTAGAGGAGCGATAGCTTCCAAATCGTTTGCTTTGGGTTCTCGTCTGGAGGATATTTTGAGGGTGGGTGATTGACCATCAGAATCCACATTTAAATCAATTTATTATAAACCCATTGTTGATGTTGCTTCTGTATTGGTGGCTCAGCTTTAAACAAGCATAATTGGAGCCTCTGGTCCTTACATAAAATTAAACATTTTCTAGCATTGGCAAGAAGAATTTTTCAATTCTATTAAGGATACGAAAGCGAGGATTAGCCCCCCATTTTGTTTTAATTAAGATGTGTAGAATTTATTTACAGTAATGAGGTTTTTTTTCCCTCCTTCTTGCAATTATATAATTGCTTAGTTATGTCCTTTTTGAACCAGTGTTTAAGGCTTGGGTGTTTTTCCTCTTCTCTTCTAGGGAATGAGGACAAGTGAACTTTCTGATTGCTTGGCTGTGGACGTCAATGAGTGCATTCTTCATCTCTCCAGGCTGTTCCAAGAATAATCCTGCCTTCAGCGACATATGAAGGTCGTCACGAGTTTTGGTTCTGGAGTTTCAAATGGTTTCTTGTTGGGATTTTGAGTGGCTTGTCCTTGGAGTGGTGCCTGTTGTTTCAGGTTCTGTTAACTGTTTGGTTTTCCTTATGAAAAGAAAGAGGAAGCAAAGTTTCTGCATAGGGATTATCTAGGGCTGGGGCTGTTTGGTTGGTCATGTGACTATTATATGTTCATGGGAGATGTAGTGTTTAAACTTTCACTTGATTGGCTGCTGAAAATGAGAGTGAAGAAAGAGAAGCATAATCGGAGCCTCCGTGTCCTTAATAGAATTGAAAGATTCTTGACGAGAATGCTAGAAATCTTTTTATCCTCCTTGCATGCATGTATGTGAAAGGCTGGCTCGCAATGGGGAGGTGCATGCGTGTGCAATTCATCAAGTGCCGGGTGAAAACTAAAAGCGAGTCTCGGATCAATTGTGTTCCAAGCCTCGGATACCTGTTCAGAGTCTGGAGAAAATTGTGCATACATCCAGTGGTGGATGCTGGGATCGAGTGGGCTGCCAGACGCACGTAAAGGTGAAAATAAGAAATACATGAAACCAATTGAATTTAAAGGAGCATCTAACTGTAATGCTACCACATGAATAGGAACAAACGTACGCAAGTATAGAGAATGGGAATCCATGCAAACAAAAAAAATGAGAAAGTTACAGCCATTCCTTTATAAAAACATCTTGGATAAAAGTCAATCACCAAGGGCACCTGCCAGAACTGAAAATGAAAGACAAAGAAGCCTAATGGCATTTTAGTAAATCCTGCAAGTTAGTAGAACAACCACATCGGGGTTAAGGTCACAATTATATCTGAAGAAGAATTAAAAATTGAAAAGAGAATGGTCCTCTACCGGTTGCGAGAGACAAAGATCTTACAATCTTTCATGGCATTCAATCCCTTTGTGGTGGAATTACACGTGCTAACCCATTTACATTTAAGGTGTTGCAGACTGAGATAAAGGACCCCCTCTTAATGGCAATTGTGACCTTAACCCTAATGTGGTTATTGTACTAACCGACAGGATTGACTGCATGTCGTTCATTTTCATTTCTAGCAGGTGCGCTTAGTGAATTACTTTTTCTCAAAAACCTTTATTTATCATTTTGAATAAACAAACATGTGAAGTAGCTGTCAAAGAAATGCAACACTTCAATCGAAGAAAAAGGAAGATCCACTGATGTAAAAGATTGTGAGAGACGAAACTACTAAAGGCCAATAAGAAACCGACTCATACTGTAGGACAGCAACATAATGAGGCATCTGCATATTCTACCTGTATTACATAAAATGTTTAAGTAAGCAACAACAGCAGGTCAACCAGGATCTGTTTGGTCATCATCTGAGTATATTGTCAAAAGATAGTCTCGTAGTGACTGCCAAATGTTCATCGGTCTTGAGGGAATAGGCTGCAGAGAGGCATGAAGGTCGCATGTAGTATCATAGAACTCATGTCTCGTAATCAGGCAGTGCTAGTTCGGGTCCCGGGTCTACCCCAGCAAAATGCGACTTGTCGCTTGGCCAGTAATAGTATGATAGCTGTAAATCGGTGCAAGCCAGGGTTCAGAGGTTTGACGTAACCCACTCGGGCCGTCACTGGGTCCGGGTCTAAAGTATGACCATGCATAATGGATACATTAGAGAAGATCTCTTCCCAGTATGATGCAATTATACGACAATTCCATGTTAAGTGTGCAAAGTCAGTGTGGTCGGATTTAGATTTGGGGCATTGATGAGGCCTTGTGTGGTCAAGTTTGGCAAGTGCTTTAGGTGTAGAATAAGCACAATGTAAGAATTTGAAGTGCAGTAGTTTGTGCCTGAGGTTATTGGAAATGAGTTTGGTTTGCGCACAGCAGTAGTGCCAAATCTTATCAGGAATCGCATGTCTCAGATCACACCCCGAGGCATCCTAGACTTATCCTGGCGAGTGTGCTTCATTGGCAAAGAAGTGTGGTATAGACGGGATATAATTCTACTGTTGTTTGGGGTATCTATGATCATGAACATGAGTTTCATGGTGGTTTTCAATCTACCATTATTGAGCTCAGCTGGAGGGTTGCAAACATCTGCTGGACTAAATGTTTCTGGATGAGTGGTAGCCAAGGGTTATTATGAAGAGGTATGTGAGAGTAGCATAGAGGCAAATCACCCAGGTACCATTGTAGTTGAAACCAGGCCCAACATGTTGCAGAGAAAGTTTGTATATCTGTGAGATCTCGGGGAAGACCCTTAGGAAGCAGGGAAGAGAGGGGCAGGTTGGGCCCCTGTGCTCTCTACTGTTTGAGGTATGGCATTCTGGCATCTGAGTGGTACCCGAAATAGGCGAAGTGGGATTGTGCCACTAAATAATACAGTCGCATATCTAGGACATCGAATCCACCAAGCTCATAGGGCACCAGCAGAGTTTGCTACTAATGCGTGGTCTACGCCCCAAGATGTGTCAGGATGCCCCGAAGAGTGTTGAAAAAGTTGTTAGTGCAATGGGGATGTTGAGTAATAAGTATAAGAAACAATGCAAAACCACCATTTTAATTATAGCAATGTGCCCTTCCACCGACAAGAGTAGATTGATCCACTGCTATAGCTGAGTAGTGAGCTTCTCAATTGCGGGCCATAGTTCAAATGCAAATGCATAACATCAAGCTTGTCCCAATGTAGGAAAAAGCCCAGGTATTTAAGAGGGTCAGTACACCAGTGGAGTGGTAAATCCAATCTGCAGGATGTGGTAGCTTCTGTGAGCGGGAACAGTTCCGATTTGCCCCAGTTAATCGACAAGCAGAAAGTGAGTCAAATCTCTTTATCCCACAGATTTTTTGGGGGGGGAAGGGGAGGGGGAGTTTAACTGTCGGTTCACAAAAGAATAACAAAATAACGCCGGCATATGGAGAGGCTAGGGGTAGGCCCTGCTGGAATTGGAGTCCCCTACCCAGATGATGCTCCAGCAGGTGCCAGACAAGTGGGTCCATGGCAATAAAAAAAAGCAGAAGGGAGAGGGGACAACCCTGTGGGGTGCCCCTGGTGATTGGAAACTGAGTCAAGACCGTTATATTCACCCTCAGAAATGTCACAGGTTCCTTGTAAAGCAACATGATGAGGTCTCGAAAGCCTTTGGGAAAGCCCAGCTTAGTCATCACGGCTAGGAGGAATGGCCATTCAAGCAAATCGAATGCTTTCTCTGCATCCAATAAGGCAACTGCTGTGGGAAGCGTTGGAGATATCTGATTCAAAATGGTGAAAACTGTTTGTCAATTTACAGAGGTGGAGAGATGGGGTAGAAAGCCTAATGTATGGGGAAGATTATACTTTCCATGAGAGGCAAGAGTCACATCACTATGACCTTTGCAAGTATCTTGTTATCATGGTTCAAAAGACAGAGAGGTCTGTATGAAGTGCAGAGGCGAGCAGGTATGTCAGGCTTCAACAGTAGGGTAATAACAGCTTCATGTAGTGAGGGGGATAGTCTGAAGGGATTCTGCCTACACCTCCAGGAGTGAAAATATTTTTATAAGCTTTGAAGAAGTCCCAGTAAATCTGTCGAGCTCGGGGGCTTTAGTGTTGCGTAGGGAATCAACGGCTTGCGTGATTTTGTCACAAGTGATCAGAGTAGCCAGGAATTGCTGTCCCCCGGGTGAACCTTAACATCGACACCTCGGTACTGTGCCAATGCAGCCTTATTCCCATGAGAATGCGAGGTATATAATCGCTGACAATAATCGGAAAATGTTCCACAATAGTGGTGCTAGTCATGGCCGTGGTACCATTCTCAGCCAGGAGGCTTGTGATATATGCAGAGTGATAGCTCGGACGAAGGAGTTGTGCCAAAGTACGTCTGGGTATCCCACCTTCTCCAGAATGGCGCACCCTAGCATATTTTCCTAGGTAAGTAACTTCTCTCTCCCCCAACTCTCGGAATTTGTGCCAGAGTTTAGATCGGTCAAACAGCTTGGAGACACTGGGTGCAGCCGTCTCAGCAAGATCCATGCTTTGCAATTCATCCTCAACCTTGGGCAAGTCATTGTGGATATTGCGGAGTATTCCAGCATGTTTGACTATGCACACTCCCCTTATATAAGATTTAAAAGCTTCACAAAGTGTGGAATATTTGTCTACAGAACAGATATTGAGAGAGAAATATTCATTTATGGCGTTGTGAACCTCTGTATGGAAGACTTTGTCAAGCAGAGCATTTTTGGGAAATGTCCAGTATCTGACCGTCCAGTCACTGCACGGCATGTGCAATGTCGCTATGACAAGTGAGTGATACAATAGAGTACAGGGTTTGTGTGTGACTTCTGTGAGCCACAACAAAGCCCCGTGTGACAAATACCAGTGGTCGATCCGGGTTCACATTTTATGTGGAGACAAGAAAAAGGTGTAGTCTGTCATGTGTGGGTTAAGGGAGCGCCAAGGGTCTGATATTTGAAATCTATCGAGGAGTTCAGTGAGCGCCTGCAACGGTGGGAATTTGTGATCATATTGGAACCAGTTGTATATAGGGAAGGGTTGCATATGATGCTGAAATTGGCACTCATAAGTTCAAACATCGCCCGAGAGCGGCCCATAAGCGCAGATAGACCATGATAGATTTCTGGGGAGTCAGTGTTAGGTGCATAGACATTGACAATCAGGAGCAGCCTATCAGCCAAGGTGCCATCCATTAGTAGACATTTACCTCTGGGTCAGTGATACCTTAATGGCATACAAAAGGTATGCTTTTATGGATTAGGACACAGACCCGCATGAGTAAGAGCTGTAGTGGGTGAGAACATTATTTGACCCCGATGGGGTGGCATTTGTGCAATTTGGGCGTGGGGAGAGGTGGGTCACCTGGAGAAATGCCAGTTTAATACCATGTCTGTTCAAATATGAAAGGACTTGCTTCCCTTTTCTAGGATTATTTAAGCATTGAATGTTCAATGTCAGGCACTGGAGATCAGCCCCTGTGCTCTAGCAGTGCGTTTGGCCATGTAATGTGATTATTAGGCAGTGAGTCTGCTGAGCCTCGTGGCATGAATGCATAAGCAATATAAACAACAGTAACAGCATCCATAAACATAAAGAAAACCCATACCCCCACCCAGACCGTAGGAGAATCCTTCAGTGAATCCCACAAAACCCCCAAAAACTTAAACCGGTAAACAGGTTGGTATACACCTTGTCGGGGTGTCAATGTTCCTGTGAACAACGTCCTTCTGATCAATAGGGATATATCAAGGAGGTTTATTTTGCAAGTGAAGGCAGGGTCCGATGCATATGTGTGCAGGAAGTGAATCAGAGCTGCAGAGGCACCCATCCATTTTGGGAGAATTCCTGGTAATGTATAGGTGGTTACACGAATGAGGAGAGGGAGGGAGGTGTTCAAGGCAGTGGATCTGCTTGGGGGCTCATAGAGGAGCCGGTGGGCAACCACCCAGGTGAGACTGGGTAGGTGGGCTTGTACCTCCCTTTTATTGTTTACAAAACTGGACTGCATCGGAGGGAATTTGAAATATATAATGCAGGCCATTTGCCTCTACTACTAGTCTTGCTGGGTAAAGCATGCTGTATTTAAGGCAGGTTTTTGGGAGAGTTTGTTTCACAGATTATGTAAAGTCTGGAAAAACTGACAGTGTCGTGCCCTGGTACTGGAGAGGGGCTCGTTCTTGGGCCAGCCTCAGTTTGCTATACCTGTCCCAAAAGTTCAGGAGGCAAACCACGACCGGTGCTGCCGGTATAGGCCACAGCCCTAGGGATCTGTGAGCTCTCTCCACGACAAAGGTGGCTGTGAGGACTTGCTTGCCAAATAGTTCCATCAGCAGGTTTTCAATGAAAGCATCCCATGTTCACAGATTCAGGAATGCCTGCTATCAGTATGTTATTTCAGCGCAACTGCGCTTCAAAGTCCTCATTCTTGGTCATAGCAGAATTTAACATGCGTTCCACCCTCTCTAGCCACTTATGGACCCCCATTGCGTTGCCTTCAGCCTTGGAAATCCTGCGCTCAGCACCATCTAGCCGTACCGCATGGCGGTCTAATCTCTCACTCATGCGGTCTAGGTGGCTATTGAGGTTGTCGAAGCGCACGTCAGTAGACTTAAAGCCCGCTCGCAGTTTTGCCACAATGGCGGCAGTTCCATTGAGAAGGGACCCATCAGTGTCACCAGTATGAGGGTCTTCAAAATCAGACTGAAGCTGCTGTTGGAGTGGGGTTCTGGCAGCGCCAAAAAACAGTTTTCTTCTGTTCGGGATCGCCTCGCCCCATGATGAAGGGGCGAGGATCAACAGGAAGTGCCACTGCGCTAGTGAGCAACCAGTGACAAAAGGGCAGCAGACCACCAATATGATGGGTCAAAGTAGGAGATCAGGGCCAAATAGCTGGGCGGGCAGCCACACCACCCAGGTTGGCTATCACAAAGCAGGGTTAATGGAGTCGAGACTCACGGCAGGTGTGTGACTAGCGGGTTACCATGAGGATGTTTGGGGCGCAGAGGAGTAAAGGAGAAAAGGTGCAGTGCAGATCATCACTCCAAGTACCGTGAGGAGAGAGTAGAGACAGTCATGGAGATCCCAGGCAGACAGCGCAATGATGATCAATACAATCGGCTTTTTGTGCTAGGCGCCATCTCGGATTTGCAACGCGGATCGGCCGAACATACTCAATCAAGAGCCCAGTCCCCTTCAACTCCCCGTACCTTTAATGAGGTGCGACGCGCCAAGAACCACCGCCTCAGGTAGATGAACGTTCACTGGATAGGGGGGCAGTTGATGGATTCAGGGCAGGTGCGCAGCAAGCAGTTTGGGCCATTAGCTCCCCAGGGGATTCCTTATTAGCTCTGTTGGCTTCGCAGGCATCGGACGGAATCAGCAGGAGAACCTGTGGGTCGGTCCGTACACACTTGGGGCTGTTTCTGCAGCATGGGCACCAAACCAAGCACTATCGTAAGTAGGAATACACTGTCAACATTCACAGTGTTCCGGGAGATCAGGGGTGGAGGGGCCGTGCCTCGCATAGATCCCCCCACCCCCAGATGAGGGTCGAGAAGCGTATCCCCATAATTAGGCTCCACTCACTGTGGCCCCGCCGTCACGCTCGAACGCAGCCACTCTCGCTCTGGAGCCCCCGAGGGCCGTGTCAGGCCACGGCGATGTCTCCGATGACAGGTGAATGTCGAAATCAGCACCAGATAATGGTAGAAAGCCCAGCACACATCGGGCTGCATCGCCCTGCATGTGTAGGGGACGGATGCATGCCCTAGGGCCACAGAATCAGACAGGTGCAGAGGAGCTTCATCGCCGAGCAGCCATCTTAGTCGCAGGCAGGCCCACGCCCTCTTGGTGATTTACCTTTATACTAGATGTTATCATACATTTTTTTTGCATCGATTCCCTTCCTCTATTCTTGTGTATGTTTGTTCCCAGTCAGGTGGTAGCATTACAGTTAGATGCATCTTTAAATTCAATTGGTTTCATGTATTTCTTATTTTCAACTTTATGTGCAGTCTGGTAGCCCATTCGATCTTAGCATCCAGCACAGGACGCATGTGAGCTTTTCTCTAAACTCCCAGCAGGTATCTGAGGCTTGGAATGCAATTGTTCCAATCCTTGCTTTCAGTCTCCACCAGGCACTTAACAAATTGCGCATGCATGAGCACCCCATTGGGAGAGAGGGACAACACCACGACTCGTTCCATGTGTGTGTAAAAGGCTGCTTTATTGGAACAGGTGCCCCTGACAAATACCCCACCTAGGCCTTTGCCTTACAAAACTAAAAGCTCACTTGAGTTCGAATAACCTATCCCCTGCCCCTCCCCTACCCCACCCTCCCCCTCCCTACTCTCGTTCTGTCTTTTCCTTCTCCTCTCGTCTCCTTAATTTCCCCTGTCCTACCCGCTTCTTTTTGAACCTGTCCGCTAATGAGCAGTCTCCTGCCTGTCCATGTCTAACTAATGCTCCTTCCCCCTCTAATACCTGAATTGCCCTGCCAACTCCGTCCTCCACCCGAGCTTTTAATAGCTGCCCTGCAGCTGTCACCGCCGCGGCACGCACCTGTCCAAAGCGACAACCTATCCCGAAACAGACACACCTGCTCCAACAAATTCGACCTGTCACGGGAGGGAGGGAGTGGAAAAGAACCGGACCGAACTATAAGCCCTGGCCACCAGGTCACCTTCTGCAAAATGGTGACCGTGTCCACAAAATGTCTGCTTTTATTCGCGGACCACCCACCCAGATTGGCACCCCTGACTCCCAACCACGTCGCGGGTCGTACTACCTCTCCCAATAACCCCCGGGGGAACTCCTTGTTCCTCCACCTCCCCCCCGGAACCCCATTTACTAGACGGACTTCCGCAAACACATGTGCAGGGAGGATTCTCTTCATAACATGCATTTTAGCCTGCAGAAGCGTATTCATTGCTGCTTCGGGACGCCTCCACAAAAGCCCCGTAAACAATGCTCAAACTGTGGGCTTCCTCCTCATCCCTTCTTTCAAGGCAACAGGCGAGTTTGGCCGCATCCAGTCTAGTTTATTCAGGATGCCAACACATCTTACTTTTGGTAAGTCAGAAGGCTGTGTGACCCTTTTAATTCACACTGATGCTCTTCCTGCCTAGGCCTCCTGTAATTATGCACCTTATTCTTTTACAGTGACTCCAAGAGAGTAAGGTATACATCATCCTTTAATCATTCCAACCGGTGTGCATGCACACTGTTTGCATAGCAACTCAGTACTTTCTTGTCTTCGGGTACTCCTGTTTTCCTTGTTGATCTTCACTTTAGAATGACAAGGCTTCACACCACCCTACAACTCCTTCATTGATTCTTTTCCCTTTCAATTTAGGATTTTCTTGTATCACTAAAGTCCTGAAGAGACCATTTTATCCATTTTAGGGGTCGAAACAAACCGATTATTGTACCCGACAAATAGGATAGCTGTTTATATTTACCTCTATATGAGACTTATTTGTAAAACTGTGGAGATGTCTGTTAATGTGACAAAAATCTTCCACACCTGTTTTTCCATGTATACCATTAATGTTGTAGCTTTGGCACTGGGGACACATTGCACTTATTGACTACTGTGGTTGTGTTTTTGGCTTCTCCGTGGGTCCTTGTAATCTGTTTTCATATTGGCACTAATAAAGGAAAAAGTTGTATTTTTTCATATAAATGGTAATTGCTGTGTTATTGTTCTATTAGTATTTTGCTGTGTCATAACCATTTCTTTTGTCATTTCTTGCGGATATGTATACAAAATTGTAGTCTATTAATTAATATTATTCATCCACATACAATACCTATGTGAACCACTGCTGCATGATATTGTTGACTTCCTGTTACAGCACCACAGCTACAAAAGCTGAAGGAGCCCGTTCTGGCCAGTCAGTAGCCAACATCACTATACAGGCACTGACCACTGATGTGCAGCATGGACGACTGAGTCCTGATGCTCAAAAGTCGCACCCAAGTTTGCTGGACATGGGAAAGTTGTCGAACCGCAGTTTGGTTGCCCGAGAAAAACTTTAGCTTTCAAAGGGAACCACTGGTTTCACTGTGACTGCAAATCAGTACTCCAGTGGCAATTGGACTTTAACTGGACCAGAGAGGACTTCGAAGTACTTTGATCCCTGCAGCCAAAGGTGCCCCACCTCGACTGTGAACCGAAGAGCAGCCCCAGGAAGACCTGCATTGATGGCACAGCATCCTCAGCTTCTTACAGCATCTTCAACATCCTGCATTTCTTGCATCAGGCCACTCTACTGGAGTCTATGGTGGTTCACCCATAGCGCCTAGACCTGGATTTAACACTGCTTTGGTGCCAAGATAACTGTTCTACTACTCCTCATTGTCCTGCCTGACATTACCCCTGAAGATTTGATCACCCAAAGTGAGCCGGATTAGCCAAACACAACTCTTTGAAAGTTGTACAAAGTTTTTCAATTTTGTGGTTACCAATGCCTGTTTGCATTTTTGAGTTACAAGATGAGATCTATGTTTTACTTAAAAACCTGTATCTCTAGAACCCTCTAGTGGATTTTCTTCATTTTGGTGTTTAGAAATTCATAAAAATAAGATATATTTTTATAAATTGTTGTTGGATTTCTTTTGTGTTGCGTGACATAATTATTTTGTTCTTTTGGTACTTCTAAATGGCTGCTCGAAGCCACAGCTACCTAAGGTTGAGCTTAGGTTTAGCAAACAAGCCTGACTGGACCCAAGTTGGTTTGGTTAGTGTATTCCACAATATGGGTGAACAACCATACCATATAATACACCACAACCCAGCAAATTAGTATCTAACATTGGGATGTTTATTTGTACAAACAATTAATTAGCTGGTAACCACAGAACAATCCACAAAGTTGACACCTAAGAAGAAGATTTAAACGTTTTGTCAAGTTATGTTTCTCCAAAGCACAGTTTTCCTAAAGTTACCAGTTATTAGAAAAGTTCCCAAAAGTTTAAAAAAAGGTAAAAGTTTGTGAAGTTACAAAACGTTTAGAGAACATGTAAATTGACTAGCCAACCTTGCCACTCATGAGGATTAATGACCTGCGGGTGCTGTATAAGGAGAGAAAGAACAGCTTGGGCACGTCTACTGAGAAGGAGAACATGGAGAACCCCCTCAGGGCTTGGGAGGGATCCAAGAGCACCCAAGTGCTACTGGAAAGTGAAAACAACCCTGACAGTGGGGATGAAGATGACAAAGAAGTCACTTGGGTAGAGGATGAGGGGGACAACGACACTGTAACTCCCACTATCCATCCAAGGAGGCACTCCATATCTGGCTGTGAGAAGAGCTTCGCTTCAGAGAGGGGGCTCAAAAACTAGATGCACAGATACGTCTCCTAGAACTTCAGGAGAGAAAACTGACCCTGAAGGAGACAAGGTTGTCCCTGGCAAAAAGAACGGCCAAGCAAAGCATCAAGCCCAAAGACGATAGTAACAGCAAAGATCTAGAGGTGAATGCAAGGGGTGCTTATGATTCCAGGTTTCTTAAAGGCATATTCCTACGTACGTAGAGGGTGATGACATTGACAAGTGGCTATTATCCCATGAGAGTGCTCTAAGGATGAGATTAGTGGTGCCCAAACTGGGGGTTCCTGTTGAGGGAACTGGTCCCAACACTTGGGGGAGGTAGGCTCCTAACACCTGTGGATGAGGTAGCTGAATCATATCCCCACATGAAGGAGGCATTCATTGAGCTATTTGGTCCTAACTCCTAAAGAGTACAGGCACATTTTTATGAACACTCAAAAGGGGATAGGCAACACAGACATGGGTGGACTTTGTGGACGCTTCTGTGAAGTCACCGGAGGGCTGGATAAAGGGTAACAGAAAGAACACTTATGAAGGGCTCAATAATCTAATGGACAAGGAGCACATAATCACTAACTGATTCTCAGATATTTACATCAGCATCTAATCCCAGAGAGCTGATAAGATGGCTGATGAGTCAGTATGCACTAGGGTGCACAAAAGCCCTGTGGTAGTGACAGAAAGAATGACAGACCCCTCCTCAGTGGAAAGAAAGGGGCAAGTTAAAAAGAAAACATGACATCTATTTTTATATGCCACAACAGTAAAAACCCTAATTGTCATTTTACTGAGGAAATGCTAGTATACCCATTGGGGAATACAGGATTACATGCTAATCACTCAGCCATGCTAACTTCTCTGTGGGACTACTACATTTGTTACTTCAAGGTAACAAATTATTCATGACTTGATAACAAAATAGAGGTTAATGTAACTTTGGAAAAAATGCAACTTTTTTAACAACTTTATTTACCTTTTTTTTGTTTGTTGTTCTTCCCCCAGGAAAGGGATTCACCATGAAAAACAAGTTATAATTAGTACACAGCACATTAGTGACACCTCAACTGCAGGTTACAATCTGTATCATAACTTAAGTATGCACCCCTCGTACATCATCAGTTCTCCTCGATGTGGGAAGCCCATCCAGCATACCTCGCCACCTCTAAAATCCCCCTTGAGAGTTCATCAGACCTCTCCCTCCACAGTATGGCCCTGTGAGATGGATTGGTTCAGGGGGTTGGGGTGTTCTCCTGTTCCGCTTGACATAGATGTAGAAAGGGTTATCTGTTTTGTGTCCTAGGCATTGTGTCCTTCAGTAGTGAAGTTAATCATTGCAGGAATGGTCCATATCTTAGCCCACCACATTACCAGGGTTAATGGGGTGGGATTTTTCCAGTGTTGTGCCACCACAAGGTGGGCGTCCAGCAACATCGAGGTGATCAACCTGGTCGTAAAAAGAGATATAGGGAAGATCCTTTCAGCATCTAGTATGCCCTTAAGGGTTGTTAACGGCGGCATGGGGAGGGTTACATTTGTGATGTACTGTATGAACCCAAAGACATGGGCCCAAAACGGTTGTGTCTGTGGGCATTCCCAAAACAAGTGGAGGTACATTCCCTGTGATCCACAACCCCTCCAGCTGGTGGCCACTGTGTTTGTCATCGCTTTCAGGAGGACTGGCATCATGTACCAGTGCAAAATGATTTTAAAGGTGTTTAAATCGTGGAGGGTGTGGCCTGTCTCCATAATTAGGATCCAATCAGATTCTGTCAGCTCGAGGTTCATGTCTCCCTCTCATCTTGTTGTGTACTTGAGTTGTGTCACTGGCATATTTTTCTCCACTGATTTACATAGGCGGTACAACATTTTTGTTGTGTCACCCTCCAAAAATATATCTTGACCACACAACTCTGGCTTTCTGGCCCAGAGAATGAGTTGCTTGATGCAATATAAGTCTTTGGGGCCTAACAATACAGTCATCTGCACACTGGTCTTGCATCTTAGGAGCCCCCAGATCTCCATATATAACTGTCCAAAGTATAGTGTGTCTCCATCTCTCAAAAATGTATAGTGTTTATTCGTCATTATGGTGGGGGGAGTCCGGATTATCACTGGGGTCTTTATCATTTTCATCCTCTGAGCTTTAGCCCAGTAATGCAAGGTCACTCTTGTGGCCCATCTCAATGGCAGTGTCGACCCTCTGGATCACCGGGGGAGCAAGAGCAGGTGGAGGAGGGGGAGTGGGTCGTACACCTGCTCAATTTGATACCAGGTTTTGTCTGCATTTGGGGAACACCACACCAAGGCAAGGGAAATATGAGCTGTTACAATACAGCATTCTATTTCAGGGTCCTCTAGTCCACCCACCTCCAGCCGTCGCATCAAGAGGGATCAAGTCACCCATGGTTGCCTGCCATCGCATATAAATGTGCACATCCTCCAGGCAAGGTGTCTCCCACTATCGGGAGAGACACGTAGAGAGAGGGAGTGAAAAAGAAATAGGAGCCTGGGCAAGAAGTTAATCTTCACACAGCTAATCCTGCCTGCCCAAGAGACCTCGACCCTGCCCCTTCTATACAGGTCTTTAAACACCATGTCTAAGAGAGGGTGGGCATTGCTGGAGTATACTTCAGTCACACATAGAGGGATTGTGACCCCCAGGTACCAAATCCCGACCAGTGACAATCAGAAGCGATGTCACGCTGCCTCCGTCTCAGAGGCTCTACTATCCCTTCCCACCCACATTACCATACATTTCTGGTAATTGACCTGAAATCAGGACCCTTACCAAAACTGTTGAACTCTGTCCGGAGTGCTGGGAGCGAACTGGCCTGGTTAATCAGAAAGCTGATAACATTGCCTGCACAGAACACCTTCATTAATCACCCCCTTTTAGTCATCGGGCCTGTCATCAATGAGTTGGCCACCACTCTGTGGTACAGGTGCTCCTTGGAGAGGGAGAAAATCAAGAGTGAAAGAGGACATCCCTGCTGCATTCTCCGTGTTAGAGCAATAGGCTCGGAGAGGCAGGAGTGAATTCAGTTTTTTGTAGAAGGCCTACTGTAATTAGCTAATATGTATCCTTTAGTTTGTGGACCTAGGGATTTCTTGCCCAGCGTTTTTATTAGGACAGACCAATCCACTCAGTCAAAAGCCTTCTCCTTATCCAGCAAGAGGAGGGCAAGTGTGTCCGTTGTTTTAGCCTTATTTTCTATATTAAGAGGTAATCCAATATTGTCCCCGGTCTTTCTATTTCTGACAAAGCCTGCCTGGTACAGGGACACTAGTTATGGCCACACCTCTCCTTTTCGACTCGCCAGGATTTTTGAAAGAAGGTTTTCTGGGTCAAAGGATGGTAAGGAAATCCCATTCAGATAATCGTGTTGTGTGGTAAAACAAAAATGCTCCTTAATGTACAGGGCAGTGTAGTAATGGGTGAAGGTCTCTAGGATTCCCCAGTCATTCATCTGGGGAGTGCCCTGGGGGCCCAACACTGAGTGTATATGATTTCTCACTCTGCTTGCCCATATCTTATGAGCCAATAGCCGATCTGCCTTGTCCCCTCTTTCACAGTATATCTGTTTGATCTCTCGATGTTTGTGGGCCACATCTTTATTCAGGACAGCCTCCCCCTCACCCTCCACAATGTTCTCATTGCACGTTGTTAAGGCTTGGATTTTAGGTCTCTTTCTAGTCCCAATATTTCCTAGACTAACTCCATATTTGTTGCAAGCCACTCACCTGAAATCTAGACATCTGTAGCAGGAGTGTGCTCTGCACTGGCGGTAGACCCCAATAGACCCCAAGGGAAAGTGGGGCTGGGATTAAACTAAGAGAGACAAGGAAGATGTTTGGTACTTCTCTGTATCTGTGGCTTTGGGTGCTTGAGGAGCTGTCACTGGTTCTCTATTCGCCACCGTATTACTTACATATTTGTCAATGGTAAATAATACCAACTAAGACGTGACACAGTAAGATTGATAGCATATATCAAGAACACTTGTCATTGTAACTGTCCATAGCAAACTGGCATCTGTGTCGTATATTTCTACAAGTTACACAGGATTTGCATTCACTAGATTGATGCTCACAAGCCTAGTAATGCTACTCAATGACAGCAAACATTAGAGATGTCCATTATTCTTTTTGTGATGGGCATTGTTTATAGGTCTAAATTGCACACATGCACGGATAGCAAAATATCTTGATTGGTGGCCCAAAAACAAATGTGTCTCTCAAATCTTGCAGCCTTTTTAGAAAGTGCTTTGTGTCTTTCGTCAAGGCAGTGTCCTGCCAACAATCGTGCTGCTCAAGTTTTTGTCTTTTTAGTAATGCGCGGTTAATAATGCTACTTTTACATTGTTAGTCATTGGTTCACCAGAGTTTTGCTGGAAAACGTAACAGGAATACCTGAATAACTTGTCTGCTGTTTTTTGTTTCTTCTAGGGACTTCCCATGAAGACTGTGCACAGCGGAGCGGGACCGGATGTCGAAAAGAAGCCAGGAACAGCGTCGGGACCTCAGCGTTGAGACCAGGTGGGTGGAAATCAAAGAGGCTAAGCGGAGAACTTGGGCGGAGGAGGCCTTTAAGAAGACGCTTGTCCGCATGTTCTCTGCGCACATGGAGATCAGAACAATTGTTTGCCTCTGGTGCCTCCACGCAGCACAAGGGCGAAGGAGCGAGATTGTGCTCCTTAAGTACCTATTTATGAGAACGGTTTGCACGTGCCAATTACCAGCTGCAGCACAAGTCTACCACTGTCATCAGGGTTTGAATAAGAAATAACAGTATTTGCACAATGAAAATAAACAACGTGTAATACAGATGCTCAGTCAACAATATAGATGCTTAGTATTCGTCACACCTACAATACAGATGCTTAGCATGTATTGCATGCAGTTAGCACCCACCATTGTCACATGGGAACCGTATACATAGGTAAATGGAACACACATATCAAGGAATGGGGACACTAATCTACGGATTTTGTTGCACGCAGAGGCAGGACAGAGGCGGAACCACAACAAAATGTTTATTCTGGTCTAATCTCAGGGAAGTGGTGGCAATTTCCCCTTCTATCTCAGGCGTTTATTCTGGGCTAATCTCAGGAAAATGGTGGTGAGTAATAAATTACCCCCGTATTAACACCTTAGCAGTGCCCAGGTGGTTGCCCTTTGTAGCACCTTGGTCTCATCTTCTTTAAAGTAATTCTCTACTGCCTCCCTTACATTGTTTCGATGGACCGGGTCTCGAAACGCTATTTTGTTCATTTTCCATGCTCTGTTATGCAGATTTTCTGAGGGGACGTGCATAGCGAAAGTGACTCCGACATGTGGACAGACAGTACTCGGGTGCCTATCACTGTGGAGCTTACCTAGGGACATAGCAGTCGGAGACAGATTTAGTCGATCCTGGAGTGTGTCCGGAGGACATGGGATTAGTGTGTGTAATCTCTCTCATCTAAATGCTGTGTTCACCAGGCATCAATCAACTTCAGGCCATCAAAGCCTTGAGACAAGGAGGGGGGGTCAGCTGCTGCCATGCAGAATGTGATCTATCAATGTTGGGATCCAACACTACATTGAGGTTGCCTCCCGCCATTAACTTGTCTCAGGAATATGAGTCGGATAGAGGAACAGCCAGGCAAAAAAATTGTCTTTTTAATAGTTGTGACCATAGACTAAAGGTATCATCACCATCTCCTCCCCTACTGTCCCTATTATCATTATCAGCTTCCCATCATGGTCCGTACGGAGTGTGCTCAGCCTGAAGGGGCATCCAGCTCCCAAAAATATTGCCACTCCTTTCGTCTTGGTCATGGTGATGGAATTACATTTTTTGGGAAAGTACCTTGAAGCACATCGTTTGGTTTCCCCAGACAGAAGGTGAGTCTCTTGCAAGAGAGCTATGTCTATCCTCCTCGTGTGGAGCCAATGCAATATTGATTTTCTCTTGACCGGGGAGTTAAGAGTTAGTATTGTCAGGGGTAGTGGGTTATTTTGCATTACTGTGAGTGTTTGAGGGCATCTATATATAGTCATCATCTTTCCTAGCACCATGGTGGTGATATCTATGTGGTTATCCATACTGTTTTGTTGCGAGCCTCCATATGTGCATCTGACCAAATACCTGAGGAGGAAACAAGATAAGTTAAATAGAACTTTCAGATTTAAGTACTTTCTTTAGCATGAGAATCAGGAAACACTCTGAACAATTTCTAAACAATCATATGAATCTCAATTTAAGAATACATATCAGGAACACACAGCATTACATCTAGAACTCTGGTCTTGTTGTGTTCTTCTCAAAAAACATTGGAAAGTGAATTGCGCACATTGCAGGTTTTTATATGTGTATTAAACACCATAAAGGATTGTGCACCATGAAATCACACAACGTAGATTCAAGGAATAAATCACTCGACTTGTCAACTCGAAATGCTACCAAGGAAATGTCTTAGAATGATAGCGCACAGTAATTTACATTATTTATACAAGAGGAAAGAATTGCGCGTCTTGCCGATTCGAACGCCACCATGACACTGCCAAGAAATGATAGCGCGCAATGAATATAATAAATTAATCACAAAGAAAGAAACGCCAAATCAAAGAAAGAATCACGCATCTTGCCGATTCGAATGCCACCATGAAAATGCCTCGGAAATGGTAGCGTACAATGAATATCAAGAATCACACACAAGGAAAAGAATCGCACGTGTTGCCAATTCGAATGCCACCATGAAAATGCCAAGAAATGGTAGTGCACAATGAATAACATGAAAAGCACTCAAGGGAAGAATCGCGTGTCTTGCCGATTCAAATGCCACCATTAAAACGCCTCGGAAATGGTAGCGTACAATGAATATCAAGAATCACACACAAGGAAAGAATCGCGCGTGTTGCTGATTCGAATGCTACCATGAAAATGCCAAGAAATGGTAGTGTACAATGAATATCAAGAATCAAACACAAGCAAAAGAATCGCGCGTGTTGATGATTCGAATGCCACCATGAAAATGCCAAGGAAATGGTAGCGTACAATGAATATCAAGAATCACACACAAGCAAAAGAATCGCGCGTGTTGACGATTCGAATGCCACCATGAAAATGCCAAGAAATGGTAGCGCACAATGAATAACATGAAAAGCACTCAAGGGAAGAATCGCGCGTCTTGCCGATTCAAATGCCACCATTAAAATGCCTCGGAAATGGTAGCGTACAATGAATATCAAGAATCACACACAAGGAAAGAATCGCACGTGTTGCCGATTCGAATGCCACCATGAAAATGCTTCGAAAACGGTAGCGTACAATGAATACCAAGAATTTCACACAAGGATAGAATCGTGCATGTTGCCGATTCGAATGTCACCATGAAACTGCCAAGAAAATGGTAGCGTACAGTGAATATCAAGAATTACACACCAGGAAAGGATTGCGCATGTTGCCGATTCGAATGCTACCATGAAACTGTCAAGGAATGGTAGCGCACAATGAATAACATGAATTAATCTCAAGGAAGGAATCGCGCGTCTTGCTGATTCGAATGCGTGGATACAAATGCCATGAAAAGTCTAAAGGTGCAATTACACAGCGCATAGGCAAAATGTTATTAACATCAGGAATTAGGCCCAAGAATTAGAGCGACAACGAATACGGGGTCGGGGGCCCAGCCCAACCTCCACCTTACCGCCCTGACTAAGAATCACCACTGAAGAATAAAGCACAGAGGCCTGGAAGGTCAAGGTAGGCCACCGGAACTGGAGCTCAGGATGTTGCTGCTGCTCTGCACCGGGACCTCTGAATAGTGAGCACGTGGAGCTGGGCTGACTCCCTTTTATAGAGTCTTGGCCCAGCCCACAACTACACCCAGGCATGCTGCAGGGAAAGCTTCTAGAAGGCCCTGGAAAGGGACCACACCCTGACTCACTCTGAAAGCCTGCAGCAATACATTGCAAATGAACAGTATTTATAAGCACCTTAAGAATGAATCTTCTGAACTGAATTCTGCAATGCAAAAGGTTAAACAATAACATATCATCACAATGCATAAATTACATTATCTTGAGAGTGTTGGGTTTTTGCATTCTAGACGCCCGTAGAGCGTGAACTGTCCTGGTGTTGACAGTGGGGGTTTACATTTTTTTCCACTGGACCCACAAACACCCCCTGGAAACAGATTTATCTTGGAGTAGTGGACCATGTTGCGAGGTATCCAGACTCTATTCCTCTTAGGACAGATATTGCTCCTGCAGTGGCTAGAGTCCTCCTTGGAATCTTCAGTAGGGTTGGGTTCTCTAAGAAGATCATTTCAAATAGGAGTACTAACTTTATGTCAGCCTATCTGAAATCAATGTGGGATGAGTGTGGTGTGACCTATATATTTACTACCCACATCATCCCCAAGGAACTGGCCTTGTAGAAATATTCAATAAGATGATGAAAGGCATGATCATGGTTTTGCCTGAAAAACTCAGACAGAGATAGGATGTTCTCCTGCCATGCCTGTTGTTTGCATACAGGGAGGTCCCTAAGAAATTAGTAGGCTTTAGTCCCTTTTAGCTACTCTTTGAAAACCCCGTAAGAGGTCCACTAAGTTTAGTGAGAAAAGGTTAAGAAGTACCCTCTCAAAGAGCCTAAACAAGATATTGTAGACTATGTATTTGGCCTTGCAGGGCTCGAAAAATCTACTCGACCACTCGCATTGGCAAGTTTTATTTTATGATGTTGAGCTATTTTTAGATTACACTGGACCCTTCTGGTGAGTGGATAAAGAACAGGTGTGCTGTTCAGTCAAACACTGAATTAGCAATTAAGATGCCTTTAAATCTTAATCTTACTCTGTGTTCAGAGACAGAGGTCAAAAGTCAGTTTGTCTTCTTGGAAAGCAAATACTTTTCCTTATGACTGCAGAGCTCTAGGATTTTGTAAGGTGAACTGTCTGACCTATGTGAAATGAAACGCTTTTGGTATCAGGTTTTTCCTAACACACAACATTTATATTCCTAACTCAACTTTACAAACATTTCAAAATATATTTCAGTAGCTGTGAAAGACCATTTTTCTTCTTCTGGGTGATGAAAAAAATGTTTTAATAGAATAGAAACAAATCAGAACACTTTACTTACTGATGTGCAAATGATAAATGTTTTTGAAACTAAATTTTCACAGATTATTGTTAATACACTATGGGGGTCATTGTGACCCTGGCGGTCCGAGACCGCCAGGGCAAAAATGATGAAAGCACCGCCAACAGGCTGGCGGTGCTTTCTTCCCTATTCTGACCGCGGCGGTACCGCCGCGGTCGCCCCGCCGGGGCCGGCGGTTTCCCGCCGTTTATGCCCCGGCGGTGATAATACGCCAGGGCAGCGCTGCAAGCAGCGCTGCCCTGGGGATTATGACCCCCTTACCGCCAGGCTGTTTCTGGCGGTTTGCACCGCCAGGAAGAGGCTGGCGGTAAGGGGTGTCCTGGGGCCCCTGGGGGCCCCTGCACTGCCCATGCCAATGGCATGGGCAGTGCAGGGGCCCCCTAACAGGGCCCCGGCCAGCTTTTTACTGTCTGCATAGCAGACAGTGAAAAGCGCGACTGTTGCAACTGCACCCGTCGCACGGCCGCAACACCCCGGCTCCATTAGGAGCCGGCTCCTGTGTTGCGGCCTCATTCCCGCTGGGCCGGCGGGCGCAAACTTGGTTTGCACCCGCCGGCCCAGCGGGAATGTCGGAATGGGGGCCGCGTGAGTGCGGCCGCATTGGCGGCCGCATTGCGGTTTCCGCCTGGCGGGTGGCGGTAGCCGCCCGCCAAGGTCGGAATGACCCCCTATATAGTTTTAGCAGCAAAGCTGCCAGTTAGTGGGAAGGTTTTTGGACATTTCTTTGAAATTTACTCTCTGTAAATGACAGTGCGCTACCACATCATGCTTTAGTAATATATTTATTACAAGTGAGTGTTTAAACATAAACTGAGAAACACTCCTAGCCTGATGGCAAAGCTATTAGTAAACAAAGAGGCAAGTCATGCATGGATCATGTGTACCGTATATGTGGGCTAGATTTATTAGACATGGAGCAAATGTTTAGTGTATTTAATCAAACAAAAGAGGATTTTGTTTCCAGCAGAAATGCTGAACTCACATATTTGAAGGTGCACTCATATATGAGAATGAAGAAAAAGGCGACTTTAAAATACAATATTTGCCTGGGATCACACAATTTGATACCCGTTTCCAGGCCAAGTACAGTTAGGTCGAGTAGATTATTCAAGCTACTCAACCTGCAGGTCTAATAATATTTTTATGATTTTTTCAAGACCTGCCTTGGCTCTACAATGGCTGAACCCATAAAAATAACTAACAGGAATTTGTAGTCCAGTCAGGAGCTTTTTAAGCACTAGTTTGACCAGATGTCCTCAATTGTAGAATACCAGCCAGGACAGTTAGTGGGGGTTTTGGAGCCTGCAGCACCCAGAGCACTTCAGTACATGTGGACTGGCCCATATCTTAATGTGGAAAGAAAAGAGGAAGTCCCCTACCTGGTAGACTTCAGACCCAAAGAAACCACAACAGGGTTATTTATCCATGTAAACAGGCTGACACTCCACGATGACAGAGCAGACATTATGATGCTCATGGAGATAGATGGAGGGAAAGACGAGGCGGGTGAACTTCTCCTTGACTTGCTGTCATCAAATGTCAAAGATGATTCAGGTAAGGGAATAATTCTCTTTTCCACTTTAACAGACCAACAGCAGAAGGACTGCTTTTAGGTGTTAAAACAGTTTGCTGGTCTGTTTTCATTAACTCCAAGTCTGACACCTTGTTGTATTCATGACACAGAAACAGGTGATAGCTTGCCTGTCAAGAGTAACATTTACAGGCTGTCAAACCAGATCAGAGCTAGAATCATGGCTGTGGTTGCCAAGATGCTAGAGTTGGGGGTTAATAGATTCTGTCCTCTAGCAGACCTTGGGCCACACCAGTGGTACTAGTGTCCAAACCCAACCCAAAAGGAGGGAACACTGTGATGAGGTTCTGTGTGGACTACAGAGGCCTAAATGCAATCAGCAAGACTAATGCCCCCCATATCCAGAACTGATGAGCATATTGATAAGTTGGAGCTGCAAAGTATCTGAACACTTCTGACCTGTGTTTAGGTTGATGGTAAATTTCCCTCACACATGGAGCCAAGTAGAGGTCTGCTTTGTCTAGACCTGAAGGCCACTAGCTCAAAGTGATGTCCTTGGGGTTAAAGAATGCACCTGCATCTTTTAGAGGTTGGTGAATAGAGAACTGTCAGGCTTGGAAAGCCTCAGTGCAGCATATCTGGATTATATTAATGTATTCAGTTCCACTTGGGAGGGACACATGGGCAAGCTCAAGGTAGTGCTCCAGACCCTGCAACAGGCAGACCTGACTATCAAGTCAAGTAAGTGCCAAATAGAGCAAGGCTCTGTTGTGTACTTGAGTCACCAAATAGGGTGAGGTAATATAAAGCCACGATCCAGTCAGTACTGGCCTGGGAAGCTCTTAAGACCCAAACCCCAGTAAGAGCCTTCCTTGACCTGTCTAGGTACAAGAGAAAAATCGTTAAAGGTTATGATACTGTGTTGGCACCACTGACAAAATTGCTTCACCACCGATGTGCAGCATGAATAACCAAATCCCATTGTGCAAAGGTTGCAACCGAGTCTGCTGGACCTAGGAGAGATGTCAGATTGCTGTTTGTAATCAGAGACCAGTGGCAAATGGACTTTTGCTGGACCAAAGAGGACGTCGAGGGGCATGGACCCCTGTGGCGAGAGTCACCCCACCTGGACCATGGACTAAGGAGCAGCAAAAGGAAAATCCTTGTCGATCGCACAGCACCATCAGCATCGTACAGCATCTTCAGAAGCCTGTAACCCTTGCATCACAACCATGCCATTGAAGTCTATGGCAGTTAATTAATTGCTCCTGGAAATAGACGTGAGACTGCTTTGGTGCCAAGGTAAGTCTCCTACTACTCCTCATTGCCCACCCCCAGTACCTTAACCCTTTTGGATTGACTCGCCTAAAGCAGGCCGGAGTAGCCAAATGCAACTCTCTGAAAGTTTTAAAAAGTTTCCAAACTATGCTGTTACCAATCGCACCCTCAGGGGAGGTAGAAAAACAAAAAAAACAAAATGAAGAAATTGTCAGGAGGTCGGTCCTCCTGACATACAGCTGACCTCTTTTGGGACAAATTTATTTTTTTACATTTGTTTTGGAAATCACACATTTAAAAACATAAAAAATAGAAGAAATGTACAGGGCTCGAAAAATCCACTCGACCACTCACACTGGCGAGTCTTATTTGATTAGGTCGAGCTATTTTTTATATTTACTGGTCCTTTCTGGCGACTTGACACTGAACAGGTGTTCTGTTCAGTTGAAAAGTGGAGAGGCAATAAAAGATGTCTTTAAATCTTCTTCCTATGTCACATTTGCTCCATGTTCACAGACAGAGGTCAAAAGTCAGTTTTTCTTACAATTAATTTTCCTTCTGACTGCTGAGTTCCAGGACTTTGTAAGGTGAACTGTGTGACCTGCTGCTTAGAATGTAAACTAAAAGGATATAGGGTGTCAGGTTTTCTCTAACACACAACATTTAAATGACTAAGTCCACTGTGCAAACATTTCAAAATATATTTCAGTAGTTGTGAAAGCCCTTTTTTATATTTCTGTGTGATGAAAATATATATTTTAATAGGATGAAAACAAATCAGAATACTTTACATGTTGATGTGCAAAGGATATGTTTTCTGGAACCCAATTTTCACAGATTGTTAATACACTATATAGTTTTATCAGTAAAGCTGCAAGTTAGTGGAGAGGTTTTTGGACATTTCTTGGAAAGTTACTGTGTGTAAATGACAATGCTACCATATCATGGTTTAGTAATATATTTATTAAAAGTGAGTGTTTAAACAAACTGAGAAACACTCCCGCCCTGATGGCAATGTTGTTAGTAAACTAAAAGAAGTCCTAGGGTACGTGGGCTAGACCTCATGGGTATGTCAGTTAATCAAATAAAAGAGTTTTTTTTGTACTGCAGAAATGCTGAGCTCACATATTTGAGGGTGCAACCATATGTGAGAATTAAGGAAAAGGTGACTCAAGTACATTACAGTTAGGTTGAGTAGATTATTTAAGTTACTCGACCTGAAGGTCTAGTAACATTTTAATGATTTTTTTAGCCCTGATGTAGGTAAGGGGTCAACCCTCAGCACAAGAGTCAGCCCTTTTTGAGGGCCATATATATATTTATTTTATAAATATGTGTTTTCCCTTGGCGGGAGGTGATTGTGCCCCCAGGGGAAAAACACATTCATAAAAAACCTAATTGCTGCTTTTGCCACAAAATCTAACATCTACTGCACAATCTGCAGCTAGTAACACAAATATGTTTCTAGGTCAAACAGATCAAAAGTTACTAAAGTTGTGCTAACGTGTTCGCATGTAGTGGAAGGCCCTGTGCCTTCCAGAGGTTGACTGGTGATCTGGAGTTGTGGGATGTAAAACTGATACAGCAAATTCTTTGATGATTATGTCCATCTCTTTTTGGATGTTGACATCCTTTAAGAAACTGTGCAGAAAACAAATTTGTGTGTAGAACAATTTCTGACAGAGGGTGGAGGTACTCCTGGGCCTCATTCTAAGGCACACTGGTGGCCTTCCAATTTACTTCCAATTTAATGGAGGAGTTGAAGACATTTTTTGGCCTTACGCTCAAAGTTAGTGCACAAACCAAGTTGCAATCCAACTGGTCTACTCACAAGGTTCGGTTGACACCCATCTTGGCACAGTACACTAGCACTGCTGCTCTCCTGCCTCCAAAGACGACCGACAAGGGACTTCCAGTCCCAGGATACCCTGCACCTGCTGGGGGCTGGTCACATGTCGCGGGCGCTTATGTGCGCGCCGCGGTGCCCTGCAGCTTTTCCTTACTTCTGCTCTCCTGCCTAAAGACGACCGACGAGGGACTTCCAGTCCCAGGATACCCAGCACCTGCTGGGGGCAGGTCACATCTCGCGGGCGCTTATAAGCACGCCGTGGTGCCCCGCAGATTTTCCTTACTGCTACTCTCCTGCCTCCAAAGACGACCGACGAGGGACTTCCAGTCCCAGAATACCCTGCACCTGCTGGAGGCTGGTCACATCTCGCGGGCACTTATAAGCGTGCCACGGTGCCCTGCAGCACGGGTAGTGCCCGGGAGAAGCCTGGGCCAAGGGCGGGCCTGTCTGCGCCCTTCAGAGACCAACAGGAGGCCGGGCTGGGCAACCCCTCGTGGTTCTGAGATAGGAGTTCCCCACTAATATACTGAAATTGTGTACAATTATTCTTACTGCCATTAGATATACAGCTGCTCTGAGAGCCACGGTGAACTGCTTTAATGGGGAAGCGTAAGGCCAGGAGCAGCCCACCAGGGGGCACTGTACAGCCTAAAATTCCTAAATTACATCAAGTACCACACACTTCATCCAACTGTGTGACGGATGAAATCGAAAATTTAATTGAGGAAGTGTAAACTCTGCTGTCAAAAAAAGACAAAGTCCCCCAGAAGCGATTGAAAAATGGCTCTCTTTCAACTCTTCTTAAACCTCGCGATAAGGGAAACATTCCTGCTAGTGTTGTTACCGCGAGGCCATTGCCCTCTCAGGCAGAAGGACTAACTACAAGCATCAGGGGTCCACGTGGAGCCCAGGCAAGGCCAGAGAAAACTCCGCCAGGAAGTGTGTCTGTTTATGACATTCCTTGTTCCAATCGCTTTTCCTTATTGGAGCCCCAGGGCCAATTGGATGCTCCGGGTCATTCCAATGCACAACCTGCAAACCTCTATTCCATTACATCGCACTTCCAGGAGCATTTGATAACCCTAGTTGTAGAGTTAAAGGAAGAAGTAAAAGTCTTGAAAACATCATTAGGGGAGATTCTGACTTAACTCCGCTCTAAAAGCACCCTCAGGGAAACTTTTATCACAAATAAGTCAGAGCTAAATTCGAATATCGGCTCTCATAAAGAACCAGTTTTTAGGAAAAAGATTTTACCCTGTGTGCATAGTATCCCCGATTGGTCTATCATGGTTCCACAGATTGGTTCTAACAGCCCTCCCAGCACAAAAAATTGACTCTGGAGTTTCATTGTCTTTTTGACTATGTGTAGGTTCTGCAAGGGAATTACCACCTGTCCAAACCCTACACCAGCCCAGGGGCAGCAGATATCCAATTCTTATGTTCCACCTTTAGCGCCCAATGTCCAGGAAGACAGGGCGTCCCTTATAAATAAGGTTCCACACCTCGGCATACTAGGCAATGTGGCTCCGTCATACAGTCAGACATAATATCTGCTAAGCGACATAAAGAGTCTGAGGGACACTTGGATACAATAAAGCTAGTATTAACTACCCCGGAGTTGGAAAGCGGTCTTTTGTCTTTGGAAACGCGGAATCCCTTGCAAAATGGATCAAATATCTGTTTTAAAAGCTGTTGGCCTGCAGAGGACTCTCCGGCAAGGTCGAATTTACCTGTCTCAAAGGAAACCCCGGACTCACCCAACAAACAGGAGTGCGTCTCCCAAAATGTGTTTGTTATTCCAAGGAGTCCTGCACAAGCATCTGTGGCTGCAGTTATTAATTGACTTCCCCTTGACTGGAACAATAGAGGGCCCGATCGTAATACATCCGCATGGGCAGAAGGGGCGTCAGACCCAGAGCTCTCCTCCTCTGGGTTGGAGGGACCTCTTCCGGCTGTTACAGATATACCATTGGTTAATTCTCCCTCCAGAAACCCTAAAGTTAGTCTGTGTAGCCGGTCACCCTCGAGGAAGGCTACTGTAATTCAGGAGACATTAACTCCAAAGCTCTTGACATGGAATTTGGCTGGAATCCACTAGCAGAGATTAGTTTTTGATATTGAAATGTGTGCTACATTTAAATGATAATTCTGCGGCATTGCCTGGGACCATCCAGACCGTGACAGGCTGTTCAAATTTCAACCTGTCGTGGAATATTTCTCTGCCAGGTTTCCAGAGATCTATATACCTGGGAAAACATATTGCTATTGATAAGTCCTTGATCCGGTACAAAGGATGGCTGCTGTTAAGGCAGTACATACCGAGCAAAAAAAGCTCATCATGGCATCTTGTTGTACATGCTCTTGCTTGCCAGCCACTAACTCATAAAGAATATAATCTTTATGTAGACCACTTTTATACAGCATTGGAGCTATTCACTAAGCTATATAAAGCTGGCACTGTGGCATACGGTAAAGTCTGATGTCACCACAAACGATTCCTGCAGGAGCTTGTTTGTAAGAAGTTCCAAAAATCCCAGAGCATTGCGGAGCGTTCAAACAAACTTACAATGCGAGTCATAAAACTCACACTTGATATCAGAAGCTGTTTACCCATTTGATGAGGATGGCAACATACAATGCTTATGTTGTTTATCATCAGACCACCATGGAAAGACCCATGTCTTTCCTTTGACCATCACTGAAAGTGATTGAAAGTCATTGCTACAGAAGCAGCAGCCTTCACTTCATATGCTTTGGAGGACATGGCACGGCTGCAAGATTTACACTCTGCCGGCTGCATTCCTGCAACGGCTAAAAATACTTTACCATGTTGTTGTAGAGACTGTTCTAAGCACGGAAAGAGGCAAGAGACGTGTGGCAAATCGGGATGGTAGAAAATCTGTGGCTCCCCACAAATTCCAGAACTTCCCATCACAGAAATGTGAGGAAAATGTGTGTTATTTTGCCAATATTTTGAGGTTTGGCAGGGATTCCAGGTAACAAAAGCTGGTGAGAATCATGCAAGCCACCCCACCCTAGATTTCCTTCGGTGTCTAGTTTTAAAAAATGTACAGGTTTGCTGGGTTTCCCAAAATCCACAGCTACTCACATTGTAAAAGTGTCCATTTCCAGTGGAAAAACACAATGTGTCCTTTTGCACTTAGGGCCTTTTCTTTTCGCAGGCACAATGCTTACCCACACAAGCGAGGTACAATTTTTTTCAGGAGACTTGTGGGAATGGAGAGTGGTGGGAAATGTGTGGCTTCCTGTAGATTCCAGAAGTGCTCCTCATAGAAATGTAAGGGAAAATGTGTGTTTTTAGTCAAAGTTTGAGGTCCGCAAGGGCTTCTGGATAAGAAAAGTAGGCAAGAGCCACACAAGTCACCCCTCACCCTGGATTCCTCTAGGTGGTTAGTATTCAAACATGCACATTTGCTAGGTTTCCTTTGGTGGTGGTTGAGTTAGGGTCCAAATTCCACAGCCATCTACATTACAAAAAAATTGTCAATTTTCAGTGGAAAAACATGGTGTCCATTTTGTGTTTTGGGAAATTGCCTGTCGCGGTCACTAGTCCTACCCACACAAGTGAGGCACCGTTTTCTTCAGACGAGAACTGGTAACATAGAATAGTAGAACATTTGATATTAACAATTGGATTTCCTGGCATTTGTGCCTTCCAGATGTAAGCCAGTATATATAAAAAATAAAAAAAAATTTAAATGCCCTCTGAATCATGTTGCATGGGTACTCACAAATTTAGAGAGGTACAAAAAAAAACACTGGCCATAAACGCCATATCAAGTGCCCATTCCAGAAATTCAAAGATTTCTGTGATACCCATTTTTCACTCTATATTTCACCATATAAATTAGTCTGTATACGGAGTACAATGAAAAACCATTACACGGTGCAGTCATTTTGTGGCTCTGGGAATCTCTGGATTCTATGTCAGGCCCGGAGGTGAGGATTATGCATAACTTTCTTCACTCTTTATTATGTAGCGGTCACTTTGAAAGAACATCTTTAACCCCTTCCCCGCCATGGACGTAATGGTTACGTCCATGGCAGCGCCCGTGTGGCGCCATGGACGTAACCATTACGTCCTGGGACTGGCAGTCGGGGGAAGCGCTAGCGCTTCCCCCGAGGGCCGCCCCCCCACCCCCCCAGGCCAGGACTGAAAGGGGAATCCCTTCCCCTTTCACCACCACCCCCCCCCATGACATCAGCATGCGATCGCGCGCTGATTTCATGAAAGGGGGAAAGACGCGCTGGAAGCCATTTGCTTCCAGCGCGTCTAAGGGAGAAGGTGAGTTTTTCACCTTCGTTCGGGTGGGGGGGGGATGCCTCTGAAAGAGGCATCGAGGGAAAGGAAAGGGTTTTCCTTTCCCTCGATGTCTATTTGAGCATTCCTGCTGCCCGATCGCGATGCGATCGGGCAGCAGGAATGCCCACTAGACACCAGGGATTTTTCTATGTGTGTGTGTGTGTATGTTTATAGTGTGGGGGAGCGACCCCTTGGGCAGGGGTCGCTCCCCTTTGGGGGCAAATGTATTTTTCGTCGTTTATTGTTGGGTTTTTTTTGTGTGTTGGGGGGTGGCCCCTTGGGCAAGGGTCGTCCCCAGGGGCCCACATGTATTTTTGGGCAGTTCTGCCCCCCTTTGGGGCAGATAGGCCTATTTTTTTAGGCCTTTCTGCCCCCAAGGGGGGCAGAATCCCAATAGCACCAGAAATATTATGTTTGTATGTGTGCTTTGTGTTGGGGGGGTGGCCCCTTGGGCAAGGGTCGCTCCCCCTGGGGGGGCAATGTATTTATTGTCGTTGGCCTTATTTTTAGGCCAATCTGCCCCCAAGAGGGGCAGAAAGCCACTAGACACCAGGGATTTTATTGTTGTTTTTTTTTGTGTTGGGGGGGCGGCCCCTTGGGCAAGGGTCGCCCCCAGGGGCCCGTATGTATTATTGGGTAGTTCTGCCCCCCTTGGGGGAAGATAGGCCTATTTTTTTTAGGCCTTTCTGCCCCCAAGGGGGGCAGAATCCCCATAGCGCCAGGGATACTATATGTGTGTATGTGTGCTTTGTGTGGGGGTGTGGCCCCTTGGGCAAGGGTCGCCCCCCCCAAAGGCTGCAATGTAATCTGGGCTATTTCTGCCCCCCCCCCCTCTTTGGGGGTAGATTGGCCTATTTTTTTTTTAGGCCCAACTTCCCCCAAGCAGAGAACACTAGACACAAGGGAAAATTAAAAAATGGTTGGTGGCGGAGTGTTCGTCAACTGGCGAAGTATTTGCTTTTATGATAATAACAGTTTTTCTCCTTTTTGTTCTAGTTCAAAGCGAGTATTGTTGCCATGCATGAATGACATGTTTGTAGGTGGTGTACTGAATGCAGGATTGTGTGTGAAATTGTCCTTAGATTTATGAACAATGATTATTGTGTTGTCTTATGTCTAATTTGCTTTTTTTTTTTTCTCTTTTTAGTGGGATATCATTGGTGATTGCTGTGGCTGTGCAGAGTAGTTGCTGGTGAGTCAAGCTTTTTCAGGCAAGTGAGCAGTATAGTTTTTGAGTTTATAACTCTTAGTGACAAAGCTATACTTTTTTACTTATCTTACATAGTGCTGGTTGTTGGTGGTGTATTTGTCCAGTTAATTTATGTAGGAAGGATCATGGCTAGCCGTAGGATGACCGCTCAGCAGGTTGTTAGTGTGCTTTTTGAGTCATCTTCTGACCATGAATATGAGACTGGCTCTGCATCTGAGGCAGAGGAGGAAGTGCAGGATTCTGGAAGTGAATTTTCTGTCAGAGATGAATCATCTGATGATGAAGCCACTCTCAGTGCTGATGAAGGGCCTGTTTTAGAGGAGGACAGTGATGTGCCAATGGTGCAGGAGCCAGCGGCTGAAAGGCTTCCCATTGGAAGACCTGACACGTGGGTTGCACCAAACATGGAGCAGCCACAGTTGCCTGCGTTTACTGGTTTTCCAGGGTGTCGAGTTAATACGGAAAACTTTTTGCCCGTCTACTTTTTTGAGTTGTTTATGGATGATATATTTTTGGAAGAGATTGTTGAGCAGACTAATTTGTATGCAGAGCAGTTTTTGAGGGACAACGCTGCCAGACTTAGGCCACACTCTAGAGCTAGCTGGTGGATTCCCACAAATCTGGAAGAGTTTAAAAAGTTCTTGGGTTTAACTTTTTTGATGGGGCTGATAAGGAAGCCATCGCTGTCTTCATATTGGTCTACTAGTCCCTTGATGGCAACTGCTATATTTCCTGCCATCATGAGTCGTAACCGGTATGAGCTTCTTCTTCGGATGTTGCATTTTGTAGATAATGCTTTAGCCTTGTCTTGAGTCTTTGGTCCTGTTCAAGGGTCGTTTGGTTTTTAGGCAGTACATTACTAGCAAGAGGGCACGGTATGGAATTAAATTGTATATGCTGTCTGAAAGTAGTACAGGATATGTTTATAATTTCCGGGTCTACACTGGTAGGGATTCCAATATTGACCCCCCTGGTTGTCCACCCACTTTTGGAGTTAGTGAGAAAATTGTGTGGGAACTTGGTAGACGACTGTTTAACAAAGGTCACCATTTATATGTAGATAACTTCTACACTGGAGTTCAGTTGTTCAAGGAGTTGTTCAGAGTGGACACTGTTGCTTGTGGCACAATCCGCTCTAATCGGAAAGGCTATCCAAGAGAGCTTGTCTGTAAAAAACTTGAGAAGGGGCAGTGCCTTGCGGAATGATGAGCTGCTAGCTCTGTAATTTGTAGACAAGAGGGATGTATACATACTAAGCACCATCCATGATGAGAGTACTTCACCTGTGGCTGTTTGGGGTCAGGTTGCCAAAGTGCGCAAACCTGTGTGCATCATAGACTATAATAAGCACATGGGTGGTGTTGATAGAGTAGATCAGAGGTTAGAACCTTACACTGCTGCTCGTAAGTCTAATGTGTGGTATAAGAAATTAGCGGTTTTCTTGTTCCACTTGGCAACTTTTAATGCTTTTGTTGTGTTCAAGGATAGTTCTCCAGAGTCAAGGATGACATTTGTGAAATTTCAGGAGTCTATCATAGCTAGCCTTGTTGTGCTGGAACAGGCAAGAGTTCCTAGAGAAGCAGTGGTGGAGGATGTGGCTAGATTGAAAGATCGTCACTTTGCTGAGCACATTCCTCCCACGGCCAAAAAAAACTTTCCTGCTAAGAGATGTAGAGTCTGTGCTCGAAGAGGTATCAGGAAGGAGACTAGGATGTACTGCCCTGATTGTCCTTCAAAGCCTGGGCTGTGTGTGGGTGGCTGTTTCAGGAGCCACCACACACAGAAGAATTATTGGGAAATTCCGTGAGCGTAAACTGCTGTTTTATATTTTTATATGTTCAGTTTCACGGTTGGCATTAGTCATGTATTCAGTTAGAGCTTTTGTGTTTGTAGTTTTGTACTTATTTATGATTAGTGGTTTCTTTGTTGTTTAAAAACAAACAAAAAAAGGGATGGTATGTGTGGGGTGGCGCTTGGCTGGCGGTGTGCGTGGGGTGGCACTTGGCTGGCAGGGTGGCGCTTGGCTGGTGGTGTGGGTGGGGTGGCGCTTGGCTGGCGGTGTGCGTGGGGTGGCGCTTGGCTGGTGGTGTGGGTGGGGTGGCGCTTGGCAGGCGGTGTGGGTGGGTGGGGTGGCGCTTGGCTGGCGGTATGCGTGGGGGGGCGCTTGGCTGGCGGTGTGGGTGGGTGGGGTGGCGCTTCGCTGGCGGTGTGCGTGGGGCTTGGCTGGTGGTGTGGGTGGGGTGGCGCTTGGCTGGCGGTGCCAGCCAAACGCCAGTCCACACACTCATCAGCTGGTGTGATTGCTGTATCAGGCATGTGGGCGTATGAAAGTGATGGGCCCTTGACTGGCGCTGTCTGTGGATGCGAGTCTTGTAATGTGCTGGGCCCGTGGCTGGCGGCGTGAATGTTCTTGTGCACGTCATGTATGAAAGGTGTGTGAATAGACTGTAAAGCGGTTGGTGCCTTGTCGTGGCTTTACAGCTCACGAGCTGTGAGTCATTGGTTCAGTTTTTTGGCCTTGCAGTTATTACCAGTGCATTTCAATTTTGTGAAATCTCTTGTTAATAAAATTTGATCTATTGAACCATCACTCACCATTGTGCCAAATCCAACCAGTATGCGTGGTACAAATGACAAAACCTGCTCTGCTGTAATCAGGCGTCGCAGCACACTTGAGACACGCTAGGTGTCTCAGGTGGGACCCCGATGATGAAGCATGCCACCAACTTGGTTGGTGGGTGAGGGGTCTTTTTCACATAACCTAAGTGCGTTTCTTTTCACAATTTTAGTGTTTGGCACATCACAGACGTATGTGGACACATCAAAATGATATGTTACAAAACTACCTGTGTTTGGGGGGGAGGGGCCACCTGTGTTTTTGGTCCTGGGTGTGGCCTTCTTCTAGGGAAACCTACCAAACCCAGAATTTTTTTTAAACTAGACACCCCAAGGAGTGCAGGGAGATGTGGCTTGCGTGGATCCCCCAACATTTTCTTACCCAGACGCCTCTGCAAACCGCAAAATTTGCTTAAAAAAGCATATTTTCCTGACTTTCTTTTGTACGATCACCGCTCCAGCACAACATTCCTACTCCCCAGTGTTCCCCTCAGTATCCCAAGTAAAATGACACCTCACTTATGTGGGTCCCCAAAGCAGAGTCAGTCTAAAGATGTATAAAAGAATATGTCCTTATAAACTCGCTGTGCTATCCCCTCTATCTCTACAAGTTTTGGGCCTTATTCTGTTGCAGGCACCTGGCCCACCAACACAAGTGAGGTATCATTTTTACCGGGAGACTTGGGGGAACGCTGGGTGGAAGGAAATTTGTGGCTCCTCTCAGATTCCAGAACATTCTGTCACCGAAATGAGAGGAAAACGTGTTTCTTTAGCCACATTTTGAGGTTTGCAAAGGATTCTGGGTAACAGAACCTGGTCAGAGCCCCACAAGTCACCCCATCTTGGATTCCCCTAGGTCTATAGTTTTCAAAAATGCACAGGTTTGGTAGGTTTCCCTAGGTGCCGGCTGAGCTAGAGGCCAAAATCCACAGGTAGGCACTGTTTTCTATGAAAAAATGTGATGTGTCCACGTTGTATTTTGGGCCATTTCCTGTTGCGGGCGCTGGGCCTACCCACACAAGTGAGGTACCATTTTTATCGGGAGACTTGGGGGAGCGCTGGGTGGAAGGACATTTTTGGCTCCTCTCAGATTCCAGAACTTTCTGTCACCATAATGTGAGGAAAATGTGTTTTTTAGCCAAATTTTGAGGTTTGCAAAGGATTCTGGGTAACAGAACCTAGTCAGAGCCCCACAAGTCACCCCATCTTGGATTCCCCTAGGTCTCTAGTTTTAAAAAATGCACAGGTTTGGTAGGTTTCCCTAGGTGCCGGCTGAGCTAGAGGCCACAATCTACAGGTAGGCACTTTGCAAAAAACACCTCTGTTTTCTTTCAAAAAATGGGATGTGTCCATGTTGTGTTTTGGGGCATATCCTGTCGCGGGCGCTAGGCCTACCCACACAAGTGAGGTATCATTTTTATCGGGAGACTTCGGGGAATGCTGGGTGGAAGGAAATTTGTGCCTCCTCTCAGATTCCAGAACTTTCTGTCACAGAAATGTGAGGAAAATGTGTTTTTTGAGCCACATATTGAGGTTTGCAAAGGATTCTGGGTAACAGAACCTGGTCAGAGCCCCACAAGTCACCCCATCTTGGATTCCCCTAGGTCTCTAGTTTTCAAAAATGCACAGGTTTGGTAGGTTTCCCTAGGTGCCGGCTGAGCTAGAGGCCATAATCTACAGGTAGGCACTTTGCAAAAAACACCTCTGTTTTCTTTCAAAAAATGGGATGTGTCCACATTGCGTTTTGGGGCGTTTCCTGTCGCGGGCGCTAGGCCTACCCACACAAGTGAGGTATCATTTTTATCGGGAGACTTGGGGGAACATAGATTAGCAAAACAAGTGTTATTGCACCATGTCTTTCTCTACATTGTTTCCTTCCAAATATAGGAGAGTGTGTAAAAAATACATCTATTTGAGAAATGCCCTGTAATTCACATGCTAGTATGGTCACCCCGGAATTCAGAGATGTGCAAATAACCACTGCTCCTCAACACCTTATCTTGTGCCCATTTTGGAAATACAAAGGTTTTCTTGATAGCTCTTTTTCACTCTTTATATTTCAGCAAATGAATTGCTGTATATCCGGTATAGAATGAAAACGCACTGCAGGGTGCAGCTCATTTATTGGCTCTGGGTACCTAGGGTTCTTGATGAACCTACAAGCCCTATATATCCCCGCAACCAGAGTAGTCCAGCAGACGTAACGGTATATTGCTTTTGAAAATCTGACATTGCAGGAAACAGTTACAGAGTAAAACGTAGAGAAAAATTGATGTTTTTTTTCACCTCAATTTCAATATTTTTCTTTTTCAGTTGTTGTTTTCTGTAGGAAACCCTTGTGGGATCTACACAAATTACCCCTTGCTGAATTCATAATTTTGTCTACTTTTCAGAAATGTTTAGCTTACTGGGATCCAGCATTGATTTCACAACCATTTCTGTCACTAACTGGAAGGAGGCTGAAAGCGCAAAATATAGTAAAAATGGGGTATGTCCCAGTAAAATGCCAAAATTGCGTTGAAAAATTTGGTTTTCTGATTCAAGTCTGCTTGTTCCTGAAAGCTGGGAAGATGGTGATTTTAGCACCGCAAACCCTTTGTTGATGCCATTTTCAGGGGAAAACCCACAAGCCTTCTTCTGCAGCCCTTTTTTTCATTTTTTTTTAAAAAAACGAAAATGTCACTGTATTTTGTCTAATTTCTGGGTCTCCTTCAGGGGAACCCACAAAGTCTGGGTACCTCTAGAATCCCTAGGATGTTGGAAAAAAAGGACGCAAATTTGGCGTGGGTAGCTTATGTGGACAAAAAGTTATGAGGGCCTAAGCGCAAACTGCCCCAAATAGCCAAAAAAAGGCTTGGCACCTGAGGGGGAAAAGGCCTGGCAGCGAAGGGGTTAATAAGAATATAACATAATCAAACTACAACTCCCATCAACCAATGTGAAATACGTGTCCATAACAACAGTCCTCCAATCACATTACAGCCTATAACCATATATATATATATATATATATATATATATATATATATATATATATATATATATATATATAAATATATATATATATCATTTTGCCAGTTTAACACTTAAGTTAAAAATGCCGCACTCACAGGAATTTGGTTTTCTGATTCAAGTCTGCTTGTTCCTGAAAGCTGGGAAGATGGTGATTTTAGCACCGCAAACCCTTTGTTGATGTCATTTTCAGGGGAAAACCCACAAGCCTTCTTCTGCAGCCCTTTTTTTCAATTTTTTGGAAAAAAACGAAAATGTCACTGTATTTTGTCTAATTTCTTGGTCTCCTTCAGGGGAACCCACAAAGTCTGGGTACCTCTAGAATCCCTAGGATGTTGGAAAAAAAGGACGCAAATTTGGCGTGGGTAGCTTATGTGGACAAAAAGTTATGAGGGCCTAAGCGCAAACTGCCCCAAATAGCCAAAAAAAGGCTTGGCACCTGAGGGGGAAAAGGCCTGGCAGCGAAGGGGTTAATAAGAATATAACATAATCAAACTACAACTCCCATCAACCAATGTGAAATACGTGTCCATAACAACAGTCCTCCAATCACATTACAGCCTATAACCATATATATATATATATATACATATATATATATATATATATATATATATATATATATATATATATATATATATCATTTTGCCAGTTTAACACTTAAGTTAAAAATGCCGCACTCACAGGATTATGGTGAATCCACTTTTATTTTCAGTAACGAAACATCCCACCACCTAACTAACCATATATTTTAGTTCCAGTAGAAGGCGTTTTGCCGAAACGCGTTGACAGACATCTCACTTGGGACTCTGTATTACCTGTATAAGAAAAATAAATTTATGAACTAAATACGAGCGCTTTGGACCTAATTGACTTCGAGACTTGGGAGATACGTGATGGGATCGGTGCAGCCGTCTGATGGCTATTAGTCCATCTGTTGAAGAAATAATATATATATATATATATATACAGGGAGTGCAGAATTATTAGGCAAATGAGTATTTTGACCACATCATCCTCTTTATGCATGTTGTCTTACTCCAAGCTGTATAGGCTCGAAAGCCTACTACCAATTAAGCATATTAGGTGATGTGCATCTCTGTAATGAGGAGGGGTGTGGTCTAATGACATCACCACCCTATATCAGGTGTGCATAATTATTAGGCAACTTCCTTTCCTTTGGCAAAATGGGTCAAAAGAAGGACTTGACAGGCTCAGAAAAGTCAAAAATAGTGAGATATCTTGCAGAGGGATGCAGCACTCTTAAAATTGCAAAGCTTCTGAAGCGTGATCATCGAACAATCAAGCGTTTCATTCAAAATAGTCAACAGGGTCGCAAGAAGCGTGTGGAAAAACCAAGGCGCAAAATAACTGCCCATGAACTGAGAAAAGTCAAGCGTGCAGCTGCCACGATGCCACTTGCCACCAGTTTGGCCATATTTCAGAGCTGCAACATCACTGGAGTGCCCAAAAGCACAAGGTGTGCAATACTCAGAGACATGGCCAAGGTAAGAAAGGCTGAAAGACGACCACCACTGAACAAGACACACAAACTGAAACGCCAAGACTGGGCCAATAAATATCTCAAGACTGATTTTTCTAAGGTTTTATGGACTGATGAAATGAGAGTGAGTCTTGATGGGCCAGATGGATGGGCCCGTGGCTGGATTGGTAAAGGGCAGAGAGCTCCAGTCCGACTCAGACGCCAGCAAGGTGGAGGTGGAGTACTGGTTTGGGCTGGTATCATCAAAGATGAGCTTGTGGGGCCTTTTCGGGTTGAGGATGGAGTCAAGCTCAACTCCCAGTCCTACTGCCAGTTCCTGGTAGACACCTTCTTCAAGCAGTGGTACAGGAAGAAGTCTGCATTCTTCAAGAAAAACATGATTTTCATGCAGGACAATGCTCCATCACACGCGTCCAAGTACTCCACAGCGTGGCTGGCAAGAAAGGGTATAAAAGAAGGAAATCTAATGACATGGCCTCCTTGTTCACCTGATCTGAACCCCATTGAGAACCTGTGGTCCATCATCAAATGTGAGATTTACAAGGAGGGAAAACAGTACACCTCTCTGAACAGTGTCTGGGAGGCTGTGGTTGCTGCTGCCCGCAATGTTGATGGTGAACAGATCAAAACACTGACAGAATCCATGGATGGCAGGCTTTTGAGTGTCCTTGCAAAGAAAGGTGGCTATATTGGTCACTGATTTGTTTTTGTTTTGTTTTTGAATGTCAGACATGTATATTTGTGAATGTTGAGATGTTATATTGGTTTCACTGGTAATAATAAATAATTGAAATGGGTATATATTTGTTTTTTGTTAAGTTGCCTAATAATTATGCACAGTAATAGTCACCTGCACACCCAGATATCCCCCTAACATAGCTAAAACTAAAAACAAACTAAAAACTACTTCCAAAAATATTCAGCTTTGATATTAATGAGTTTTTTGGGTTCATTGAGAACATGGTTGTTGTTCAATAATAAAATGAATCCTCAAAAATACAACTTGCCTAATAATTCTGCACTCCCTGTATATATATATATATATATATATATATATATATATAATCATGACGTCCCTTCCTGCTCCTCTTTACTCCTGTCTTAGAGACATATGTTGCATGGTTTTATTGTTTTTTTCATTATTGCTTGTTATACTGTACGGAGCGCAGTAGGCTCCGTGCCGAGCGCCTCTTATCGTGAAAATCATGAGTCCCGCATCAGAGCTTCACACGCCAATTGCTGGCTTGTTCGATGTGGTGCTGCCTGTCGGAGAAGCCCTTTCTCCCTTGCACATGCATTGTGCACTGGGGTTTCCTTCCAGGGATTCCTTTGGGTTTCTCTTGGGACCTCCCCTCAACATTCACTTTACACCACTTTGGTTGACTGTTTTGGGCTGAGGTGAGCAGGACGTAGCTCACGTTAGGCTTGGACACCACCTAGTGGCCAGTTGTGCTATTTCAGCCCTATTTACTGGAGCACCAGAGAGGAGGCTACCCATAAATAAGTTACAAGAGGCATTTTTGACCTGCAAGTGGTCATTATCTGTGTGCTCTCGCCCTCTTAAAACTTGGAGTCTTTAAGAGGCCATGAATACTCACTTTGTCAAAGAGGAGGAGGAATGTTCTTCTGCAGGACACCAGCTCCCTCGGACTGTAGCCAACAGTGGAGGTAGACATAACTCTTTCCCAAGCCATCTCTAGGACTTTGTCCTCCCCCCAGGACCAAATCAATAAGATCACAGAACAAATCCCCAAGGTCTTTGATGAACATTGATTGGAGGTGGTGGGGCATAGCGGACTTTCATTCTAATTCCCAGGAAGGCCTGCCAGTGTGACGCAGGTCACCATGGAAAGCTTCGACAGACTACACAAAGCCTTCCATACGAGTGCACAGATGCTTAGGAATGTACCCTTCCGAGAGGGTGTGTCTCCCACGGAATCTGGTGACCTTGTCATCCCCCCAAAGATGAGCCAAACACTGGGTTATCCGATAAAGGAAAGGGTGACTCGGATGATAACGACTTGTCTGTGGACAAACCTGGCTGCAATAGGCCTTGACGGCCTGGCTCTAGTGTCTCTGACTCTCAAGAGGGGGATCTTAGCGAGGCAGACATGTTCAAACCCGAGGGAATCTACCATCCCCGCTCATCGGAATTGATCCCGGAGCAAAAGGTGGCAGATTATGTTGCAAAGAAGATCAGATTATCCTTAGAGAAAGAAGATAGGGCCAGCGGAATGGCGCAAATCACTGCTGATAAAAATCGGTCCCAAGCTTGGGGAGTTGGCTACCTCAAGGGAACCTCTTTGGAGAACCCTTTATGAGAGCAGTTGGGCAACGTTCTCCACCCTTGATAAGGCACAGTCATCCATTAAAAACGTCTTTCCAGGGAAGGTTTTTGCTGAGCCAGTTGAAGCAGGGGCTGCTCCTCCACCATTGCCCCCTCAGCAAGGCTCCTTTTGACGGCACAATAAGAGAACCAACAGCAGGCAAGATGAAAGACAGTCAGGGACATGCTTCCACAACAGAGGCTCCTGCAGAAACAGGTAGGAGGGTGAACAGAGGCGCATCAAATGTCCCATGTGGCTTCTCCCGTAAGGATTAACCCTTCTTTACCTCAAGACATAGGGGGGAGACTTTGGGGGTCCTACACAAATGGAAGGAGATTACCTCAGCCTCTGGGTTCTTGAAATGGTACATGGTTTTCATAAAGAATTCCTGGGTTCCCACCAACAAGTAGTACGCCCACAGCCTTTGATGTTCTCAGGCCAACAGGAGAGTTTGATAGACAACATGGTCGATGACTTCCTAGCCAAAGGCACCATTTGCAGGTTGGCATTGCACCTGATGGTTTTTAAGCAATATTTTCCTGGTGGAGAAAAAAGACAAGAGTTTCCACCCAGTCATCAACTTGAGAGAGTTGAACGAGTGGCTGGTCTACTGCCACTTCAAAATTGAGGGCATTCACCTCCTGAGGGATATCCTCTTGGCAGGGGATTAGATGGTAAGACTGGATTTAGAGGACACATATCTTGCTGTCCAGATTTTCTCTCCTCACAGACGTTTCCTCCAGTTTTCTTGGAAGGATCAGGTGTACGAGTTCCAGGCCCTCCCTTTTGGTCTTTCCGCAGCGAAATGGTGCTTCACCAAACGCCTGCACCCGGTAGTCTAGTTTTTCAGGACAAGAGGAGTGAGGATGATCATCTATCTGGGCGACATCCTCTTGATGGACCAGTTTCAGACCCAATTGGTTGAACATCTCAACATCGCTATTGTGCTCCTCTGGATCTGGGATTTGCGATCAATGACAAGAAATCAGACTTGATCTCGGCTTAAACAATGCCCGTCCTAGGGTTCAAATTACACTCAAATCTGGCAACCCTGAGCCTCCCAGAGACAAAAATGTCCAAAATAAAAAAGGAACTGAAGAAACTCTTGAGAAGAGACAGGGTTTTACTGAGTCAGCTATCCAGGATAGTGGGGCCAGGGGCGACTGGTGTTCATGGGTAAAAGGGGCGTTGGCCTGACACCCTCCGGGGAGAGACAAGAACAGGGAGATAACCACAGAGCAGCTGAAAATAAACCACTGATCTAGGACATTGTACTGCGTCTCTTGGGTGAACTCTAGTGAACTTTGCAGATGTCCTACTGCGCAAGTGCCAGCCGGGAAAGGTTGTCTTTGACCTGCAGGTACAAGCTACAGCAGTGACATCATCTGAGAGGGAGTGCTGAATTAGAAAGCCATGGATCCAGGTACTTTTGGGGCCCATAAACAGTGGCCCTGGGCAAAGATACACTTCAATGACTGGAGCAGGCTGATGAGACAAGGAGGGAGTGAGTGGCAACAATTTGTAGGTCTTCACAGAGGCGCAGGCGGTTGCCTTCCTGGCAGTAACACGTGTTTAGTACTTCAATTGGTTTCACTTTGAAGTTGAGCATGACAGAGTGCTCCTTATCTCAACCATAGAGCCTGAGAGAGGGAAGTAACCAGCTGCGGACTACAGCAACACTAAGGGATTAAAAGGTAAGTGTGCTGTTAAGCTTCTGTCTGCATCAGGGGCATTCATAACCTCCACCCCTCCCCCCCTAAGAAGCAACAGTGGGGTGGGTTTCTTGATGGGCCTCTTCTGTCTGCAGTTTGGCATACAAAGGCTCATAATTAACTAGGGAGGGTGAGTGAGTTAAAGTAAGGATGGATGTATGGATGCAATGGTGGATGGATGAATGAGTGAAAGGACTTACATAAGAATGGAAGAGTGAAAGGCAGGAATTGTGTATGAGTGAAAGGTTGTGTGGATGGATGGAGTGAAAGTATGTGCTGATAGATGATGAGAAAAAGGATGGATGGATGGTAAAATGAGTAAAAGGATGGGTGAGTGGAAGGGTAAATGGGTGGATGGATGATTGGAGTGAAAGTATGGATGGATGAGTAAAGCAATGGATGAGTGAAATGCAGGGTAGATGGATGTCTGGATGAAAGGATGGATCGATGAGTGAAAGGGTGAATTGATGGATGGATGAATTGATGGATGAGTGAGGAAAAGGATGAATGGCTTAGTGAAAGGGTAAATGGAGGGATGCATTAATGGATGGATGGATTGAAGGGTGAATGGATGGGTTTAAGGATGGGAAGTTAAAAGGGTGTATAGATGGATGAGCCAGAGATAGGGTGGATGGATGACAGACAGGATGGTGGATGAAAGGGGGATGCATAAGTGAAAAGATGGATGATTGGGTGGATGGACTGGTTTGAAGGATAGGTGTTCCTGGACCAGTGGCTGCTCTCTTTGATGGGTTTCACTACGCTCTACTTGTTTTGTAGTCCTTTTTTATTGTATCAAGAGTAAATAATTATTCACTCTTGATATAATAAAAATAAAATGCAGATCTGCTTCGGGTCCAGTAACAAATTGAGGCAGACACAGATGCATGTCTGTGCCTGAGCCAGCCGTCAGAGATACTGTTCAGAGCTGGTGAAATCCCAGCACTGTGAGCATGTCTATGTGACTATGGGCCAGATGTAGCAAAGGTTTTTACCCATTCTGTGTCTATGGGGAAAAAGTGTTCGTACATAGGGCCCTATCTGTGTGAGTTAAAGTGAGAGAGTTTCAGGGAAGGAACGAGTCAGTGTGAGTAAGAATGAGTGACAGTAAAGACCAATATGTGTAAGAATGAATATGAGCAAGGGAGGGAGAATGGCAGTGAGTGTGACTGAGTATTACTGTGTGTGAGACTGAGCAATTCAGATTAAGTGAAAATGAGTGACTGAGTAGGCCAGAGTAGAATGAGTGAGACTGAGTGAATTAGTGGGACCAAGTGATACTGAGTGAGTCAGAGTGAGACACTAAACGTAGTTCAAGAAAGTGTGAGGGAACCCTTCAAGAAAAAGTTATTTGGAATTCGAGGCATTACCCCTTACCACTTATGAAGGTCACCAGCCGCCACTAAGTGGGACTACTGTCCTCCTCAATACAAAACATCTTTTCAGGTCCCCTGCACAACAGGACCCTGCAACACCTCAAAACAACACACATCAGGAAGGGACTCACGTACTCAGAGATGGTTCCCCTCAACCAAGAAGCCAAGATAGTGCTGTAGTGATGGATAGACCGCATGGAGGCCTGGAATGGCTGGGACATATTTGGGGCCACCCCGGTTCTGGTCATACAATCAGGCACCAGCCTTCGAGGCTTGGGGGCCAGATGCAACACCATTTCCATGGGTAGGCAGATGGACAGAGATGGAACGGATGCTCCACATCAACTGCCTGGAACGTCTTGTGGAGTCCTTTGCCATCCAGTCTCTTAAGAGGGATAAGATCTCCTGCTGCATCCTCTTGAGGATGGATAATGTTTCAGTACATCAACCTCTCGGGGGCACAAGGTCAGATGTCCAGTCAGACCAAGCAAATGATTTTTCGCATTACTCTCTGCTACACAATATCTCTGTGACAGCAGAGTACCTCCTGGGGATGCAGAACGAAGTGGCGGACTGGAACTCCAGGTATATTACAGACAACAGCAACTGGATCGCAGGATATTCACACCGCTCTTGGACAGATGGGGCCTTGTCACATGGATCACTTTGCATTGAGACTGAACTATGAGCTGCCCAGATATGTCAGTTGAAGATCAGCTCCAGGAGCAGCAGCAGTGTACACCTTCGTGCAGGATTAATCATCAGGACAGATATATGCTTTTCCCCCCATTTCTGATGGTTCCCAGAGTAGCAGTGCAAGTCAGACATCAGAGGGCGTCACTGGTACTGGTGGCTCCAATCTAAAGATCACAGGCCTGGTTCCAGATGTTGATGAACTGGCATGGGACCTGCCAATAGCACTGCCATTCTTCCATTCGATGTTGCAGGATCACCTAGGTTGCCCTCATCCCCTGAAGGGACATAGCAAACTCATGGTGTGGAGGATTTCAGGTGACGTTGGCAGAACAGCTGGCTTTCAGCGGATGCTGCAGGATTCATCCAACAGGTTTGGGCCTCAGGAAACATCAACAGGTGTAGTGGATCCTATTTAGTTTTAATGGGACTAAGGAGTTTAGCTTGGCCTTATGGCTTGCAGGCCTCTCCCCCATCACCTAGTGGCTTGCTCTGTCTTAGACAATTTATTTGTTTCTTTCAAAATGGTTGCTATGTTTATAGTTAGTGAAATGTTTTTGATATTACGTTTTCATTGCCACTCTGTGAAGGTGTTACTATCGGCATCAAAGTTAAGTGAGAGACGTAGGTATTCACATCATGTCCCTTTGCCACTTATGTGTGATAGGAATATAATGTACTTTTGGAGGGAATTTTTTACATAATTGCTGCCCCAAGCATGCCTCCTTATCTATTGTTTGGGAACATACCTGCGTCAGGGGTCTTGCTAGATCTGTATAAATACATCTCACACAGAAAAGGTTATTAGGGGTATTCCTATCAAATGCCATCAACGCCATTTATGCTACACATCACCTTGATGCAGACCCAGCCTTTGTGTCCCCATAGAGTCTGATCTAGAGACTTCATTCCAGGGAAACAAGGGTTGGAGGGCTCTTCTCATGGACACTGGCAGATTAGGTTTATTACACCTAGCTCTCTTCAGATTAGAGATTAAGGGCCGGATGTAGCAAAACTCGGAATTGCAACACGCAAATTGTTAGTCAGAGCGTCTCGCAATTTGCGTGTCGCAATTCCGAATGTTGGATGGTGTCCCTGACACCATCTGCGACTCGCAAGGGGGTCGCAAAGGCCCACCTCAAGAATAATCATGAGGTGGGTCGCAATTTGCGACCCCCTTGCGAGTGGCAGCCCTTGCCCTTACAGGGACAGCAGACCACCATGTCTATGACTGCTTTTTAATAAAGCAGTTTTGTTTTTTTGTAATGCAGCCCGTTTTCTTTAACCCCTTCCCCGCCACGGACGTAATGGTTACGTCCATGGCAGCGCCCGTGTGGCGCCATGGACGTAACCATTACGTCCAGGGACTGGCAGTCGGGGGAAGCGCTAGCGCTTCCCCCGAGGGCCGCCCCCCAACACCCCCAGGCCAGGGCTGAAAGGGGAATCCCTTCCCCTTTCACGCCCACCGCCCCCCCCGCCCCCCCCCCATGACGTCAGCGCGCGATCGCGCCCTGATTTCATGGAAACGGGGAATGACGCGCTGGAAGCCATTTGCTTCCAGCGCGTCAAGGGAGAAGGTGAGTATTTCACCTTCGTGCGGGGTGGGGGTGCTCTCAGAGAGGCATCGAGGGAAAGGAAAGGGTTTTCCTTTCCATCGATGTCTCTTTGAGCATTCCTGCTGCCCGATCGCGATGCGATCGGGCAGCAGGAATGCCCACTAGACACCAGGGATTTCTGTATGTGTGTGTGTGTGAGTGAATATTAGTGTAGGGGAGCGACCCCTTGGGCAAGGGTCGCTCCCCTTTGGGGGCACATGCTTTTTACGTCGTTTCTGCCCCCCCGGGGGCAGATTGGCCCTATTTTTAGGCCGATCTGCCCCCAAGGGGGGCAGAAAGCCACTAGACACCAGGGATTTTATTGTTGCTGTGTATTTTTTGTGTTGGGGGCGGCCCCTTGGGCAAGGGTCGCTCCCCTTTGGGGGCACATGTATTTTACGTCGTTTCTGCCCCCCCTGGGGGCAGATTGGCCCTATTTTTAGGCCGATCTGCCCCCAAGGGGGGCAGAAAGCCACTAGACACCAGGGATTTTATTGTTGATTTGTATTTTTTGTGTTGGGGGGCGGCCCCTTGGGCAAGGGTCGCTCCCCTTTGGGGGCAAATGTATTTTACGTCGTTTCTGCCCCCCCTGGGGGCAGATTGGCCCTATTTTTAGGCCGATCTGCCCCCAAGGGGGGCAGAAAGCCACTAGACACCAGGGATTTTATTGTTGATGTGTATTTTTTGTGTTGGGGGGCGGCCCCTTGGGCAAGGGTCGCCCCCAGGGGCCCTCATGTATTTTTGGGCAGTTCTGCCCCCCTTGGGGGCAGAGAGGCCTATTTTTTTTAGGCCTTTCTGCCCCCAAGGGGGGCAGAATCCCAATAGCGGCAGAAATAGTATGTATGTATGTGTGCTTTGTGTTGGGGGGTGGCCCCTTGGGCAAGGGTCGCTCCCCCCAGGGGCGCAATGTATTTATAGTCGTTTCTGCCCCCCTTGGGGGCAGATTGGCCCTATTTTTAGGCCGATCTGCCCCCAAGGGGGGCAGAAAGCCACTAGACACCAGGGATTTTATTGTTGATGTGTATTTTTTGTGTTGGGGGGCGGCCCCTTGGGCAAGGGTCGCCCCCAGGGGCCCTCATGTATTTTTGGGCAGTTCTGCCCCCCTTGGGGGCAGAGAGGCCTATTTTTTTTAGGCCTTTCTGCCCCCAAGGGGGGCAGAATCCCAATAGCGCCAGAAATAGTATGTATGTAAGTGTGCTTTGTGTTGGGGGGTGGCCCCTTGGGCAAGGGTCGCTCCCCCCAGGGGCGCAATGTATTTATTGTCGTTTCTGCCCCCCTTGGGGGCAGATTGGCCCTATTTTTAGGCCGATCTGCCCCCAAGGGGGGCAGAAAGCCACTAGACACCAGGGATTTTATTGTTGATTTTTATTTTTTGTGTTGGGGGGTGGCCCCTTGGGCAAGGGTCGCCCCCAGGGGCCCACATGTATTTTTGGGCAGTTCTGCCCCCCTAGGGGGCAGATATGCCTATTTTTTAGGCCTTTCTGTCCCCAAGGGGGGCAGAATCCCCATAGCGCCAGGGATACTATGTATGTGTGTGTGTGCTTTGTGTGGGGGTGTGGCACCTTGGGCAAGGGTCGCCCCCCCCCAAAGGGTGCAATGTAATCTGGGTGATTTCTGCCCCCTCCCCTTGGGGGAAGATTGGCCTATTTTTTTTTTAGGCCCATCTTCCCCCAAGCAGAGAAGACTAGACACGGGAAAATGAAAAAATGGTTAGTGGCGGAGTGTTTGTCAACTGGCGAAGTATTTACTTTTATGATAATAACAGTTTTTCTCCTTTTTGTTTTAGTTCAAAGCTTTTGCTGACTTTGCTGTGGCTTGTTGCAGTTTTGGCAGTAGTTGTCCTGCGGTTTGCGTAGTTGCATGTTTTAGGTAAGTAAATAAATTTACTCCAAGTGAGTATTGTTGCAATGCATGAATGACATGTTTGTAGGTGGTGTACTGAATGCAGGATTGTGTGTGAAATTGTCCTTAGAGTTATGCACAATGATTATTGTGTTGTCTTATGTCTAATTTGCTTTTTTTTTTCTCTTTTTAGTGGGATATCGTTGGTGATTGCTGTGGCTGTGCAGAGTAGTTGCTGGTGAGTCAAGCTTTTTCAGGCAAGTGAGCAGTATAGTTTTTGAGTTTATAATTCTTAGTGATAAACCTATACTTTGTTACTTATCTTACACAGTGCTGGTTGTTGGTGGTGTATTTGTCCAGTTAATTTTAGTAGGAAGGATCATGGCCAGCCGTAGGATGACCGCTCAGCAGGTTGTTAGTGTGCTTTTTGAGTCATCTTCTGACCATGAATATGAGACTGACTCTGCATCTGAGGCGGAGGAGGAAGTGCAGGATTCTGGAAGTGAATTTTCTGTCAGAGATGAATCATCTGATGATGAAGCCACTCTCAGTGCTGATGAAGGGCCTGTTTTAGAGGAGGACAGTGATGTGCCAATGGTGCAGGAGCCAGCGGCTGAAAGGCTTCCCATTGGAAGCGCTGACGCATGGGTTGCACCAAACATGGAGCAGCCACAGTTGCCTGCGTTTACTGGTTTTCCAGGGTGTCGAGTTAATACGGAAAACTTTTTGCCCGTCAACTTTTTTGAGTTGTTTATGGACGATATATTTTTGGAAGAGATTGTTGAGCAGACTAATTTGTATGCAGAGCAGTTTTTGAGGGACAACGCTGCCAGACTTAGGCCACACTCTAGAGCTAGCCGGTGGATTCCCACAAATCTGGAAGAGTTGAAAAAGTTCTTGGGTTTAACTTTTTTGATGGGGCTGATAAGGAAGCCGTCGCTGTCTTCATATTGGTCTACTAGTCCCTTGATGGCAACTGCTATATTTCCTGCCATCATGAGTCGTAACCGGTATGAGCTTCTTCTTCGGATGTTGCATTTTGTAGATAATGCTTTAGCCTTGCCACGAGATCATCCTGATTCTGACTGTCTTTTTAAGATTAGACCTGTCCTTGATCATTTGGTAGATCGGTTTTCAGAGATCTATGTTCCAGGGAAAGAAATATCTGTAGATGAGTCTTTGGTCCTGTTCAAGGGTCGTTTGGTTTTTAGGCAGTACATTCCTAGCAAGAGGGCACGGTATGGAATTAAATTGTATATGCTGTCAGAAAGTAGTACAGGATATGTTTATAATTTCCGGGTCTACACTGGTAGGGATTCCAATATTGACCCCCCTGGTTGTCCTCCCACTTTTGGAGTCAGTGAGAAAATTGTGTGGGAACTTGGTAGACGACTGTTTAACAAAGGTCACCATTTATATGTAGATAACTTCTACACTGGAGTTCGGTTGTTCAAGGAGTTGTTCAGAGTGGACACTGTTGCTTGTGGCACAATCCGCTCTAATCGGAAAGGCTATCCAAAAGAGCTTGTCTGTAAAAAACTTGAGAAGGGACAGTGCAGTGCCTTGCGGAATGATGAGCTGCTAGCTCTGAAATTTGTAGACAAGAGGGATGTATACATGCTAAGCACCATCCATGATGAGAGTACTTCACCTGTGGCTGTTTGGGGTCAGGTTGCCGAAGTGCGCAAACCTGTGTGCATCTTAGACTATAATAAGCACATGGGTGGTGTTGATAGAGTAGATCAGAGGTTAGAACCTTACACTGCTGCTCGTAAGTCTTATGTGTGGTATAAGAAATTAGCGCTTCACTTGTTCCACTTGGCAACTTTTAATGCTTTTGTTGTGTTTAAGGATAGTTCTCCAGAGTCAAGGATGACATTTGTGAAATTTCAGGAGTCTATCATAGCTAGCCTTGTTGTGCTGGAACAGGCAAGAGTTCCTAGAGAAGCAGTGGTGGAGGATGTGGCTAGATTGAAAGATCGTCACTTTGCTGAGCACATTCCTCCCACGGCCCAAAAAAACTTTCCTGCTAAGAGATGTAGAGTCTGTGCTCGAAGAGGTATCAGGAAGGAGACTAGGATGTACTGCCCTGATTGTCCTTCAAAGCCTGGGCTGTGTGTGGGTGGCTGTTTCAGGAGCTACCACACACAGAAGAATTATTGGGAAATTCCGTGAGCGTAAACTGGTGTTTTATATTTTTATATGTTCGGTTTCACGGTTGGCATTAGTCATGTATTCAGTTAGAGCTTTTGTGTTTGTAGTTTTGTACTAATTTATGATTAGTGGTTTCTTTGTTGTTTAAAAACAAAAAAAAGGGGATGGCATGTGTAGAGTGGCGCTTGGCTGGCAGCGTGGGTGTGGTGGCGCTTGGCTGGCGGTGTGTGTGGGGTGGCGCTTGGCTGGCGGTGTGTGTGGGGTGGCGCTTGGCTGGCGGTGTGTGTGGGGTGGCGCTGGGCTGGCGGTGTGTGTGGGGTGGCGCTGGGCTGGCGGTGTGTGTGGGGTGGCGCTTGGCTGGTGGTGTGGGTGGGGTGGCGCTTGGCTGGCAGTGCCGGCCAAACGCCAGTCCACACACTCATCAGCTGGTGTGATTGCTGTATCAGGCATGTGGGCGTATGAAAGTGATGGGCCCTTGACTGGCGCTGTCTGTGGATGCGAGTCTTGTAATGTGCTGGGCCCGTGGCTGGCGGCGTGAATGGTCTAGTGCATGTCATGTATGAAAGGTGTGTGAATGGACTGTAAAGCGGTTGGTGCCTTGTCGTGGCTTTACAGCTCACGAGCTGTGAGTCATTGGTTCAGTTTCTTGGCCTTTCAGTTATTACCAGTGCATTTCACTTTTGTGAAATCTCTTGTTAATAAAATTTGATCTACTGAACCATCACTCACCCTCGTGCCAAATCCAACCAGTATGTGTGGTACAAATGACAAAACCTGCTCCGCTGTAATCAGGCGTCGCAGCACACTTGAGACACGCTAGGTGCCTCAGGTGGGACCCCGATGATGAAGCATGCCACCAACTTGGTTGGTGGGTGAGGGGTCTTCTTCACATAACCTAAGTGTGTTTCTTTTCACAATTTTAGTGTTTGGCACATCACGGACGTATGTGCACACATCAAAGTGATATATTCCAAAAATACCTGTGTTTGGGGGGGAGGGCCCACCTATGTTTTTGGTCCTGGGTGCGGCCGTCATGTAGGGAAACCTACAAAACCCAGAAACTTTTTTAAACTAGGCACCCCAAGGAGTCTAGGGAGGTGTGGCTTGTGTGGCTCCCCCAACATTTTCTTACCCAGACTCCTCTGTAAACCTCACAATTTGCATAAAAAAGCATATTTTCCTGATTTTTCTTAGTAGGATCACCGCTCCAGCACAAAATTCCTACTCCCCAGTTTTCCCCTCAGTCTCCCAAGTAAAATGACACCTCACTTATGTGGGTCCCCAAAGCAGAGTCCGTCTAAAGATGTATAAAAGAATATGCCCTTATAAACTTGCTGTGCTATCCCTTCTATCCCTTCAGGTTTTGGGCCTTATTATGTTGCAGGCACCTGGGCCACCCACACAAGTGAGGTATCATTTTTATCGGGAGACTTGGGGGAACGCTGGGTGGAAGGAAATTTGTGGCTCCTATCAGATTCCAGAACTTTCTGCCACAGAAATGTGAGGAACATGTGTTTTTTTAGCCAAATTTTGAGGTTTGCAAAGGATTCTGGGTAACAGAACCTGGTCCGAGCCCCGCAAGTCACCCCTCCTTGGATCCCCCTAGGTCTCTAGTTTTCAGAAATGCACAGGTTTGGTAGGTTTCCCTAGGTGGCGGCTGAGCTAGAGGCCAAAATCTACAGGTAGTCACTTTGCTAAAAACAGCTCTGTTTTCTGTGATATGTCCACGTTGTGTTTTGGGGCATATCCTGTCGCGGGCGCTAGGCCTACCCACACAAGTGAGGTATCATTTTTATCGGGAGACGTGGGGGAACGCTGGGTGGAAGGAAATTTGTAGCTCCTCTCAGATTCCAGAACTTTCTGCCACAGAAATGTGAGGAACATGTGTTATTTTAGCCAAATTTTGAGGTTTGCAAAGGATTCTGGGTAACAGAACCTGGTCCGAGCCCTGCAAGTCACCCCTCCTTGGATTCCCCTAGGTCTCTAGTTTTCAGAAATGCACTGGTTTGGTAGGTTTCCCTAGGCGCCGGGTGAGCTACAGGCCAAAATCCGCAGGTAGGCACTGTTTTCTCCCAAAATTGTGGATGTGTCCACGTTGCGCTTTGGGGTGTTTCCTGTCGCAGGCGCTAGGCCTACCCACACAAGTGAGGTATCATTTTTATCGGGAGACTTGGGGGAACGCTGGGTGGAAGGAAATTTGTAGCTCCTCTCAGATTCCAGAACTTTCTGCCACAGAAATGTGAGGAACATGTGTTTTTTTAGCCAAATTTTGAGGTTTGCAAAGGATTCTGGGTAACAGAACCTGGTCCGAGCCCCGCAAGTCACCCCTCCTTGGATCCCCCTAGGTCTCTAGTTTTCAGAAATGCACAGGTTTGGTAGGTTTCCCTAGGTGGCGGCTGAGCTAGAGGCCAAAATCTACAGGTAGTCACTTTGCTAAAAACAGCTCTGTTTTCTGTGATATGTCCACGTTGTGTTTTGGGGCATATCCTGTCGCGGGCGCTAGGCCTACCCACACAAGTGAGGTATCATTTTTATCGGGAGACGTGGGGGAACGCTGGGTGGAAGGAAATTTGTGGCTCCTCTCAGATTCCAGAACTTTCTGCCACAGAAATGTGAGGAACATGTGTTTTTTTAGCCAAATTTTGAGGTTTGCAAAGGATTCTGGGTAACAGAACCTGGTCCGAGCCCCGCAAGTCACCCCTCCTTGGATCCCCCTAGGTCTCTAGTTTTCAGAAATGCACAGGTTTGGTAGGTTTCCCTAGGTGGCGGCTGAGCTAGAGGCCAAAATCTACAGGTAGTCACTTTGCTAAAAACAGCTCTGTTTTCTGTGATATGTCCACGTTGTGTTTTGGGGCATATCCTGTCACGGGCGCTAGGCCTACCCACACAAGTGAGGTATCATTTTTATCGGGAGACGTGGGGGAACGCTGGGTGGAAGGAAATTTGTAGCTCCTCTCAGATTCCAGAACTTTCTGCCACAGAAATGTGAGGAACATGTGTTATTTTAGCCAAATTTTGAGGTTTGCAAAGGATTCTGGGTAACAGAACCTGGTCCGAGCCCCGCAAGTCACCCCTCCTTGGATTCCCCTAGGTCTCTAGTTTTCAGAAATGCACAGGTTTGGTAGGTTTCCCTAGGTGGCGGCTGAGCTAGAGGCCAAAATCTACAGGTAGGCACTTCGCAAAAAACACCTCTGTTTTTTTCCAAAATTTAGGATGTGTCCACGTTGCGCTTTGGGGTGTTTCCTGTCGCCGGCGCTAGGCCTACCCACGCAAGTGAGGTATCATTTTTATCGGGAGACGTGGGGGAACGCTGGGTGGAAGGAAATTTGTAGCTCCTCTCAGATTCCAGAACTTTCTGCCACAGAAATGTGAGGAACATGTGTTATTTTAGCCAAATTTTGAGGTTTGCAAAGGATTCTGGGTAACAGAACCTGGTCCGAGCCCCGCAAGTCACCCCTCCTTGGATTCCCCTAGGTCTCTAGTTTTCAGAAATGCACAGGTTTGGTAGGTTTCCCTAGGTGGCGGCTGAGCTAGAGGCCAAAATCTACAGGTAGGCACTTCGCAAAAAACACCTCTGTTTTTTTCCAAAATTTAGGATGTGTCCACGTTGCGCTTTGGGGTGTTTCCTGTCGCCGGCGCTAGGCCTACCCACGCAAGTGAGGTATCATTTTTATCGGGAGAATTGGGGGAACGCTGGGTGGAAGGAAATTTGTAGCTCCTCTCAGATTCCAGAACTTTCTGCCACAGAAATGTGAGGGACATGTGTTTTTTTAGCCAAATTTTGAGGTTTGCAAAGGATTCTGGGTAACAGAACCTGGTCCGAGCCCCGCAAGTCACCCCTCCTTGGATCCCCCTAGGTCTCTAGTTTTCAGAAATGCACAGGTTTGGTAGGTTTCCCTAGGTGGCGGCTGAGCTAGAGGCCAAAATCTACAGGTAGTCACTTTGCTAAAAACAGCTCTGTTTTCTGTGATATGTCCACGTTGTGTTTTGGGTCATATCCTGTCGCGGGCGCTAGGCCTACCCACACAAGTGAGGTATCATTTTTATCGGGAGACGTGGGGGAACGCTGGGTGGAAGGAAATTTGTGGCTCCTCTCAGATTCCAGAACTTTCTGCCACAGAAATGTGAGGAACATGTGTTTTTTTAGCCAAATTTTGAGGTTTGCAAAGGATTCTGGGTAACAGAACCTGGTCCGAGCCCCGCAAGTCACCCCTCCTTGGATCCCCCTAGGTCTCTAGTTTTCAGAAATGCACAGGTTTGGTAGGTTTCCCTAGGTGGCGGCTGAGCTAGAGGCCAAAATCTACAGGTAGTCACTTTGCTAAAAACAGCTCTGTTTTCTGTGATATGTCCACGTTGTGTTTTGGGGCATATCCTGTCGCGGGCGCTAGGCCTACCCACACAAGTGAGGTATCATTTTTATCGGGAGACGTGGGGGAACGCTGGGTGGAAGGAAATTTGTAGCTCCTCTCAGATTCCAGAACTTTCTGCCACAGAAATGTGAGGAACATGTGTTTTTTTAGCCAAATTTTGAGGTTTGCAAAGGATTCTGGGTAACAGAACCTGGTCCGAGCCCCGCAAGTCACCCCTCCTTGGATCCCCCTAGGTCTCTAGTTTTCAGAAATGCACAGGTTTGGTAGGTTTCCCTAGGTGGCGGCTGAGCTAGAGGCCACAATCGACAGGTAGTCACTTTGCTAAAAACAGCTCTGTTTTCTGTGATATGTCCACGTTGTGTTTTGGGGCATATCCTGTCGCGGGCGCTAGGCCTACCCACACAAGTGAGGTATCATTTTTATCGGGAGACGCGGGGGAACGCTGGGTGGAAGGAAATTTGTAGCTCCTCTCAGATTCCAGAACTTTCTGCCACAGAAATGTGAGGAACATGTGTTTTTTTAGCCAAATTTTGAGGTTTGCAAAGGATTCTGGGTAACAGAACCTGGTCCGAGCCCCGCAAGTCACCCCTCCTTGGATTCCCCTAGGTCTCTAGTTTTCAGAAATGCACAGGTTTGGTAGGTTTCCCTAGGTGCCGGCTGAGCTAGAGGCCAAAATCTACAGGTAGGCACTTCGCAAAAAACACCTCTGTTTTTTTCCAAAATTTAGGATGTGTCCACGTTGCGCTTTGGGGTGTTTCCTGTCGCCGGCGCTAGGCCTACCCACGCAAGTGAGGTATCATTTTTATCGGGAGACTTGGGGGAACACTGGGTGGAAGGAAATTTGTAGCTCCTCTCAGATTCCAGAACTTTCTGCCACAGAAATGTGAGGAACATGTGTTTTTTTAGCCAAATTTTGAGGTTTGCAAAGGATTCTGGGTAACAGAACCTCGTCCGAGCCACACAAGTCACCCCTCCTTGGATTCCCCTAGGTCTCTAGTTTTCAGAAATGCATAGGTTTGGTAGGTTTCCCTAGGTGGCGGCTGAGCTAGAGGCCAAAATCTACAGGTAGTCACTTTGCTAAAAACAGCTCTGTTTTCTGTGATATGTCCACGTTGTGTTTTGGGGCATATCCTGTCGCGGGCGCTAGGCCTACCCACACAAGTGAGGTATCATTTTTATCGGGAGACGTGGGGGAACGCTGGGTGGAAGGAAATTTGTGGCTCCTCTCAGATTCCAGAACTTTCTGCCACAGAAATGTGAGGAACATGTGTTTTTTTAGCCAAATTTTGAGGTTTGCAAAGGATTCTGGGTAACAGAACCTGGTCCGAGCCCCACAAGTCACCCCTCCTTGGATCCCCCTAGGTCTCTAGTTTTCAGAAATGCACATGTTTGGTAGGTTTCCCTAGGTGGCGGCTGAGCTAGAGGCCAAAATCTACAGGTAGTCACTTTGCTAAAAACAGCTCTGTTTTCTGTGATATGTCCACGTTGTGTTTTGGGGCATATCCTGTCGCGGGCGCTAGGCCTACCCACACAAGTAGGTATCATTTTTATCGGGATACGTGGGGGAACGCTAGGTGGAAGGAAATTTGTGGCTCCTCTCAGATTCCAGAACTTTCTGCCACAGAAATGTGAGGAACATGTGTTTTTTTAGCCAAATTTTGAGGTTTGCAAAGGATTCTGGGTAACCGAACCTGGTCCGAGCCACACAAGTCACCCCTCCTTGGATTCCCCTAGGTCTCTAGTTTTCAGAAATGCACAGGTTTGGTAGGTTTCCCTAGGTGGCGGCTGAGCTAGAGGCCAAAATCTACAGGTAGTCACTATGCTAAAAACAGCTCTGTTTTCTGTGATGTGTCCAGGTTGTGTTTTGGGGCATATCCTGTCGCGGGCGCTAGGCCTACCCACACAAGTGAGGTATCATTTTTATCGGGAGACGTGGGGGAATGCTGGGTGGAAGGAAATTTGTCGCTCCTCTCAGATTCCAGAACTTTCTGCCACAGAAATGTGAGGAACATGTGTTTTTTTAGCCAAATTTTGAGGTTTGCAAAGGATTCTGGGTAACAGAACCTGGTCCGAGCCACACAAGTCACCCCTCCTTGGATTCCCCTAGGTCTCTAGTTTTCAGAAATGCACAGGTTTGGTAGGTTTCCCTAGGTGCCGGCTGAGCTAGAGGCCAAAATCTACAGGTTGTCACTTTGCTAAAAACAGCTCTGTTTTCTGTGATGTGTCCACGTTGTGTTTTGGGGCATATCCTGTCGCGGGCGCTAGGCCTACCCAAACAAGTGAGGTATCATTTTTATCGGGAGACTTGGGGGAACATAGAATAGCAAAACAAGTGTTATTGCCCCTTGTCTTTCTCTACATTTATTCCTTCCAAATATAGGGGTGTGTGTAAAAAAGACATCTATTTGAGAAATTCCATGTAATTCACGTGCTACTATGGTCACCCCGGAATTCAGAGATGTGCAAATAACCACTGCTCCTCAACACCTTATCTTGTGCCCTTTTTGGAAATGCAAAGGTTTTCTTGATAGCTATTTTTTACTCCTTATATTTCAGCAAATGAATTACTGTATACCCGGTATAGAATGAAAACGCACTGCAGGGTGCAGCTCATTTATTGGCTCTGGGTTCCTCGGGTTCTTGATGAACCTACAAACCCTATATATCCCCGCAACCAGAGGAGTCCAGCAGACGTAACGGTATATTGCTTTCGATAATCTGACATTGCAGGGAAAAGTTACAGAGTAAAAAGTAGAGAAAAATTGATGTTTTTTTCACCTCAATTTCAATATTTTTCTTTTTCAGCTGTTATTTTCTGTAGGAAACCCTTGTAGGATCTACACAAATGACCCCTTGCTGAATTCAGAATTTTGTCTACTTTTCAGAAATGTTTAGGTTTCTGGGATCCAGCATTGGTTTCATGACCATTCCGGTCACTGACTGGAAGGAGGCTGAAAGCACAAAAAATTGCACAAATGGGTATGCCCCAGTAAAATGCCAAAATTGTGTTGAAAAATTGGGTTTTCGGATTCAAGTCTGCCTGTTCCTGAAAGCTGGGAAGCTGCTGAGTTTAGCACCGCAAACCCTTTGTTGATGCCATTTTCAGGGGAAAAACCACAAGCCTTCTTCTGCAGCCCCTTTTTCCAATTTTTTTGAAAAAAACGAAATTTTCACTGTATTTTGGCCAATTTCTTGGCCTCCTTCAGGGGAACCCACAAAGTCTGGGTACCTTTAGAATCGCTAGGATGTTGGAAAAAAAGGACGCAAATTTGGCTTGGTTAGCTTATGTGGACAAAAAGTTATGAGGGCCTAAGCGCGAACTGCCCCAAATAGGCAAAAAAAGGCCTGGCACAGGAGGGGGAAAAGGCCTGGCAGCGAAGTGGTTAAAGGAAAATGAGATGCATTACAAAAACAAAAAATGAAACGTTTTTGTTTAATTTTTTCAGAGCAGGCAGTGGTCCATAAGACCACTGCCTGCTCGGAAAAAATGTTTGCAGTGCCATTCACAACGGGGAAGGGGTCCCATGGGGACCCCTTCCCTTTTGTGAATGGGTTAGCACCCATTACAAAAGGGTGCAAATTGCGATTGGTTTGCGACCGCGGTCACAAAGCAATCCTGCATTGCACTGCGACTCGCAATTAGGAAGGAAACACCCCTTCCTAATTGCGACTCGCAAACCCGTTTTGTGATTCGGTAACCAGGTTACCGAATCACAAAACGAGGTTTGTGCATTGCAAAGTGCATTTTGCACGTCGCAAACAGCGAAACTCGCTGTTTGCGATGTGCAAACTGCTTTGTACATCTGGCCCTAGGTTCTTCATGCTAGGGTTTTAGGAAACTTTTACATTTCATGTTATTGCAAGATGATGGGGGTCTTTGTATTCACGATTCCCATCTTTACAATTCTGCTTCTTGCATTGTTCATTATCCTAATCATTGAAGCTCATGCATTTTACAGTAGATTGTAGTCTTGTTAATAAAATCTATTGAAAGCTTTACTGCATCTCCTTCATTGCCTGTGTGTGACCGACTCCCCTGAGATATCGCACTCTCGAGTTCATGCATAAAGGCTGCCAGAAATCACTTTTTACTGTTTGGGTGTTTGGTGAGGTACCGCTTGTGAGCTGGGAGGGTTGGGCCGGCAGTTGCGACTTGTTGTAGGACTGGCTTAGTCATCTACAAACAAAAGTGCTGTTATCCCTAAACAAGCAGTGTTGCCTAGAGCAAAGGTCCAACTACGACATGGCGCCACCAACTATGGTGTTTTGGCACTAATTTACGGATTATCTCTGTCTCCAACACAACAGGTATCCTAAGTACCATTAAATGGAGATGTCCGTGGTCTTTGGGATAATCCTCCTCAGCTGAACATGGAGCAACTTACTAGGCTGTAGCTATTCGAGTTCGAACTCTTAAAAGGACTTTCTCCCCATTTGGTGTTCTATCTCTTTACTCATTTCACAACATGGCTAACACCATCGACATTCCCGAGAATGTCAGACATGCATTAACACTATGGCCCTCATTAGAACCCTGGCGGTCAGTGTTAAAGCGGCGGTAATACCGCAAACAGGCCGGCGGAAAAAGAAATGGGATTACGACCGTGGCGGAAACCACCAACATAGACAGCCACATTAACACTCCGACCGCCACGGCGGTAGAAACAAACAGCGCGGCGGACACCGCCAACAGACAGGCGGGAGACAAAGTACCGCCCACTGTATTACAGGAGGCCTATCCACCACTTTTTCCGGGGCAGATCCAACGACATCAAAAGCACGGCGGAAACAGTACACAGAAGGGAAAACACTCACCTCTCGACATCCAACGAGGAACCAGGACGCCATGGAGCCCGAATTACACGTACTGCCCATGTTGGTTTACCTCCTCTTATACCAGGAGTACGAACGGCGGCGGCAGCGACCACGGTGAGAACTGCACCTACAACACAGGGGAGGAGGGGAGGAAAGAGAGTGACACACACGTGCAACACGCAACACCCCCTCCCTCACCCTCACACGCAACAACATACACACAAATACATGCAGCAACATTACATATACACACCCCACCCCCTGGAAGAATGCAAGGACAAAAGGAAATGATTGTAACCAGTGTAATCATGAAAAATCTATTAGTCAAAAGTCAAAATTCAGTATATACAAATATGTACACCAACTACACAAGTCCGGATAGTGTTCCAATCATTGTTCGTGGACCACTGGGCCCAAAATGCATAGGCGAGGCCCACACATGATACCTGACTGGAAACGGAGAGAACATTGCTGGAGCATCAGATTGAAAATATACAGGCACCTCAGGGGGAGTGGGGGCACCTCAGTCTGATTAACGCACGACGCCACTGCTGCACGAGGGGACTCCATGCCCATTGATGTATCCTGGGGAGTGCAAAGCCACAGTCTTTCAATTCTTTCAAGTAGGTGGTTTGCTCACTACTTTATCCCGGGGAGTTCAAAGCCACAGTCTCTCAAGTCTCTCCAGTGGGTGGTTTGCCCACTGCTTTATCCTGGGGAGTGCAAAGCCACAGTCTCTCAAGTCTCTCCAGTGGGTGGTTTGCCCACTGCTTTATCCTGGGGAGTGCAAAGCCACAGTCTCTCAAGTCTCTCCAGTGGGTGGTTTGCCCACTGCTGTATCCTGGGGAGTGCAAAGCCACAGTATCTCAAGTCTCTCAAGTGGGTGGTTTGCCTACTGCTTTATCCTGGGGAGTGCAAAGCCACAGTCTCTCAAGTCTCTCAAGTGGGTGGTTTGCCCACTGCTTTATCCTGGGGAGTGCAAAGCCATAGTCTCTCAAGTGGATAACAGTCTCCACTGGTTCTGTAGGGGGCCTGGTGCCCAGAGTGCTTCATCCTGCCAAGGACTGAGGTAGTGGATGCAATACTCCACTGGTTCTAGAGGGGGGCTGGTGCCCAGAGTGCTTCATCCTGCCAAGGACTGAGGTAGTGGATGCAATACTCCACTGGTTCTGGAGGGGGCATGGTGCCCAGAGTGCTTCATCCTGCCAAGGACTGAGGTAGTGGATATGATACTCCACTGGTTCAGGAGGGGGCATGGTGCTCAGAGTGCTCCACGTGCACTGTGGCCGGTACAATTCCCTCACCTGGGTGTGCGTGCCACGAGATTTGCGAGGTTCAGGTAGCATGATACGCCATGGAGGCAGCGACATACCCCTCACTGCTGCGGCTGCGCCTTCCACCTGCAGGTGTAAACAGTGATGGAAGAAATGCCTCATGAAAGCTGCCCAGGGTCCAGGAACTCTCTTCCAGCCTCAGACCATGGACCACGGACCACTGAGGATGGTAGCCATGTCAGCGGTGGTGCCAGTGTCCGAGGACGCCGCGGGGATGGTGGCGGTGCTTGCGGCAGTGTCTGTTGCGGCAGTGCTTGCGGCGGTGCTGGCGACGGTGCTGGCGGCGGTGCATGGGTCAGCACCTGCAGAGGGACACAGCAGGACTTTTCCTGCAGCCTCGGACGGCTGCCCACTGGGGAAGAGGCTGGGGACTGTCGCTGAGGCTGTAGACGTGCCGGGGTCTGGTCCCTCTGTCGGTGCCACCATGCCCTCTCCTAACCTGCTCTTCAGCTTTTCGCCCTTCTCCAGCTTTGATGGTGCCGCAGTTGTCTTGCCATTATCCCCTTTGGTTTTTGCTGAGCCCTTGGTGGCAGGTACTTTCGGCTTCTCCCTCTGGGATGTGGGCACCTTTTTCACCTAGGCAGGTGGCGCAATGTCCTTGCCCTCACTACGTGGCACACTGGCAGCCCTCATGTGTGGCGCACTCGACGACCCCGCAGTTGCTGGCACTACTGTGCCTGGGGATTTGGTGGCTGAGGTGCTGGGCTGGGACATGGAAAGCCTGGCCCTAGGGGAAGGACGGGGGGTGGTGTAAGGAAGAGGTCAAAGTTAGCCAGGAAGAGTTTTTTAGACACACTGGGACGGGAAGATGGAGGGGGTTTGGGAGTGGAGGTAGAGGTAGTAGTTGTAGGAGGTGTACGTCTGCTGAATTTGGGTGAAGGTGCATGGGCCGGAGGCTGTTGTGAGGTGGATGGCTGTTGGGTGAGTGTGTGCCTGCGTTTGTGTACTTTGGGAGGAGGGCTCACTGATACACTGGGATAGGACAATGGGGATGTGTGAATGGTAGTGGGGGTGGTGATTGCACGTGAGCGGTGTGGTGATGGGCGTGCTGGTGATGGGGGTAGTGGCTGAGGATATATTGCATGCAGTTGTGAGTGGAGACGAGACAGGGAGGGAGTAGGAGGACATGGAGGAGGGGGACACAGTGGAGGCAATGGATGTTGCTGTGTCTGCATGGGTATGGTGCTTGTGTGAGTGCCTGTGAGATGTGTGGTGCTTATGTTTGCCTGAGCCACTCTTTTGTGTTGATGAGTGCGCATGCTGGTCTGATGGTGTGCTTGGGATAGGCTGAGGTGCAGGGGATTGGGTCTGGGTGGAGGAAGTTGGAGGGGGGAGGCTGGACACAGGGACAATGGCTGCCATCAGTGCTGAGGCCAGAGCCTGAAATGCTCTCTGTTGGGCTGCCTGCCCAGAATGAATGCCCTCCAGGTATACATTTATTCGTTGCAAATGCCTCTCTACACCCTTGATGGCATTCACAATGGTAGATTGCCCAACAGTGAGGGATCTCAGGAGGTCAATAGCCTCCTCACTGAGGGCAGCAGGGCTGACTGGGGAAGGGCCTGAGGTGCCTGGGGCGAAGGAGATGCCCACACTCCTGGGTGAGCAGGCACGGGAAACACCCTGAGGGGCTGCTGGGAGGGCGGTGCTGGTAGGGGGGGTGGCGGCTGTACCTTGTGATTCGGTGGGCACAGAGGGGCCCGCCACCGCAAGGGAGCTCCCATCAGAGGAGGAGTCGCTGTCCCCGCCGTGGAGCTCCCCTCGCCCTCTGTCCCACTGGTGGCTTCGGACTCCGTTGTTCTGCCCTCCAGGGCCAAGTGGGTTTCAGCTCCCTCCTGCTCCGGTGCCAATGTTCCTCTGCCTGATAATGCTATTGCACACAAGAACAGGGAGACCACAAAAAGGGGTGGGGAAGACAGAAGAAAGACATGTTCAGTGAATGCAACACCACTACCGTTGGCGGACACAACACAAAGAGAGCAGCCCTCACCACTAAGCCATGCACTAACAGTTCCGAGAAATTTCAGCTAACCATGGGGTATGAGGCCTAAGACCAATTGCTGGACACCTGGAAGTCACAGGAGCCTGACTAGGTGTAGATGACTCTTACCACTGGCGGGGTTGGGGTGCCACATAGTCTGCCTCACAGGGGACCTTGCCTACCAAGTTCGCCCTGGCCTAGGGGAACCCACTGCCCACCTCACCCAACCAGACACCTCGTTATGTGCGCAGAGTCAGCTGAATGTGAGTGTACTCATCCCCTTGTGGCTGCTGAGATGCCCTCAAGTGCCCATGCAACTCCGGATAGGCCACCGCCAAGATCCGGAACATCAGGGGGGTCATGGTGCGACGGGCCATGTTGGGGGGCCATCCCCAGCTGGGCCTCCGCCGTCTTCTTGCTCCAGCAGCGCAGGTCCTCCCATCTTTTACGGCAGTGGGTGCTCCGTCTGTGGTAGACCCCCAGGGTCCGGACGTCCTTGGCGATGGCACGCCAAATACCCTTCTTCTGGTGGGTGCTGACCTAGAGGAATGGTACGGGGGAAAGGAAATTACTTACCTGTCCGGACCGTCATACTCATTGCCCCCCAGTTCCTACCCCTGCCCTGACGCACATACACTCACCATCCGCACATGCAGGCCTCAGCCCCCCCCATGTATCTTCCATCCACACCACTCAAAACAGGCATTGCCCATGCAGCATGCTCACAGTGTACTCACCTGTTTGTCTGGAGGACCGTACAGTTGCGTGTACTGGGGGAGGACCCCATCCAATAGTTTCTCCAACTCCTCTGAAGTGAAGGCAGGGGCCCTTTCCCCAGACACATTAGCCATCGTCACTTCCAGACTGAGGTCACAGCAACACTTGCAGTGTAGGTCCTCTCCTGTTGAAGGTCAGGTATCAAGTGAGTGAACAGACAGAAAATGGTGCTCACGTCCGCGGCGGTGCGTACCGTCACCGCCGGCGTACATCATCATTGGCTCCTGGGACCCATAGGGCCCAATGTTAACCAATGCAGAATTGTGCCACGGTCTTCGACTGCCCACCGCGACGGTGTACAACGCCAGCGCAGTTACCTCATATCCCCTTGTCCCACCATACAGGTCAGGCAGACGCCATTTCAGGAGGCCACATGGGATGGATGTTAACTGCGTCACACCTATCTAGGCCGGGAATATAGACAGATACCGGCACATTGCGGATTAATAAAGTTTCTGAATATAACACATTGTGATACCTCAGTGTTGGATGACTCTCTGCTCGCTGTTCTCCTCCAGAGGGCACGTCAGCTGTGGCAGGTGATGAGATGGCAGCATCCTCCAGTGTACAGACCCCTGGTGGACCTGTCGACAATGGAAGAGAGACACATCCTAGTCACATACAGACTTGATTGTGCAACAATCCAGGAACTGTGTGCCCAGTTGGAGCCGGACCTGATGTCAGCTACCCGCCATCCCACAGGAATCCCCCCTCTAGTGCAGGTGCTGTCTGTACTGGCCTGTGGGTCATGGCATCAGGGATCTCCCAGCCAATGTTCTGTAACGTGTTGTCCAGAGTGTTGTCTGCCCTGCTGAAACACATGCGCAGCTACATCGTTTTCCCTCAGGTGGAGGATTTGCCCACAGTGAAAGGTGACTTCTATGCCCTGGGACATATCCCCAACATCATTGGTGCCATTGACGGGACACATGTGGAATTCTTACCCCCCCCGCAGAAATGAACAGGTGTACAGAAACCAGAAGAGCTACCATTCTATGAATGTGCAGATGGTGTGTTTGGCAGACCAGTACATCTCCCATGTCAATGGCAAGTATCCTGGCTCTGTGCATGACGCTTACATTTTAAGGAATAGCAGCATCCCTTATGTGATGGGCCAAATCCAGAGGCACCGTGTGTGGCTAATAGGTGAGGCCAAGGTCCCAATACAGTTGACATAGGTGTCTGGGTATGGGGCTGTCCCTAAGGGTTAGTGTGTCTCTAGCAGTTGTCCCTCGACATTTGCAGGTGACTCTGGTTACCCCAACCTGTCATGGCTACTGACCCCAGTGAGGAATCCCAGGACAAGGGCAGAGGAACGCTACAATGAGGCACATGGGCGAACTCCTCCTGAACGCCTCCTGAAGGCCAGATTCCGGTGCCTCCATCTGACAGGTGGTTCCCTATACTACTCACCGAAGAAGGTGTGCCAGATAATCGCGGCCTGCTGTATGCTGCACAACCTGGCTGTGCGACGCCAGGTGCCTTTTCTGCAGAAGGATGGGCCAGATGTTGGTCTTGTGGCAGCTGTGGAGCCTGTGGACAGTGAAAAAGAGGAGGCAGAAGAAGAGGATATCGACAACCGAAACAACATCATCATGCAATACTTCCAGTGAGACACAGGTAATAAGATGCCACTGCTTCCCACATCTCATTCTATTGTTGGAACTAGCATAAGTGTGTCATTTTCATTTAGTGTATGGACCCTGACTTGTCACTTTGACTTTCCATTTCACAGATGTGGGTCCCACTTTGTGCCATCTGCTATGTTTACTGCTGGCCTACAGCTGTGTTACATTGGTATGTGAACAAGTAAATTGACATTGCTATATTCCATAGTTTTTGCAATTACACATTTGTGAAAGCACAGACTGACTCCAGATTGTTTTGTGATAGTAGTGTGTTTATTCCTGTGCTAATAAGTGGAGGGGGTTGTAAAATGGGCTGGGGGGATGGTAGAGGAATGTCCATGGCAGAGTCAAGCCTATTTGTTTCACAGGTGCATTGTCCAAAGGGGAATAGGATGTGGAACAATGGCAGTTTAAGGATGGACAGGGTGACATAGTGGGACAGAAGGGTGACATTCAGGGGGGTCTCATTTCCTGGCGGGGGTCTTGGCAATGTTCTCTGTCTTGTTCCTGGATCTCAGGGACCGTTTGCGGGGTGGTTCTCCATCTGCAGGGGATGGGGTGCTGGTGTCCTGTTGTTCCTGTGGCAGTGCCTCCTGTCCACTAGTGCTGGCAGGGGTGGAGGGCAGTTCATCTCCCAGGCTAGTGTCAGGGCCCCCTTGTTGTGCCACAGTGTCCCTCCTGGTGTTGAGAAGGTCTGTCAGCACCCCTGCAATGGTGACCAGGGTGGTGTTAATGGACTTCAAGTCCTCCTTGATCCCCAGGTAGTGTTCCTCCTGCAGCCGCTGGGTCTCCTGAAACTTGGCCAGTACCGTTGCCATTGTCTCCTGCGAATGATGGTAACCTCCCATGATGTTGGAGAGTGCCTCATGGAGAGTGGGTTCCCTGGGCCTGTCCTCCCCCTGTCGCACAGCAGTCCTCCCAGTTTCCTTGTTATCCTGTGCCTCTGTCCCCTGAACCGTGTGCCAACTTCCACTGCCCCCAGGTCCCTGATTTTCCTGGGTTGGTGGGTTTGCCTGGGTTCCCTGTAGTGGTGGACACACTGCTGATTGACATGTCCTGGGGACAGAGGGATGGGCCCGCTGGGTGGGTGCTGTGCTGGTGTTTCCTGAGGGGGGAGGGTCTGTGGTGGCTTGTGACAGTGTCAGGGGAACCGACTGTCCCCAGGTCCCAGATGGGCCGGGCTGGTCATCTTGATCCAGTTGTGCAGAGCTGCTGTCATCACTGTGGGCCTCTTCTGTGGGGGGACTGGATATGTCTGGCACCTCCTGTCCGGTGACGTTGGGTAGGGGTCCTGTTGGGGTGTAAATTCATAATTATTGTATCTGTGTGTGCCATTGTGTGCAATGGATGGTTGACCCTCTACTCAGGTGCTTGCATTATTGGCTTTGTCCTTGTGTGATAGGTGATTTTGGGGCATGAGTGACTCTCTGTAGTGGACATGCTTGGGTGATGGGTGTCCATGCATTGGTGTTGCATGCAGGGCTTGGTTTCGGGATGTGTGGGTTGTGTTGGTGGGGTATCTGTGGATTGTTGTGGTGATGGGTATGAGGGTAAGGATGGGGGTATGTGATGGCATGCAGGTGGGTTGGGGGGGATAAGGTAGTAAAGATTTGCCTTACCAGAGTCCAGCCCTCGTGCTACTCCTGCGAGGCCCTCAGGATGCAGTATTGCCAAGACTTGCTCCTCCCATGTTGTTAGTTGTGGGGGAGGAGGTGGGGGTCCACCGCCAGTCCTCTGTACAGCAATCTGGTGCCTGGAGACCACGGAACGCACCTCTTTCTGATGTCATCCCTAGTTCTTGGATGCTGTCCCACTGCGTTAACCCTGTAGACAATTCTGCACCATAGCTCCATCTTCCTTGCAATGGACGTCTGCTGCACCTGTGATCTGAATAGCCGTGGCTCTACCCGGACGATTTCCTCCACCATGACCCAGAGCTCGTCCTCAGAAAACCTGGGGTGTCGTTGAGGTGCCATGATGTGGTGTGGGTGATGTGTGAGGTGGTGTCTGTTGTAATGTGTGAGGGGTTGTGTTGGTGTGTATTTGAGGTGCGTGGATGTTGTGTGAGTGATGGTGTTGTGTGTCTGTGGATGCTGGTGTTGTTTTAGGTAGTGTCTCTCTCTGGCGTGCTTTCAAAATTCTGGTAGTAAGGGTTTGTGGGTGATGTGGGTGTGTGCTTTATATTGGATTTGGTGTGTGGGTGTGGTGTGTGTATGTGTATCAGGTGTGAGTATTTCGAATTGTCCAATGTAGTTGTGTTTTGTAAGTGTGTGTGTATTTTGAGCGCGGCTGTGTGTACCGCCAATGGATTACCGCGGTTGATAGACCGCCGCGTTGATTCGTGGGTCGTGATAGTGTGGGCATATTCATGTTGGCGTGACAGTGTCGGTTTTGTTATTGCCAGTTTATCACTGACCTTTGGTGTGGCGGACTTGTGTGGGTGTCTGTATTGTGGCGGATTCCGGGCTGTGGGTCGTAATACCTGTAGCGGAATTCCACGGCAGCAGCGGTATGTTGGCAGTCTTCTGCACGGCGGTAAGCGGGATTTACCACCAGGGTTGTAATGAGGGCCTATATCTAATAGGGCATCGCTTAGGCGGGGATGTCACATTCATTGTAGAAGCTCATGAAGCTTACCAAACAGAAACATTCTATTTCTGGGTCACCTTTCCTGAAGAAGACTCTAGAACATATACATCCCACACATACAGAATTGCAAATGTACCACAGCAGTACCAAGCATTCCAGTATCTTGAAATACTGATTACTTATCCAGAACATCACAACTAGTTTACTGGCGCTCTACCATACGTAATACAACCCGTAAGATTAGGTCCCTTAGGTAATGACGGACCAACATGGCCTATGTTTGACACATATACACCACACCCAGGTGTACAAACAATGCAGCCAGCTGATCTGTGCCATCTTTACAATGAGGTAGCAACATTATATAGATGACTTGTTCAGTTCGTAATGCGAACTCTGAACACAACACCAGAGCGTCCAGCACCACCAGCACCCGCTGGATACCAATTGGCTGTTACTGAGATTAACCCACAAACAGTGCACTCTATCACGGGCAAGGTGCCCACTGAACAAGAGAAAATCCCGATCAGGATAGCCAGAAGACTAATCAGTGGGAAGCTGTGTTTTCCATACAGGAGAAACATAGAATTCTCACAATGTGCTTGCTGTTCGGAATGGTTCCCTCAGTGGACGACTGCACCACATGGGGTACTTTCTTCGCTGCAATTTACACTACCACACATGGTACCCAGACACTTGCCAATTTACCGAAAGTGTTAAAACAAAGTCAGAATGAACACGGGGCTACACCTGCTCTAGACTTGGGGAAGAAATTAATGCGTAACTTCGACGCAGTCTCCTCAGTAATACTCAGTAACATTAAAGGGGAAGTTGTAGCGATGGCTACACACCAGCAGCTCTGAGAGATTCCACACTTGGAAAAGGAGAAACACCTACAGAAAATTACTTCTGATACCTACACTAGCATAGGATGGGAGAGTTTGTGAGCTCAGCCGAAAAAGCCTGAAATTCAGAGTACCACCCCTAAGGAAGGTACCAAACAAGCCCTGGGATAAACAAACACAAAAAAAAGACAAAGACAGAGAGCAGACTCTCCAAATCCGGAGAACTCTGAAAGGAGATATAGGTGGTCATTCTGACCTCGGTGGTAATAGGCGCCTACCGCCGGTCAGAAATCCTCCATAATTCCGCCGCGGTCGCGGTAACCCGCCACGGTCATTCTGACCCGCAGCAGCCAAACCTCAGAAAATCCGACAGCCACAACAGACCGCCAGACCAGCGGTCGGCGGAAAAGTGGAGGTGACCAAACCTCCACCGTCACGCCAACAGAAATACGCCCATGCCATTACGACCCACGAATCCACGCGGCGGTCTTTCAAACGCGGTTTTCCATTGGCGGTACACACCGCCGCGGTCAGAATACACACAAACGAACAAAACTCAGCCACATTGGCCGATTTGAATTCCACACACCTGATACACATACACACACCACTCCCACACACACAATACAATATAAAACACACACCCACATCACCCACAAACCCCTTCAACCAAAATCCGAAAAGAAGCACTGAGAGACACATCAGCGATCACAGAATACCATCACACAGAGGCACACTACACCATCACCCACACAATATCCACACACAAAACAACACACACCACCACACTCAACACACTTAACTACACATACTCCACCCCACCCATCATACACACCACTCCATGGCACCCCAAAGACACCCCCGCTTCTCAGACGAAGAACTCAGGGTCATGGTGGAGGAAATCGTTCGGGTAGAGCCCCAGCTCTTCGGCACACAGATCCAATACACCAGCATTGCCCGGAGGACGGAGCTATGGCAGAGGATTGTCGACAGGGTCAACGCTGTGGGACAGCACCCCAGAAATCGGGAAGACATCAGGAAGCGATGGAACGACCTACGGGGGAAGGTGCGTTCCATGGTATCCAGGCACAACATCGCCGTGCAGAAGACTGGCGGAGGACCCCCACCTCAACCCCCACAATTTACAACATGGGAGGAGGAAGTCTTGAACATCCTGCATCCTGACGGCCTCGCAGGAGTCGGCGGAGGAATGGATTCTGGTAAGTTGAAGCTTCACTACTGCTTCCCCCCCACCTGCATGCCAAATCATACCCCAACCCTCACCCCCATCCTCGAACCCCACCCTCACCCCCACCCCCATGCTCACCCCCACCCTCACCCCCACCACCATCCTCACCCCCACCCCCAGCACACCTATTCACTGCCAATGTCTCACCATCACAACCCACACATCCCAAAACCTAGGCCTGCATGCGTCCACTAAGCATGGACACCCATCACCAAAGCATGCCCAATGCATATACACATCCCCCCCACAAGCCACCCTCACCAAAGCCCCCACACACGAATGCCAGCACTTGGGGACACAGGAACCCACAGATACACCCATATGCCACACATTGAAACTATAACCATACCTCTATACCCCTGCAGGACCCGACCGTCAACACACCGCCACAGAGGGCCCAGAATTCTCCACACCCCCCACCCAAGAGGCCGTCAGCGATGACAGCAGCTCTGTCGACCTGGACACTGATGACCAGCCCGGACCATCGGGGACCTCTGGACAGTCGGTTCCCCTCACACAGGCACAGGCCACTACAGACCCAAACCCCTCTGGGAACACCAGCACAGCTCCCACCCAGCGGGCCCATGCCTCTGTCTCCAGGGCGCGTCAATCTGCGGTGTGTCTACCACTACAGGGCACCCAGGATAACCCACCACCCCAACAACAACAGGGACCTGGGGGCAGTGGTAGTGGGCACACCGGCCAGGGGGCAGAGGCCCAGGGAAACAGGGCAACTCGGAGGGCAGCTGTGCGACAGGGGGGGGACGGGCCCAGGGAACCCACTCTCCACGAGGCCCTCACCACCATCATGGGAGCATACAACCGCTCCCAGGAGACGATGGCGACGGTACTGGCCCGGTTCCAGGAGATCCAGGTACTGCAGGAGGAACACTATCGGGGGTACAGGGAGGACATCAGAGCCCTCACCTCCACCCTGGTTACCATGGTAGGGCTGCTGCAGGACCTCATCAACACCAGGACGGACACTCAACAACAACAAAGGGCCCCTGCCACTAGCCTGGACCAAGAACAGCCAACCACCTCCGCCGGCGCTAGTGGACAGGAGGCCCCCGCACAACAGCAGCCCACCAGACCCCCACCTCCTGCAGGAGAAGAACCACCCCGCAAGAGGGCCCTGAGATCTCGCAAGAAGACAGAGTAGGATGTCAAGACCCCCGCCAGCAAAGGATACCACCTGATGTCATCCCACTGTCCCACATTGTCACCCTGTCCATCCTTGAACTGCCCATGCTCCATCTCTCCACAGGCCTCTGGACAATGCACCTGTGTGACTGTTACTCTGGACTCTGCCATGGACATTCCTTCACCATAGCCCCCACCCACTTGAAACCACCCATCCCATTTAGAGCACTGAAATAAACACCTATTTTGCACAAAACTATCTGGAGTCTGGCTGTGATTTCAAAATATTGTAATTGACATGACAGTGCAAATATGTCCTTGTACATAGTGAAGTCAACAAACAGCTGCCACAAATCTGTAGTCCATGGGGAAACGAAGCACAGGACTCGTAGTGGGGACCCCAGATCTGAAATAGGGAGGGAAAAGCCACAACTCAGTCATCATACACTGGGGCAAATAGACAGGCAGCAGAGATGCAGGAGAGTAGTTCACATTTACTAAATTATGTTTGAATTGTTACCTGTGTCCTATTGGAAGTACTGTTCAATGATTCTGTCCCTGTTGTCTGTTTCAGCCCCGTCGTCTTCCTCCTCGTCACTCTCCACAGGTTCCACAGCTGCCACAACACCACCGTCTCGACCATCCTCCTGCAGGAAAGGCACCTGGCGGCGCAAAGCCAGGTTGTGAAGCATGCAGCAGGCCACGATGATGTGACACACCTTCTTAGGTGAGTACATTAGGGATCCACCTGTCATATGCAGGCACCGAAACCTGGCCTTTAGGAGGCCGAAGGTGTGTTCGATCACCCTCCTAGTACGCCCATGGGCCTCATTGTACCGTTCCTCTGCCCTGGTCCGGGGATTCCTTTCTGGGGTCAGTAGCCACGACAGGTTGGGGTACCCAGAGTCCCCCAATAGCCATACACGGTGTCTCTCTAGCTGTTCCATCACGTAAGGGATGCTGCTATTCCTTAGGATGTAGGTGTCATGCACTGACCCTGGGAATTTGGCATTTACATGCGAGATGTACTGGTCAGCCAAACACACCACCTGGATGTTCATGGAATGGTAACTTTTTCTGTTCCTGTACACCTGCTCCCTGTCTCTTGGGGGAACCAAAGCCACATGGGTCCCATCAATGGCACCAATGACGTTGGGAATATGTCCAAGGGCATAGAAATCACCCTTCACTGCAGCCAATTCGCCCATCTCAGGGAAAAGGATGTAGCTCCTCATGTATTTCATCAGGGCCGACAACACTCTGGATAACACCTTCGAAAACATGGGCTGAGACATCCCAGAAGCAATTCCCACTGTTGTCTGAAATGACCCACTTGCCAAGAAGTGGAGTACTGACAGGACCTGCACCAGAGGGGGAATCCCTGTGGGTTGGCGGATGGGGGACATCAGGTCGGGCTCCAGCTGGGCACACAGTTCATGTATAGTGGCACGGTCAAGCCGGTAGGTCAGGATAATGTGGCGTGCTTCCATTGTCGACAGGTCCACCAGCGGCCTGTACACGGGAGGATTCATCCGTCTCCTCGCCAAACCCAGCGGACGGTGCCTAGGAAGGACAACATGGAGCACACAGTCAAGCAACCCACAGGTACGTACTCACAGCTTGCACAGTAAACGATTCTCTATGCAGTGAATGGCGTGTCTGAGTGGCTATGCAAGGCCTAGGCCTGTGTGACGCAGTTGAAATTGAGCCATGTGGACCCTCGAAATGGCGGCTGCCTGACCTGTGAAGTGTGACAATGGGATGTGAGGTCAATGCGCTGGCGTGGCACACCGCGGCGGTCGGCGGTCGAAGACCGCGGCGCGAAGCCGCATTGGTTAACATTGAAGCCTATGGGTTTCAGGAGCCAATGGCGAAGGGCGCCGGCGGTGGTGGTACGCACCGCCGCGGTACGCACCGCCGCGGACGTGACCGCCATTTTCTATCTACTTATTCACTTGCGACTTGAACTTTCACAGGAGAGGACCTATACTGCAAGTGTTGCTGTGACCTCGGTCTGGAAGGGACAATGGCTGCTGCGCCTGGGGAAAGGGCCCCTGCCTTCACTGGAGAAGAGTTGGAGAAACTTGTGGATGGGGTCCTCCCCCAGTATGCGCTACTCTACGGTCCTCCAGACCAACAAGTGAGTTTAATTCAATATGGATTTGGGGCCACTGGCTGGCTTGGGGGCCTGGCGGGGGGCCTGGCGGGGATGGGGGGCATGTTGGGCCTGGCGGGGGGCATGGCGGGGGCCCTGGCGGGGATGGGGGGCATGTTGGGCCTGGCGGGGGGCCTGGCGGGGATGGGGGGCATGTTGGGCCTGGCGGGGCCTGGCGGGGATGGGGGGCATGTTGGGCCTGGCGGGGGGCCTGGCGGGGATGGGGGGCATGTTGGGCCTGGCGGGGGGCATGGCGGGGGGCCTGGCGGGGATGGGGGGCATGTTGGGCCTGGCGGGGGGCCTGGCGGGGGGCCTGGCGGGGATGGGGGGCATGTTGGGCCTGGCGGGGGGCCTGGCGGGGGGCCTGGCGGGGATGGGGGGCGTTGGGCCACTGGCAACGAAAATGCAGACAAACTTGAACGTGGTATTTCTCCCTCCCTGTACGTGTCACATAGGTCCGCGCCCATGAGAAGATCGGGATTTGGCGTGCCATCGCCAAGGAAGTCCGGACCCTGGGGGTCCACCATCGACGGGGCACCCACTGCCGCAAGAGGTGGGAGGACATCCGCCGCGGGACCAAGAAGACCGCCGAGTCTCTGCTGGGGATGGCCTCCCAACGTAGGTGGGGTGCCTGCCGTCAACTGACCCCCCTGATGTTCCGGATCCTGGCGGTGGCCTACCCTGATTTGGATGGGCGCGTGAGGGCAGCACAGCAGACACAAGGGGGTGAGTACAAGCATTATCTACTCTGTTGTCGCACAGTGGAGGTGTCTGGGTGGGGGAGGAGGGCTGTGGGTCCCCCTAGGCCAGGGCGATATCTGTAGGCTGGGCACCCCCGTAAGCCCCTGTGTCCCCAGCCACCACCCTCAGTAGTGTGCCAGTACAGCCATCCCTGGGCCGTGTCATCCATGGGTGCAGTTGTCAACTCTAGGCGTGTAGGGCATGTTCCACGGAATGCGTAGGGGACCCTAAGTGCGCAACTTAGTGCAGGGGGCATCTGTGTCTGTCATGTCCGCTAACTGTACCGGTGATCCATGTACTCAAAATCTCTTTATTTCTCTCTCCCCCCCCTTTTTGTTTGTCTTTCTGTGCTTGTGTGCATCAGCATCATCAGGCGGAGGAGAAGTGGCATCGGGGCAGGAGGGAGCTGCATCTCACATGGCCCAGGAGGGCCATGCCACAGAGTCTGACTGGACCAGTGAGACGGAGGGCGAGGGGAGCTCCACAACGGGGACGACTGGACCCTGCAGCGACACGGACACGTCCTCGGAAGGGAGCTCCCTTGCGGGGGTGGCACCATCCGTGCCCCCCGCCATTACAGGTACAGCCGCCACCCAGCGCACCATCTCCGCCCTCCCAGCAGCCTCTCAGCGTTCGCCCCGTGCCCGCTCTGCCAGGAAACCGGGCATCTCCTTCGCCCCAGGCACCTCAGGCCCTGCCCCTGTTACCCCCGCTGCCCTCAGTGAGGAGGTCATTGACCTCCTCCGAACGCTCATTGTTGGGCAGACTACCCTTTTGAATGCCATCCAGGGGGTGGAGAGGGAGGTTCATCGCAGCAATGCGTACCTGGAGGGCATTCATTCGGGTCAGGCTGCCCATCAGCGATCGTTCCAGGCTCTGGCCACAGCACTGACGGCAGCCATTGTCCCTGTCTCCTGCCTCCCTCTACTAACTCCCTCCTCCCAGTCTCCTGTTCCTCTGCCTGTCCCACCCACACCATCAGACCAGCCTGCACACACCTCAACACCCAAGAGCAGCTCATCCAAACATAAGCACCACAGATCACGCAGACATTCACACAAGCAACATTCCGATGCAGACATGCCAACAGTCACTACCACCTCTGTGACCCCCACCTCCTCGTCTCCCTCCTCCCTCCCTGTGACGTCTACACTCACACCTTCATTCACCTCACCATCAGCCAGTGTTTCCATCACCAGCACACCCTCCAGTCCAGTCCGCACACGTGCAGTCACCACCCCCACTGCCATTTACACGTCCCCTGTGTCCTCTCCCACTGTGTCTGTCACCCCCTCTTCCACACCACACAAACGCAGCCACCCACCCACCCAACAGCCATCCACCTCACGACAGCCTCCCGCTCCTGCACCTGCACCCAAAGACAGCAAAGTTGTCTCGCCTACAACCACATCCTCTCCCTCCACTCCCATTCCCACTGTACCTACCACTATCCATTGTCCCAGGAAAATCTATCTCTCTACTGCTACCTTCTTTCCTGACCCTGAGCCCCTCCCTCCTTCTCGTCGGGGTAAGAAGAGCACCTCAGCCACCACCAGCCCTGCAGCCCCCTTGACAAGGGTGCAGGGGTATTGGAGCCCACCAGCCCGCAGGTCTGGATCTTTGCCCAGCAGCAAGGGGACAGCCAGCCCACCCCCTGGGAAGAGGAGCAGAAGGCGGAAGGGCCGCCGCCGGAGCCCGGGTTCTATATCCCCCCAGGACACTAGCCAGCCACCGTCAACAGCCACAGCTCCAAAGGGAGGAAAGGGCCACAGACTCCCGACTAAGGAGGGCAAGGGCAGCAAGGCGGAGAAGTCAGGCAGCAGGCCTGCTGCCCATGGAGGACCCGTCACAGCTGCCCAGGAGGAGCCCGCAACCCCCATAGCCGCTGCCCCGGGAGGAACCGGCACAGCTGCCCCGGGAGAGCCCACCACCCCCATAGCCGCTGCCCAGGGAGGACCCAGCCCAGCTGGCCAGGAGGGCCCCACCACCCACAGCCCAGGTGGGCATTGAAGGAGCACCATCCCCGCTGCCCAGGAGGGCACCACCAGGCAATGAGCAGTTGGCCATAGAATGTCCGCCGTCTCCAGCACCGCTCCCCTGGGGACCGCCGTCTCAAGAACCGCTGAACTGGGCCCTTCAAGGCAAGAACCGCTGAACTGGGCCCCGCCGTCTCCAGCACCGCTCCGCTGGGGATCGCCGTCTCAAGAACCGCTGAACTGGGCCCTGCCGTCTCCAGCACCGCTCCGCTGGGGACCGCCGTCTCAAGAACCGCTGAACTGGGCCCTTCAAGGCAAGAACCGCTGAACTGGGCCCCGCCGTCTCCAGCACCGCTCCGCTGGGGACCGCCGTCTCAAGAACCGCTGAACTGGGCCCTTCAAGGCAAGAACCGCTGAACTGGGCCCTTCCAGGCAGGAACCGCTGGCCCTTTGGCAGACGTGGCAGGGCAGGATCTGTCTCGGGCAGGGCTGCAGGATGTCCTCTGGCCAACATGCCTCCTCCAGTGGCAGTGGAGTCTGTTATGGACTGTTTGGACTGTGGCTTTGCACTCCCCAGGATGGCCCAGTGGGCAGGCCACCCACTGTATGGACTGTTTGGACTGTGGCTTTGCTCTCCCCAGGATGGCCCAGTGGGCAGGCCACCCACTGTATGGACTGTTTGGACTGTGGCTTTGCTCTCCCCAGGATGGCCCAGTGGGCAGGCCACCCACTGTATGGACTGTTTGGACTGTGGCTTTGCTCTCCCCAGGATGGCCCAGTGGGCAGGCCACCCACTGTATGGACTGTTTGGACTGTGGCTTTGCTCTCCCCAGGATGGCCCAGTGGGCAGGCCACCCACTGTATGGACTGTATGGACTGTGGCTTTGCTCTCCCCAGGATGGCCCAGTGGGCAGGCCACCCACTGTATGGACTGTATGGACTGTGGCTTTGCTCTCCCCAGGATGGGCCAGTGGTCATGGAGTCCCCTCGTGGATCTGGCGTCGTGTACTCAAGTGGCTGAGGTGCCCCCCATTCCCTTCCCCCTGAGGTGCCTGTCCTTTTTTCTTTCTGATGCCCCTGCAGTGTTCTCTCCGTGGAGTTCTTGTCGTGGGACTGGGCCTTGCCCCTTTGCTCAGGACCCCTGTGGTCCACGGACAGTGGTTGGACTACATTTAGTAGATGTATATATTTTGTACATAGTTTATTTATTTATTGGGATTACTGCTGTCCATTTTTCAATATATCTGCCCGTTTAAGATCTCTTCTTTTGGTCTTTGCATTATTTCGGAGGGGGGGGTTTGTGGGTTGTGACAGTGATCTGTGGGAATGCATTGATGTGTGTGTTGTAGTGGGTGTGGGTGGGTGGGTGTGTGCCGGTAATCTTTTCCCTCCCCTGTGTCGTAGGTGCAGTACTCACCGATGTCTTCCGCGCCGCCGGGCGTGCTCCTGGTACAGGAGCAGGTATAGGAGTGCGGGGATGACCTGCAACTCGGGTTCCATACTGCCGGAATCTCGCGTGGAGTATGTGGAGGTGAGCGTTTTCCCGTTCGTAGTCTGTTTCCGCCGTGTTTTTATCGGCGGTGCTCCCGCCCCGGAAAAGGTGGCGGATTGGTGGGTCGTGATAGGGTGGGCGGTACATTGTCTGCCGCCTGGCTGTTGGCGGGGACCGCCGCGCTGTTTGTTTGTTCCGCCGTGGCGGGCGGAGTGTTAATGCGGCGGGCTGTGTTGGCGGTTCCCGCCAGGGTCAGAATTGCATATTTTGGACCGCCGGCCTGTTGGCGGGTTGGCCGCCGCTTTATCACCGACCGCCAGGGTCAGAATGAGGGCCATAATCTCAAAAATAGAGAAAACTTAAAAGCTCCTGACAGATATACTAATTCATGCCCCTCTCGTTCCTTTCAGGATCCACCAGATAGACACAGCGAGACAGTGGGCTGGTCAGAGCAACGTCCTGACTAGGTGAAACAGAAAAACGACTCAGAGCAGTTTTCAGACAAGAAAGAAGACAAGTCCTCACAAAAAAAAGTCACAGTTTAAAAATAAAAAGGTTTTTAATTGAACAAGCCAGCAAACTTGAGAACATTGCTGAAGGACAAGACGTGGGCAGTGACCCTGCTGGACAACGCGGCAGAAGTCAAGATATGTCACCAGAGTCTGAAAGATCATCTGGATGTGACAACAACTAGTGACTTTATTGCAGTCGAGAATGCAGACAGGTGCATTCTCCCACCCAACAGGGTTTATGATTTAAACATGCAAATTGAGGGAGATATAGAACGCACCATTAGTGTAATATTCTGGGATGAACTTAGTTGTGATATCCTATTGGCTGAATGGGACTGGCCACCCGAACATGTCCAAAAGCTCCCACATGGGGAAGATGTCATTTTGCCTTCTTTCTCTGATCTTGTTCCAGAGGCAGTAAAACAAGCCTTTGCTGTCAAAGAATAGGGTTGGGGGAACATGACGACCAGCTGAATAGCTCGGTCGGGAGCTCTCAGAGCCCGGGCAGCAACTGAATGCGGTGCAATTGATTTTTTACCTGGTGCGGACATCTGATTTCACTGATGGTGGAGATGCTCAGCATATGCGGGTGCTACGTGGGCGGCCGGATGGGGCTCCGGATGAGTTTTCGGCAGTACCAACAGACAGGAAGGCGAGCGTCTGGAGCGCCAGCTTTTAGGAGGAGGCAGCCCAGGAATCTTGACCGGGGGAGACGCTTTTCGGCTCCGGACGACTTCCGGGGGAGCTGGGGCGCCGCTAGAGGAGTAACTTCTAGCTTGAGAATGACAGCGCAGAGCCCAAGGACTTTTGAGGCGCCGTGTGCTGGGCATTTGGGAGGCACCCAGTACATGATGCCAGTTCAGACTTGCCCATGGGCCTCCTTGAATCCATCGCTTTCATCTCTGCAAGTCTGCAAGCAACATAAAGGTACAGGGGCTTCTCATAATACTTGGCGGGTACCAGTAGTGTCAGCGGTCGCGGCGAGGCATAGTGCCCCCATTAAACATCAGGGTGCTGGGGGCTACCTCTGGAGAACCAGAACTAAGAGGGGGGCAGTGATAAGGGGAAAATATTAATGGTAGTGTACAGAACAGCAATAGTACGGATCATCAACTAAACCACCTCCCCTCCTCTAATCTGGCTAATCTTGCTGTGACCCCTCCAGAACCCATTAAAAATAGAAGTAAAACAGTGAAAGGTACTTTCTTTGAATATAGGAAGAAGGGGACTACTTTTTCAGAAGGTTCTAGGATCTCCACCACACTGCACACTTTTTTCAAGACTCTCCTCAGGGATATTGAGGGTCTAGTAGATACTTCCTCTTTTTTAGATCTGGGGCATATAGCCTTAAAAATGCAGACCTTGGAAAAATCTGATAAGAGTTGTACACTATCTCAAGTAGGTTGTTCAGCAGGATTAGATCCTCCTAATCAGCCTGTGAAGATCTTGTCTTGCCCTCAGTTGGGATTAGGGTATACAGCTCTGTCCTCGACTACCAAATCTCTGAGTTTGGAAGCTCAGATGGATAGGAAGAACTTCTGCTTTCTTTAAAAAAAAAGAAATTAGAGGAAAGTTTGAGATTAAACAGATTTGTGAGATTAGGGAAAATAAGATAGGTATATTGATGGAAAGGATGGGTAAAATGGAAGTCACTCTCGAGGGAACTTAATAGACGAGTGGGCCTAAATAGACAAGAGCTCCAGCAATTAAGGTCTGGAGAGAAGGTCATGCAGGAGAAGTTAGAGACCATGGAAAATATTATGAGAAGGAATAATATTAGGCTGAGGTCTCTAGGGGCAACTGTTCAGATGCTATTTCTGGCTGCACTCAGAATCATGTGGGATAACAAGATGCATAACATTGCGGACCCAAATGAAGTCTGCACCTTTCTAGAGCAGATTTAGGTACCTCGTTAAGAAATTTGTGATTTCAGCTGCCCGGAGCTCAATGGGGGTTAATCTTTTTGGATTTTTCCAATTAAAGTAAGGGGGGGTTCCCTGGTGGTGGGGGAAGGGCTGTGGGGCACAATGGGAGTTTTTCTTTTTAATCACAGGGTGTGGGAGCATGTGGGAGAAAAAAAAAAAAAAATCAGTCCTTATGGTGGTGAGCTATGAAAAAAGATTTTGGGATGTCTAGGACCGAGCTAGCTCAGCTGAAGGCTCTATGATGGAATGTGAACGGCTCAGGGTTAAGGGATGTAGACAGATTTTTGAGGTTTTGAGATTGGCTGATGAAGAGGTGGTTATTCTCCAAGAGAATCACTTACTACAAGACGAGTTGGGGTGGTATATTGAAGCAGCTGAAGTGGGTGGGTCAGTGTGTGGGTACCAACCAGTCTTATATGGTTAAAGGAATTACGATTCTATTTAAGAAATCTATAAGGGCAATCCTGGGCAAGGTCGGTACAGATCCTAAAGGGCGATGGTTGGTTGTCGAAACAAGTGTGTATGGATCTTGGCTAACAATAGTAGGTTATTATGGTCCTAATATAGATGACCCACCACCTTTCCAAGCTCTCTATAATCATATATTAGCTTCAAAACACCCAGCTGTTAGAGGTGAGTTTAACGTCCTATTGGACCCAGTCTTGGATAAATCTACCACAAGAACTACTATGAATTCACCCAAAACAAGAGCTTGGGTGAAGCAGGCAATGGATCATCTGGGCCTGGTAGATATTTGGAGCTGGAAGGGCGGTATTGGTCCAAGATTTACCTTCTATAATAAGAAATATGGGTCTCACTCAAGGATTGGCTTCTTCTTAGTGGATAGGAGCCTGTGTGGGAAAGTCAAGTATGTAGGGCATGCCCCAGAACATTTATCTGACCACTCTGCTGTGAGACTCCACCTTAATCTTGATAAGCAGATCACCAATCCTAGGTCGACGGTAAACCATGCCTTGTTCTTGAATGAGTTGGTTATTGAGGATTTAAGGTGAGACACCAAAGATTTCTTTGCTATAAACTATGGGTCTGCCACCTTATAGGTAGTTTGGGATCCTTATAAGGCCTATTTGAGGGGCAGGTTAACTAGCATGGGTATACATAGGCATAGAGAAGAGAAGAGTCAATTAAGGGAACTTGAGCTTGTGATACAGAATCTGCAACTCGAGGCACGCATGATGGATGAACAACAATCATTAAAGTTGGAAAGTCAGATAAAAAGGGCTACAACAGACATAGATATTTTTGGGGAAACTAAGATCAGAAGATGATGGGAGTGTAGTAGGTTTGAGCAATATGAATATGGGGAAGGGTGTGGTAAGATTCTGGCTTGGAAAACGAAAGTAGAACAAACAAGGAACATAATTACACCCATCATGAACAAGGATACAGGTCATAGTTGTATAGGGATGATGAGATATAATATGCTTTTAATTCCTTTTTTCAGAAAGTATATACAGAAGATTTAGAAGCTACAGGGAAGCAGAATAAGATTTTTTTGGGTGAGAGTATTCTCCCCAGCCTAGATGAAAAATCAAGGCATGAGTTGGAAGTCAAGATAAATATAAGGGAACTTGACAAAGCTATAAAGAGTTTAAAAAGGGGAAAGCACCCGGTCCTGATAGCTTACTCAATGAATTTGACATTTTACTTAGAGATGAGTTGGCCCCAATTATGTTGGAATTAATCAATAATGTCTTTGTTGAGGGCAGAGATATGCCAGATTCTTGGGATGAGGCCATTATCCGTCTAATTTTGAAACCTTATAAGAATCCATCACAGTGCGAGTCCTATAGACCTATTTCATTTTTTTTTTTTTATTGTATTTATTGATTTTTTATGTAGAAGTACAACAAAACTTTCATCACATGTACATTTCAACTTAGACACCGGGAGAGCCTACATGTCGCTTCACAATCAACATTTCGATGAGGGGTTGTGCGTTCATCCAAGTATGGCCACAGAATACACAGTTGCTTAACCTTACACACTGTGCCACAGCATATAATTGTACACTGGTCTTTCTGCCACAGTCAAGAATCCAGACTTGGATCAAGTTTATAGTAAGTAATCCAGGCACTCCATATTTTCTGGAATTTACGCTGCCACCCCGGGCTACTAGTTGCAATTTTTTCTGCCACCGTATACAAGTCCATCCCTCCTTTTCACTCCCTCAGGGTTGGTACCTCAGGCACCGCACAGTGACTCGCCAGATCCTTTTTGGCTGTTCCCAGTCCAAAGTTACACAATATGAGTTTCTTCCGCAGCAAGTCTACATTATTAGGGATGTCCAGTAGCACATACCTCGGGTCCTCTGGGATCTCTGCCTCAAGTATTTTACCCATTTCAGTCAGTATGGTTGTCCAGTATACATGTATCACCGGGCATCCCCACAGGGTACGATAGAAGATCCCCTCCTGCGAGGAACACCGCAGGCACTGCAGGGAGGACGCCCTTCCCATTCTATGCAAAAGCACTCTATCATAGTAAATTCTATGAAGTATATTGAACTGAATGAGGCGGAGTCGGACTTTGATTGCCACTTCTCTAGGGAACGTTAGTGCCGCCATCCAGTCAACCTCCTCCAACTCACCTACATCCCCCTCCCAATGTCGTCTGAGCTTCTGCAGGTTGTCTGACCTATTGTTAGTGAGGGTTTTATATATAGTGGAAACTGCTTTTTCAGGTATTTCCCACATCAGTAGTCTACTCTCGAGGGGAGAGTGCTCTGGCAGCTCATCCGGTAGTTTTTCCGCTCCCCATGCATGATATAATTGTATGTATTTCAAGAATTGTGTGTCAAGGAATTGGTATTCTTGTTGGAGCGCTTGAAAGGTTCTAAGGTCACCCACTCCCAAAGGTCTCCTATCTTAGATATTCCTATCGTATCCCACTCAGTGAAGCCATGTAGCTTCCTGATTTCCTGCCCTCCCACAACGGGGTTTCTCTTGTTATTTTATTTGCCCATCCTATCCGCTCATTGGCTCTGCGCCACACCTCTATTACCACTTGCGTGGCCAGTAGTAGACTTCTTACTCCTGCCCCTCCATAGAGATAGTGTAAATAAGAACGCTTCTCAAATTGTGCTCTTTCCAGTGCGTAGGTGGGGTGATTTCCCACCACACATCCCCAGTGATTAATGACCATTAGATGGCTAGCCCGGTAGTATGCCCTGAGGTCCGGTGGTGCCAGTCCCCCATCGTAGCAGTTTCGCTGCAATGTTTGCAGACTTATGCTGGGATGTTTCCCATTCCATAACAGCAGACGGAGTTCTCTGTCCACCGTATTAAACAGATCATCCGATAGTTAATAGTATGTATTTTGCAGGATATATAGGAACTTGGGGAGGCTAATCATCTTAAACAGGACCGCTCTGCCCATAAGCATTAGGAGGGGCGCTCTCCATCTTTTTGTATCTGCCTGGAACCCTACTGCAATCTTGCTTATATTTTCTGCTAGGCTTCGGTCAGGGTTGCTAGTTGCATAAACCCCTAAATACTTGAAACCGTCATTCGTAACTTTTAGTTGCCCCACCGACTCACGGAGAGTGATGTTATCTGCTGCAGTCTGATGGGATGATGTCCAGTTTATGGTGTATCCCAAATATGTCCTGTATGCCTCAAAGGTCTGTAGCATGGCTGGAAGCAACCTAGCCGTGTGGGTGGGGTACAAAAGTATGTCATCAGCATATATAGAAATCTTTTCCTCTCCCAGTAGTGAACCGGTGGCTCTAAAACCTATGTCAGGGTTTTTACAGACCATACAGGCCAACAGTTCCAGCACAAGGGCCAATAAGAGAGGGGAAAGAGGGCAGCCCTGCCTTGTGCCTCTACCTATGGGGAATTCCTCCGATAGCTTCTCATAAACCCAAGCTGCTGTGCAGGGCTCTGTGTAAAGCAGGGTCACCCATTGCATAAATCCAGGTCCAAGTCCCATTCGACGTAGGACACCCATCATGTAAGGCCAATGAACCGTGTCAAACGCCTTTTCCTTGTCCAATGAGACAAAGACGTGCAAGTCATTGCGGGAAGCCACCATCTCCATGCAGTTATGGAGGCGGCAGAAGTTTCCTCTAGTTGAACGCCCTGGCTTAAACCCTGTTTGGTCATTGTGGACCATGGGTGTTATTACCTTGGCAAGTCTAGTGGCAAGTATTGTGGCCAGACCGTTTGTCTCCACATTAAGCAATGATATTGGACGATATGATCCACAACTCGTGGGGGTTCTGCCTGGCTTGGGTATGACCACTATGGTGGCCCGCCTTATGTCCGGTGGGAGAATTTTCTCCTCTCTCGCTGCCATATATAAGTTTAGGAGATGCAGGGTCACTCGATCTGCCTATGCTTTAAAAAATTGAGCCGGAAACCCGTTGGGTCCCAGTGACTTCCCATTGGATAATTTAGTGTTGGCATCTTTCACTTCCTAAAGGGTTAGATCCTCATCGAAAGATTTAGCATCTTCTGCCAAGAGTACCCGCATATCTATGGCATTAACGTATTTGTCTATCTGGGATTGAGTGATCAACGGTCTCTCCCTGTAAAGAGCAGCATAGAAGCGTGCATACTCCCTCGCCACTCCCTCATCCGTTTCCCATGTCAACCCCTCCTCACCTTCTCTCCGTGCCACCCATTGTGCCTCGCCTTCTCTGCGGCTTAACCATGCCAATATTTTCCCTGCCTTATCTCCTGCTTCGTACAGCCATACTGGCCTGCTGAGTGGCCAGGAAGCAGAATTTGATTTCATCAGTGGCTAATGACCTTCAAGGACTCCATTTGCCTTATCGTCAAGGAGGTGGGGTCAGGTACATTTACTGCCTCTACTGCTCCTAATCTATCCTCTATATCTTTTAGTGCCTCAAGCTTTGACCTCTTTTTATAGGCTACTATATTCTGCGTTCTACCTTTCATTACTGCCTTATATGCTTCCCACAATGTTGCTGCCGAGCTAACAGTAGTTTGGTTTTCTTTAAAGTTCTGTTCTGTTTCAGTTCTGTTTTCCCACAGGATTGCGGCATCCTGTAGCTCCCAGGCAGTTTCCACATAGAGCCCCACTCCCTACGTCGGGCCATAGTAACCCATAGAGGGCAGCGGTCAGATAAGCCCCTTGGAAGGTATTCTGCTCTTTGTATCATTCCCACTTCTCCTGCCAATGTGAAAATAGAATCTTATCTGGAAAAGACTTTATGGGCTCCAGAAAAATAGGAGTAGCCTCTTACAGTGGGGTTATGGCGCCTCCATCGATCTGTCAACCCCAGCATATCCGCTAGTTGCTGCAGTGGTGTTGTTCTAGCCATTGCTGCAGCCGTGCCTACTGTCGTTCTGTCCAGTGCAGGTGCCAGTACGTCATTGAAGTCACTCCCCAATTTGTGCAGTGTGTATTTTGTTTTTAGTAAAATGTCTGCTATAGCCGTGTATGTGTACTGCTGTAGGCGGGGTGGTGCATAGGCACTAATAATAGTGACCGCCTCTCTACCCCACAGCCCATGCACCGCTGCATATGTCCCATTGGGATTCAGCCATTGTTTAGTGACCTTGAAGGGTAAACTTTTGCGGGTTAGAATGGCCACTCCTCTCGCGTCCGAGGCAAACACGGCATGTGCTAATAGTATGTACGCTCCGCGGGCCAGAAAGTGACTATGGTTTCCGTGGAGGTGCGTCTCCTGCAGGACAACTTTGGGGGTTCTCCTGCAGGAGACATCATTGGCGGTAAAAGCCGCTTACCGCCGTGCAGAAGACCGCCAAGACACTGCAGCGGCCGTGGAATTCCGCCACAGCTATTATGACCCACAGCTCGGAATCTGCCAAAATCTAGACACCCACACAAGTCCGCCACACCAAAGGTCAGTGATAAACTGGCGATAACAAAACCTACACCATCACGCCAACAGGAATACGCCCACACTATCACGACCCACGAATCCACACGGCGGTCTTTCAACCGCGGTATTCCATTGGCGGTACACACCACTGCGCTCAAAATACACACACATTTACAAAACACTACCATATTGGACAAATCGATATACACACACCTGATACACATACACACACCACTCCCACACACCCAATACAATATAAAACACACACCCACATCACCCACAAACCCCTACGACAACAATTGCGTCAGAAGGCCAGAGAGAGATACCACCAGAAACAACACTAGCATCCACAGGCACTCAACACCATCACTCACACAACATCCACACACCTCACACAACACACCTCTAAATATCACCCCACACATCACAACACACACCACCCCACACATTACCCACACCACCCCATGGCACCGCAAAGACACCCCAGGCTTTCTGAGGAGGAGCTCAGGGTCATGGTGGAGGAAATCATCCGGGTAGAGCCACAGCTATTCGGATCACAGGTGCAGCACACAACCATAGCTAGGAAGATGGAGCTATGGCGCAGAATCGTGGACAGTGTCAATGCAGTGGGACAGCACCCAAGAACTAGGGATGACATCAGGAAGAGGTGGAACGACCTACGGGGGAAGGTGCGTTCCGTGGTCTCAAGACACCAGATTGCCGTTCAGAGGACTGGCGGCGGACCCCCACCTCCTCCCCCACAACTAACAACATGGGAGGAGCAGGTCTTGGCTATACTGCATCCTGAGGGCCTCGCAGGAGTAGCTGGAGGAATGGACTCTGGTAAGTCAAACCTTTAACTACCATATCCCCCACCCTACCTGCATGCTATCACATACCCCCACCCTCGCCCTCACCCCTATCACTCCAACTCCTCACACATGTCCCACTATCACAAACCACACATCCCAAACCCAAGCCCTGCATGCAACACCAAAGCATGGACACCCATCACCAAAGCATGTCCACTGCACATACCCATACACCCCCCTAAACCATTATCACAGAAGGTCCCACACAAGAACGGAAGCACTGGGGTACAGGGTGACCCACCCATTGCACACCATGGCAAACACAGATGCAATAATCATACCTTTACACCCCTGCAGGACCCCTACCCAACGTCACCAGACAGGAGGGTCCACACATGTCCACTCCACCCACAGAAGAGGCCCACAGTGATGACAGCATCTCTGTCCAACTGGATCAAGATGACCAGCCCGGCCCATCTGGGACCTCTAGACAGTTGGTTCCCCTCACACTGGCACAGGCCACTACAGAGCTTCCCCCCTCTGGAAACACCAGCACAGCACCCACCCAGCGGGCCCATCCCTCTGTTCCCAGGACACGTCAAGCAGCAGTGTGTCCACCACTACAGGGAACCCAGGCTAACCCACCACCCCAACAACACCAGGGACCTGGGGGCAGTGGTAGTGGGCACACGGTTCAGGGGACAGAGGCCCAGGAACACAGGGGAACTGGGAGGGCTGCTGTACGACAGGGGGAGGACAGGCCCAGGGAACCCACTCTCCACGAGGCCCTCTCCAACATCATGGGAGCCTACCACCATTCCCAGGAGACGATGGCAACGGTACTGGCCAAGTTTCAGGAGACCCAGCGGCTGCAGGAGGAACAGTATTTGGGGTTCAGGGAGGAACTCAAGTCCATCAATTCCACCCTGGGCACCATTGTAGGGGTGCTGAAGGAACTTGTCAACACCAGGAGGGACACTGTGGCACAACAAGGGGCCCCTAACACTAGCCTGGACGATGAACTGCCCACCACCTCCGCCAGCGCTAGTGGACAAGAGGCACCGCCACAGGACCATGACACCAGCACCCCACCCCCTGCAGATGGAGAACCACCCTGCAAGCGGTCCCTGAGATCCAGGACAAAGACAGAGAACAATGCCAAGACCCCTGCCAAGAAATGAGACCACCCTGATTGTCATCCTTCTGTCCCACTTTGTCACCCTGTCCATACTTAAACTGCCCTAGCTCCACTTCCTATGCCCCTTTGGACAATGCACCTGTGAGACTAATAGACTGGACTCTGCCATGGACATTCCTCCACCATCACCCCTGACCATTTTACAACCCCCTCCACTATTTAGCACTTAAATAAACACCCTTAAATCACAAAACAATCTGGAGTCAGTCTGTGCTTTTGAAAATGTGTATTTGCAATAACTATGGAAAAATGCTATATCCAATGTAATGTCAACATACCTGTCACACAGCTCTAGTCCCTGCGGAAACAAAGCAGAGGTCACACAGTGGAACCCACATCTGTGAAATCAAAAGGGAAAGTGACAACTCAGTGTCCATACACTGGGTGAAAATGACAGACAGATGAGAGGTAGAACAAGTGCATCAGCTGTAGCAGGCAGTGTTGTCTTCTTACCTGTGTCTCACTGGAAGTATTGCTGGATCACCGTGTTCCTGTTATCTATGTCCTCTTCTTCTGCTTCCTCGTCTTCACTGTCCACAGGCTCCACAGCTGCCACAACACCTCCATCTGGACCATCCTCCTGCAGAAAAGGCACCTGTCGTTGCAAAGCCAAGTTGTGAAGCATACAGCAGGCCACGATGATCTGGCACACCTTCTTTGGTGAGTAGAATAGGGAACCACCTGTCATATGGAGGCACCAGAACCTGGCCTTCAGGAGGCCAAAGGTCCTCTCTATAATCCTCCTAGTTCGCCCATGGCCTGATTGTAGCGTTCCTCTGCCCTTGTCCTGGGATTCCTCACTGGGGTCAGTAGCCATGACAGGTTGGGGTAACCAGAGTCACCTGCAAATGGCGAGGGACAACTGTTAGACACACACTAACTCTTAGGGACATCCCCAGACCCATACACCTAGTCACACTTTATTGGGTCCATGTCCTCACCTAATAGCCACACACGGTGCCTCTGGTGTTGCCCCATGACTTAAGGGATGCTGCTATTCCGCAGAATGTAAGCGTCATGCACTGAGCCAGGAAACTTGGCATTTACATGGGAGATGTACTGGTCGGCCAAACACACCATCTGCACATTCATAGAATGGTAACTCTTCCGGTTTCTGTACACCTGTTCACTCCTGCGGGGGGGACCAAGGCCACATGTGTCCCATCAATGGCACCTATGATGTTAGGGATATGTCCCAGGGCATAGAAGTCACCTTTCACTGTAGGCAAATCCTCCACCTGAGGGAAAACGATGTAGCAGCGCATGTGTTTCAGCAGGGCAGACAAAACTCTGGACAACACGTTGGAGAACATAGGCTGGGACATCCCTGATGCAATGGCCACTGTTCTTTGAAAAGACCCACTTGCTAGGAAATGGAGTACTGACAGGACCTTCACTAGAGGGGGGATTCCTGTGGGATGGCGGATAGCTGACATCAGGTCTGGCTCCAACTGGGCACACAGTTCCAGGATTGTGGTACGATCAAGTCTGTATGTGACAATTACATGTCGCTCCTCCATTGTCGACAGGTCCACCAGCGGTCTGTACACCAGAGGATGCCGCCATCTCCTCACCTGCCCCAGCGGACGTGCTCTATGGAGGAGAACAGCGAGCAGAGAGTCAACCAACACTGAGGTATGTAAACACAACTTTATAGCAAAATGTTTGAAAATCGATATATGGCTGTATTAGTGTTTAAGCAAGGCCTAGATATGTGTGACGCAGTCAAAATTAATGCCATGTGGCCCCCTGAAATGGCGGCTGCCTGACCTGTATTGTGGGACAAGGGGATATGAGGTAACTGCGCTGGCGTTGTACACCGTCGCGGTAGGCGGTCGAAGACCGCGTCGCAATACTACATTGGTTAACATTGGACCCTATGGGTCCCAGGAGCCAATGACGATGTACGCCGGCGGTGACGGTACACACCGCCGTGGACGCGACCGCCATTTTATCTCTGTTCAATCACTTGATACCTGATCTTCGACAGGAGAAGACCTACACTGCAAGTGCTGCTGTGACCTCAGTCTGGAGGAGACAATGGCTCATGTGTCTGGGGAAAGGGCCCCTGCCTTCAGCACGGAGGAGTTGCAGAAACTAGTGGATGGGGTCCTCCCCCAGTACACGCTACTCTACTGTCCTCCAGACAAACAGGTAAGTACACTGTGAGCATGCCGAATGGGCAATGCCTGTGTGGAGTGGTGTTGATAAAAGATAGGGGGGAATGAGGCGTGCATGATATGATGGTGAGTGCATGTGCGTCATGGCAAGGGAAGGGATGCGGGCCAATGACTGTGATGGTGCAGACGGTTATATCTTCTCCTTTTCCCCTGTACTATTCCTGTAGGTCAGCGCCCACCAGAAGAAGGATATTTGGCGTGCCATCGCCATGGAAGACCCTGGGGGTCCACCACAGACGGAGCACCCACTGCCGTAAAAGATGGGAGGACATTCGCCGCTGGAGCAAGAAGACGGCGGAGGCCCAGCTGGGGATGGCCTCCCAACGTGGGAGGGGTGCCCGTCGCACCATGACCCCCCTGATGTTCCGGATCCTGGCGGTGGCGTATCTGGAGTTGGATGGGCGCTTGAGGTCATCACAGCAGCCACAAGGGGGTGAGTACACTCTCATTCTGCTGATTCAGCATGCATTGTAGGTGTCAGGTGGAGGTGGTGGGCTGTGGGTTCCCCTAGGCCAGGGCGAGTTTAGTAGGCAAGGTCCCTTCTTAAGGCAGGCCCTGTGGCACCCTACCTGTGTTCAGAGCCCACTACACCTAGTCAGGCTCCTGTGAATTCCATGTGTGCAGCAATCGGGCATAGGCCTTGTAACTCATGTCCCTGTGATTAAGTAGGGAACTTTAAGTGCACAGCGTAGTGCAGGGGGCTTCTGTGTCTGTAGTGTCCGCCAACGGTAGCGGTATTGGATGCACTCAACATGTCTTTCTTCTGTCTCCCCCCCCTTTTTGTGGTCTCCCTGTTCTTGTGTGCATTAGCATCATCAGGAGCAGTGCCACCTGAGTAGGAGGGAGCTGCATCCCACATGGCCCTGGAGGGAGACACAACGGAGTCAGAAGCCACCAGTGGGACGGAGGGTGAGGGGAGCTCCACGGCAGAGACAGGAGCTGAGACCAGCGACACAGACTCCTCCTCTGACAGGAGCTCCCTTGTGGTGGCGGGCCCCTCTGTGCCCACCGCATCTACCGGTACAGCCGCCAACCCCCTACCAGCACCGCCCTCCCAGCAGTCCCTCAGCGTGTTCCTGCCGTGGCCGCTCATCCAGGAGGGTGGGCATCTCCTTCGCCTCAGGCACCTCAGGCCCTGCCCCAGTCAGCCCTGCTGCCCTCAGTGAGGAGGCCATTGACCGCCTCAGGTCCCTCACTGTTGGGCAGTCTACCATTTTGAATGCCATCCAGGGTGTAGAGAGGCAGTTGCAACAAACTAATGCATACCTGGAGGGCATTCATTCTGGTCAGGCAGCCCAACAGCAAGCTTTTCAGACTCTGGCCTCAGCACTGATGGCAGCCATTGTCCCTGTCTCTAGCCTCCCCTTCCAACTTCCTCCACCCAGACCCAAACCCCTGTACCTCAGCCTATCCCAAGCACACCATCAGACCAGCATGGACACACGTCAACACACAAGGGAAGCGCTGGCAAACATAAGCACCACACATCCCACAGGCACTCACGCAAGCATCATACACATGCAGACATACCAACATCCACTGCCTCCACTGTGTCCCCCTCCTCCTCGTCTCCCTCCTCCCTCCCAGTCTCGTCTCCACTCACACCTGCATGCACTACATCTTCAGCCACTAACTCCATCACCAGCACACCCACCACCACACCCCGCTCACGTGCAGTCACCTCCCCCACTACCATTCACACATCCCCTGTGTCCTCTCCCAGTGTGTCTGTGAGCCCACCTCCTAAGGTACACAAACGCAGCCACACACCCACCCAACAGCCATCCACCTCACGACAGCCTCCAGCCCATGCACCTTCACCCAAAGTCAGCAAACGTACACCTCCTCCAACCACTACCTCTTCCTCCACTCCCAAACCCCCTCTATCTACCCATCCCAGTGTGTCCCAAAAACTTTTCCTGTCCAACCTTGACCTCTTCCCCTCACCTCCCCCACCCTTTCAGTCTCCTAGGACCCGCCTTTCCAGGTCCCAACTCAGCACCTCAGCCACAACATCTGCGGGAACAGTGGTGCCAGTAGTAACCGGCTTCTGGAGTGCCCCAAACAGCAGGGCAGCCAGTGTGCCAAGGAGCCAGACCACGGACAGTCCCACACCTCAAAAGCACTAAAAGTTGGCCAGTGCCCGGCGGGAGAGAGGCAAAACATCTACCACCAAAGCCTCTCCCAGGGGTACAGTTGGAAGTGGGAAGACAGCTGCGCCACCATCCAAGGTGGGAAAGGGGCACAGAAAAACCGGCAAGTCGGCGAAAACCTGCATGGCGAACAAGACCGTCACCAGCACCGCTGCCAAGGACACTGCTGCCACAAGCACCGCTGCCAAGGACACCGCCGCCACCGGCACCGCTGCCAAGGACACCGCCGCCACCAGCACCGCTTCCAAGGACACCGCCGCCACAAGCACCACTGAACAGGACACCGCCGCCACCAGCACTGCTGCCAAGGACACCACTGCCACAAGCACCGCTGAACAGTACACCGCCGCCACCAGCACTGCTGCCAAGGACACCATCGCCACCAGCACCGCTGAACAGGACACCGCCGCCACCGGCACCGCTGCCACAGATACCGCCGCCACCAGCACCGCTACCAAGGACACCGCCGCTACCAGCACCGCTGCCAAGGACACCGCCGCCACCAGCACCGCTGCCAAGGACACCGCCGCCACAAGCACCACTGAACAGGACACCGCCGCCACCAGCACCGCTGCCAAGGACACCACTGCCACAAGCACTGCTGAACAGTACACCGCCGCCACCAGCACTGCTGCCAAGGACACCGCTGCCACCAGCAGCGCTGAACAGGACACCGCCGCCACCAGCACCGCAGGCCAATGATCGCCAAAGCTTCCGATGCTACTGAGGCCGCCACGAGCAGGATGAATCACTCTGGGCACAAGTCCTCCTCCAGAACCAGTGGAGATTTACATCTACTACCTCTGTCCTTGGCAGGATGAAGCACTCTGGGCACAAAGCGCCCACCAGAACCAGTGGAGAATCACATCCACTACCTCTGTCCTTGGCAGGATGAAGCACTCTGGGCACAAAGCCCCCTCCAGAACCAGTGGAGTATCCCATCCACTACCTCAGTCCTTGGCAGGATGAAGCACTCTGGGCACAAGCCCCCTCCAGAACCAGTGGAGTAAGGCATCCACTACCTCTGTCCTTGGCAGGATGAAGCACTCTGGGCACAAAGCCCCATCCAGAACCAGTGGAGTATCACATCCACTACCTCTGTCCTTGGCAGGATGAAGCACTCTGGGCACAAAGCCCCCTCCAGAACCAGTGGAGTTAGGCATCCACTACCTCTGTCCTTGGCAGGATGAAGCACTCTGGGCACAAAGCCCCCTCCAGAACCAGTGGAGTATCACATCCACTACCTCTGTCCTTGGCAGGATGAAGCACTCTGGGCACAAAGCCCCCTCCCAAACCAGTGGAGTATCACATCCGCTACCTCTGACCTTGGCAGGATGAAGCACTCTGGGCACAAAGCCTCCTCCAGAACCAGTGGAGTATGACATCCACTACCTCTGTCCTTGGCAGGATGAAGCACTCTGGGCACAAAGTCCCCTCCAGAACCTGCGGAGTAAGGCATCCACTACCTCTGTCCTTGGCAGGATGAAGCACTCTGGGCACAAATCCCCCTCCAGAACCAGTGGCGTATGACATCCACTACCACCTCTGTCCTTGGCAGGATGAAGCACTCTGGGCACAAAGCCCCCTCCAGAACCAGTGGAGTATCACATCCACTACCTCAGTCCTTGGCAGGATGAAGCACTCTGGGCACAAAGCCCCCTCCAGAACCAGTGGAGTAAGGTATCCACTACCTCAGTCCTTGGCAGGATGAAGCACTCTGGGCACAAGGCCCCCTCCAGAACCAGTGGAGTAAGGCATCCACGTGAGAGACTGTGGCTTTACACTCCCCAGGATAAAGCAGTGGGCAACCCACCCACTGGAAAGACTTGTGAGACTGTGGCTTTGCACTCCCCAGGATGCAGCAGTGGGCAACCCACCCACTGGAAAGACTTGTGAGACTGTGGCTTTGCACTCCCCAGGATGCAACAGTGGGCAACCTACCCACGGGAAAGACTTGAGAGACTGTGGCTTTGCACTCCCCAGGATAAAGCAGTGGGCAACCCACCCACTGTAAAGACTTGTGAGACTGTGGCTTTGCACTCCCCAGGATACTGCAGTGGGCATGGAGTCCCCTCGTGGATCTGGCGTTGTGCACTCATCTGGCTGAGGTGCCCCCCCCTTCCCTTCCCCCTGAGGTGCCTGTTGTATTTCTATCTGATGCCCCAGCAGTGTTCTCTCCGTTTTGATCGGGTATTGAGTGTGGGCCTCGCCCATGCATTTTGGGCCCAGTGGTCCACGGACTATGATGGTGGAATACCTTGGACTTGTATTCTTGGTGTATATATTTGTTTATAGTGTAAATATATATATATATTTTTGATTACTGGATTTGAATAGATTACAAACGTTCAACTCATTTCCTTTTGTCCTTGCATTCTTCCAGGGGGGGTTGGGGGTTGTAAATGTAATGGATCTACATGTACTTGTGTGTGTGTTGTAGTAAGTGAGGGTGGGGGTGGGAGTGTTGCGTGTTGGGTGTGTGTGTCACTCTTTTTTCCCTCCCCCCCTCCCCTGTGTCGTAGGGGCAGTACTCACCATGGTCTTCGCCGCCGTCTTTGTTGTTCCTGGGAGAGGAGCAGGAAGATAAAGGCTGGGAGTATCTGTAGCTCGGGTTCCATGGCGTCCTGGTTCCTCGTGGGGTCGGTAGAGGTGAGCGTTTTCCCTTCAAAGTCCTGTTTCCGCCGTGTTTTTGTTCGCGGTGAATCTGCCCCGGAAAAGGTGGCGGATTGGCCTGTTGTAGAACAGTGGGCGGAACCTTGTCTTCCGCCTGTCTGTTGGCGGTGACTGCCATGCTGTTTGTTTGTACCGCCGTGGCGGTCGGAGTGTTAAAGTGGCTGTCTATGTTGGCGGTTTCCGCCACGGTCGTGATTCCATTTTTTTTACCGCTGGCCTGTTGGCGGTTTTACTGCCGCTTTAACACCGACCGCCAGGGTTGTAATGACCCTATAAGTCTGGTTTCTGCCTCTTTATAAAGGTTGCTACTAATCCTCTCTTAACTTTATTTCCCAACCCGTTAACATTCCATGTAAGCACAGCTCTTGCATCTATCTCTGTATTATGTGTAATCATAGCAGGAGATGTAACCTGATTTCACATGTCCCCTTAACATCTCACTGCATCTTATGCACGACAGTGCGACTCCCAACTTCTTGTCAAACCAGTAACAATACTGAAGAAACAATATGCATATCAACCAACTATCCCTTACCCAACCCCCCCTCCCTACTCCTCACACAACTCCCGCATGTGTACTGCCACATTTTCTCATGTGACGATCCCTTCGCTGGGTCAGGTTCAAGGGGTCTGTAGACCACCCCTTCCCAACTATACCCTCTGGTTAAACAGGTTAATTTTAACAAATACTGCCACTCCACTCAATCCTCCATTTCAATAGTGTCTCATAACATTAGTTGTCTATAGCCAGTGCCCACTGTCCTGTATCGCTTCTTGGCTCGAAAAGCATGCACCTCATTCATACATACATGCCCTGAAGGAAAGAGAAAGGAGGGGGGTCAAAGAAAAAGGTGACAAAAAGGGGGGAATGGGAAAATGGTATATGAAAGGGGAGGAATAAAAGAAAAGGTGGTTTTTAGGGGAAGATTAGGTGGTACACACAATAAGAACCAAGTGGAGGAGAAAGGAAGGGGGGAGGAAGGAACACACGGACAAGGCAATTTCTTCAGCTGGCCTTCTGTGTCTCAGAGCCCCAGCGGGAACCCTTCAATATTACAATTGGCTGCCTTTGACAACTTCTCTATTCAGCATCTTCATTTATCTCTTTAGTTGACTTTGCAGTATTCTGTGCATTACATGGTAGGTGCATCTCCTCTCTGGAGGGGTTGTTATCTACTTCCAGTTCCGTTTCACTACTTCTTTCTTCCTGGATTTGGAGAGTTTGCGGGCCCTCCCAAGGATGGACTGGCAGCCCCCCATTAACATCAGTGTTTGTTACCCAGGATAGATTATCTGCTATGTGCTTTCCTGAAGTGAGTCCCTGGGAGCCAGCTTGGGCCCTTTTGGTATTTGTTCACCTTTTACGTTTTGTGGTCCATTTCTTGGGCCTGTCTTCCAGCATGGCATCTCCAGGAGTTGTCTCCATATTCCTCTGGGTGGCATGATCTGTGGCCTCTCTTCCACCCAGTTCCATGCCTCTTCCAGCGAGTCAAAAAAATATGCCTTCTCTTGATGGATCACTTTCAACTTGGCCGGGAATAGCAACATGTATTTGAGCTGCAATGCGCGGAGCTTAACCTTGACTGCATCAAAGGATCGGCGTTTCTTTTGTACATCACAGGAGTAATATAGGAAGATCAGTATGATGGCGGCTTCATAAGTGACTTTGCCTATTTTACGTGCCTATTGGAGAATAATGTCCCTGTCATGGTAATTCAGGAAGCACGCTATCAGGGCTCTTGGTATTGTACCTACTGGAGGTTTCAGAACCAATGCCCAATGGGCCCTCTCTATCACAAAGCATGTGGAGAAGCCTGAAGCGGGGAATTGTGTTTTAAGCCAAGTCTCCAAGAAAATCAGGAGCATCAGTCCCCTCCACCCCCTCAGGAAAGCCCACAAAGCGCAGGTTTTTTCGCCGTGCGTGATTTTCTGCATCGTCTACCCGCCAGAGGAGGTCTTTCATCATTGCACGTATCAACTGCAGTTCTACCCCAAGTTCATTAGTCGTGTCTTCCAACTCAGTAATCCGTTCCTCTGTTGCGGTAACTCGCTCCACGACTTTGCGCAGGTCTTGTCGCAGCAGTGATACCTCCATTGCCACTCCATCAACTTTGGTTTCCAGAGCTCTTCTGGATTGTTGTATGGCCAGCAACACATCCGCCGTGTCTGGGGGATGTACAGAGGAGTCAGTTCGAGCAGGCGAGCTCATCGCCTTGGTATATTTGTCTATCTTACCCTGCTTGGGTGGCTTCAGCTCCTTGTCCTTGGCCATAGTACAGTGTGGCATATGAAGGGGGGTCGTGCAGTTGTGTCAGGTCTGCCTCAAGTTGAACAGTGCCTCTCTTGGGGATCGCCGTTTCTTGGCACTCTAGGATGTCATGTTCATCTCCTGGTGACCTCCCCCACATGTGGCAAGTCAGACCTCCTATGGGACACCCGGGGCGCAGGTGCCTCCTCCAACAGCATGCAGCTCTCACCCCCCTGGCCCGCCGCTGGCGCTCCGCTTTCTTACCAGAACGTAGATCCGAGTTCTGGATCTTGTTCACTGTTGACCTCCCTTCGTGCTCTCTCTGCTGCCTTCAATCTCCTGCCTCCGTTTTCCGCTCTTGCTGCTCCCGACTAGGATGGGCGAAAGCCTCCTCCTCCGTCTCAGAGGCCGTTCCGCTCCTCCAGCTCTCCCCGCTTCGGGTCACTTACCCCCCCACCAGTCTCACCTGCCAACGGCACCATTCCGAGCCTGTGGCGACCGCTCAAGGCAGTGGAAATGGCGGCCCAGCTATGTGGCTCCTCTGCTCCAGTCCGCGACCTCTCACCTCCCCAGTTAGTCGACTGCCTCTCCAGCCTCCCTCACCTCCCAATATGCAGTCCATGGTGCGGTCCCCGGGTTCTACTCTCCTGGCGGCCAGCTCCCTCCAGACACCCATGGCCCTCCTGGGTCTCACCGCCTTCCTCTTCCAGGGACCGCGGCATCACAGGCGCCTCGTCGCCCACTCCCATACCTGTGCTGCCAGTCCTTCGCTCTCTCCCACCGGTTGCCACCTCCAGGGGCCTCTGTCAGGGTCGCATCCCCTGTGTCGTAGGCAAGGGCCACCGCAGGTCATCAATGGGCCCGTACGGAGCCCATCCCGGACACGTCTAGCCTGCCATGTTGTCGGCTACGCCCGACCTATTTCACTTTGAACTTGGACTATACGATCTACACCCATGTTCTATCAAAAAGGCTTGAAAGGGTGGTTGGCTCATTGGTTCATGATAACCAGAAGGGCTTCATTAAGGGCAGACAACTTCCTGAGTTAACGCATGACTTACTAGGGACTATGGATTTGGCACTTCAGGATGGTCTACCTTTGGCTGTACCTTTGATGCAGCTAAGGCATTTGGCCGGGTAAGCTGGACTTTTTTTGTCTATGGTCATTGACTGATATAGGTTTGGAGATGTTTTCTCTAGAGCAATTAGGTCCCTATATAAGAACCCTGTGGCTAAAGTACTAATTAACGGCAACCTTTCTCCGCAATTATGAATTAGACGCGGGACCCGCCAAGGTTGTCCACTTCCCCTCTTCTGTTTAACTTGTTGAGCCTTTGGCAATCAAGATCAGAAAGAATATAAATAGTGCGCCCTTCCAATGTAGGGGATTGGAGAAGAAAGTAGCACTCTATGTGGACAACTTAATGATATATACTAGGGTTCTAGCTGATTCGCTCCCAAACATTCTATACTCCTTGGAGTAGTTCGGGAGGGTGTCACGTTACTCAGTAAACCAACAGAAGACTGAGATAATATACTGGAATACCATCTATTGTAGCCCCCTAATTAAAAGGGACATAAGATATTTGGGGATGCAGATTACAGCTAACTTGGATGAGGTTGCCCAGGTCAATTTAAAAAAGGCATATGTTGCCACTAAGAAACTTTTAAGAGTGTGGGCTGGCCTCCCACTTCCCTTCTGGAAAATCGAGCATTTTGAAGATTATTATTTTACCAAAGTTTACTTTTTTGTTTAACACAATCCCTTTAGAGTTTAAGCCAGCCTGGTTCAAAAAGCTACAGGGGGAGTTGACTTCCTTTGTGTGGACATCAAGAGGGGTTCGTATGGCTTGGAAGAAGCTGTGTAAAAAGAAAAGACAAGGAGAGGTGGTGAGCCCCGATTTTTATAAATATTATCTGGCTTTCCAGTTAAAAAAAACTTAAGAAGGCTATTGAATGACAGTTCTAGGCCGCAGGAGGTCCCGCCATACTCCGCGGCTGAGCCACAGACAGGGAGAGAGCGAGCGCGCCAGACGCGCTGTGAGGCTCCGAAACGGCTTGCTGAGCGGAATGCGAAAGTGATCTCCAGAGCTCCGAAAACTGAAGCAGTATTCAGGCGGTTGCTAGGACGCCGGCTCAGACGCACTGTGAGCGGCCTCCAAGACGCGGTATACGGAAGCTGAAACTGAAGCTGAGGAGGTCTCCAGGCTGTATCTAGGCTGTATCTAGGACGCCGTATCTATGGATCTCTGAGGAGGTGTCAAACAGCGGTCTTCAGGACGCGTAACCGGGCAGGTATTTCACAGATTGACTGCAGATTGACTGAGCAGTATAACGGCAAGTAAGACACCAGGATTTTCACGTCCTAGGGGAAGGGGGAGCCGCTGTGATCACTACATTTTTCAATTATCGACCCCTGCTGGTCAGGACGCCATCGGCCTCGCCCAGCAAAGTACACAGAGGTAGGGGCTTTTTCAGGGAGCAGCTCAAGGAGAGGGAATAGGGGAAAGATTGAACTGAAACTGGACTGAATTGGAAAAAGACTGCTACACACCCTTATTTCGTTTCTTTGTTTTTTTCCTCTCTTCTTTAAAAAAACTATTTTTGTGGGGTTTTTTTTGGATGGAACCTGTACATTGCCGCCCCAGTCGGATAGGGGCTAGGGGGATTGTATTTGAAGTATTGGAAGAGTTAAAAAAAAAATTGGCCAGTTAATTTTTGCTCCTGTGCATCCTGCTCAGCTATATCCTGATATAACTCAATTTAATCACCCCTGAGGGGGGGCAGTACAGGAAGCCCCCCCTTTTTTTCTTCTCTTTCTCATTGTCACACAGCTGCTCAGTGATTTCTGGGAAGATGTGGTGCTCTCCACAAGCATTGGGTGCAGGTCGCCCTGCCGCCAGAGTTCCTAGAGCAACACGCACTGCCAAACAGAAACGCCCTGTACCTTCAGATAATCATTTGCACAAGGCTCCAGCTTCCGTATCTCTCCTTCCTTCCGCCATAGATTCAGTCTCTAACCCTACTTCGCCCCTACCTCTTAATCTACCACCCTCCGGGACTAACTTGTCAAGCCCCCCCCCTCAGCTCGGACTGCCCATCTGACGAGTCTAGGGCTCTGCCAGCGACTTGGACCCTAGCCAGCAGTCATTCGAAGGCTCTCCATTGCCTACTCAGTCGACCCCCGGCTGGAACTCTGAGACCTCTTGCGATCAGGCGACGGATATGGACTCTGCGCCCAGACCCCTCTATCCCTTGTTTGGGGGAGGGAAAAGCCACAAGGAGGGTACCTCTGCACCATCCAGTAGCTGCACTCCTGCCCCTCAGGTAGACAGCTCTACCTCTCTATCAGTGCACGAGTTAATCAGCAGGAGTGGGATAGACACAGCAGCGGGATCTTCTCTTCATGCTGCTTTTCCTGCTGTGCCTTCGGATTTAATGGCCAAAATGGGGGTCCTTCTCAGGAGCCGAAAGATACGGCAAGCACTAGCGCTCCCCTGGAAAACTTCTGCAGATACTAAGCAAGTTAAAAATGCTGAACGTTTCCCAGGACGATGCAAATCAGAGAACAGAATCACAATTGAACTTGATCTGTAGTAATATCCAGCAACTTAACTCGCGAATTACGGATATTGAGCAACGAGTTTCCGACCTTGAGGACATCCGGGTGACTGTAGAACCATCTCTGGAAAAATGTCAAGATGATTTGTTAGATCTACAGATTCGACTCAATGATGCTGAAAATCGATCACGTAGATCCAATCTGCGATTCACGAGAGTCCCTGAAGGATGTGAAAACTGCCAGACAGTCATAGATTTGGTAACTGATCTTATTAAAAGTCCTGTTTTGGTAGGACTAATGGACAAGCATCCAGATCTCACCATTATGCGGGCCCATCGGGTACCCGCAGTCCAGCCGTCAAACCCTAAATATCCTCGCACTATTTTAGTGAACTTTGGTGACTTTCGTATCAAGGATCAGATTTTACAGAAAGCAATTAAGACTAAAACCTTCCAGATTCCCGGCGACTATGCGTTCAAGATTTTTCAGACATGTCGGTGGTGGCTGCGCATCGGAGAAGAGAACTGAAAGGGATGAGTCCGGCATTTCAAAAAGCAGGAGCTCAGGCTGGACTTGTGCAACAATCTAAACTTAAAGTTTTTTTTCAGGGTTGCTCAAATTTTATTCATACAGTCGATGCTGCTAAGCCCTTGCTTCATGTAATCCAGAACTCTGAGCAGCTAGGACGAGTAAGGGATGGTGAGGCCAGGGCCGGAGCGGAAAAAACATAATAAGAAACTATCAGGGTGACATATTGTACTATGAGGATAATGATATTCTAAGAAAATACAGACTTTTTTTTTTTTTTTTGCCCACAGCGCATGCTCAGGCTATTCTACTTGCTGCCTCTCTAGTCTATGGCTTAAGGTGCTATGACAAGGCACCATGCTAGGGAAGGATGCAGGCCGGGGGTGGGGGAGGGATGCGGCCTTGGGTTGTCTGGGCGGGAGGGCTCCAGGTGTGGGCCACTGAGGGTGAGGGATGGGGGGCAAGGAAGGGGAGGGGTTGGGGGGAGAGGTATGGACACCAGGATCCGGCTTTGTCACTTTGGAGGACTGTAATGTCTTGGATAGTATATTTCACTCCAGATTAGGGGAGACCATAGGCAGACTAACTCTAGGTATAAATCAATGATAAAATCTTTTTTTCCATTAAGAATACTTTCCTGGAATGTTAATGGACTAAATAACCATAGGAAAAGATCCGCTATCGAGGAAAGGGTATCTGCTTTCAATCCCTCAGTTATACTTCTTCAGGAGACTCATATTCCGGTTAATTAAGTCCCAGATTTTTGCATGTTTAAATAAATGGCTGATTTTAAAGTAGTTGCTGCGGCTTCAGTGGCTCATAGAGGTGTGGCAGTCTTTTTAGCCGGAGTCCTCAATGCACAACCATTGGATCTTTTTTCTGACCCTGATGTGCGTTGGTGCTGGGTTCAGTGTTTAATCGCCAAGGAGAGATTCATTTTTGTTAGTTTTAATGGTCCTCTGATAGATGACCCAGCCCCTTATATAGGCCTGTTTCACTCCCTCTTGCAATTGACAGGCAAAATTATTATTGGAGGGGATTTCAATTTCCTTCAGGACCCAGTTTTAGATACTACAGTAAGAGGTAAGAGACAGCACAAACCTAAAGTTGCAAAAATCTTCAGAGATTTCGCTAAGGTTTTGACGCTGTCCGATCCTTGGAGAACGAACACCCCCGATGCGAGGGAATATACTTGTTTTTCCACTCGGTTTAAAAGCTCCTCACGCATAGATTTTTTCCTGATATCAGACACATTGTGCTATAGATCTCAGTCGGTTCAGCACTCTGGTCTTTCAGACCATGCCTCTTTGCTGCTGGAAGTGTCTCTCTCCTCCACAGCTTACACAACTGGGACCAAAAGGTGGGTTTTCAACCTTCGGCTCCATTTAGACGAAGGGTGGATACAGGCTTCTCAGGACGAAATAATGGATTTTTTCAAACGCAATCAGGGATCCTCAACTCCAGCGGTAGTCTGGGATTCATTTAAGGCTTTTTTAGGGGCTGGGTAATCGCCAAAGAGGCAGCGGATAAACGGCTCTTGAGACAACAAATTGCTGTACTGGAAGATGTAGTTCAAAAGTGTTTAATTGCCTATCTACATGCCCCCTCGGACATTAATAGGCAGGCCTTCGAAGCTGACAAGAAAGCGTTGGTGGAATTTTTTTTTAAGAAGGTGGATATAGAATATCGGATCAATAAACAAAAGGCACATGAAGAGAGCAACTTTACAGGACAAATTTTGGCATGGCAAGCTCGAGATCGTATTGTTGATAATGTCATACACGCTTTAAGATGTCCGGTCACAAGGGCTAGACGTACTGACCCCGGAGATCTTGACAAAATAATGCTGGAACATTATAGACAAATTTAGAGTTATGCCCCAGTTATAGATGCTGGGACTATTGAAAAGTTCTTGAGGGACCTGATATTTCCTGCCTCTCAGAGGAAGACTCTGTGGCACTATCACAGACATTCACGAAGCCAGAACTTCTAGACGTTGTTAAGAACCTTCCCACGGGGAAAGCCTGTGGACCTGATGGCTTCCCTGCTGAGTTCTATAAGACTTTTATAAATGCATTCGCAGAGGATTTTTTGGCTTTAATCAATGGTCTGCTGCAGAGCGAACAGATTCCTAAGACCTGGCATTCAGGAAACGTGGTCAGTTTTCCTAAGAAAAACAAGGACAGGGAGGATCCAAATGCGTATCGTACAATTTTGCTGTTAAACTCAGATTATAAAATAATCACAAAACTATTGGTCAATAGGCTTAATAGGGTAGTTAATAAACTGGTACATCCCGATCAAAACGGGTTTATAGCTGCCCGACAACTGGCTACAAACACACATTATTTAGCTGAGGCTCTTGATTATTTTTCTACTAATAAAGTCCCTGCCATTATTCTTTTGCTGGATGCGGAAAAAGCATTTGACTTGGTTGTTTGGGACACGCTTTTCTCAGTCTTGTCTAGCTACAAGGTACCTTCTCAGGTCACTGCACTAATTCAAAGGTTGTACTCAAACTCAGAGGCCAATATCATTATAAATTCTAAGTCTGTCGGACAACTTCAAATACAACGAGGAACTAGACAGGGATGTCCTTTATCCCCCATTTTATTTGCCCTTTTTATTGAGCCTCTCGCTATTAAAATTAGTCAACATATTCAGATCCAACCTCCGTTAAAGTCAACGGGTAAGATGAAAATTTACGCAGATGATATCATTTTGTTTTTAGATACAGAACGTTCTTCTCAGGAAGCAGTCTTTAATCTGTTTAATGAATTTGAGCAAATTGGTGGTTACAAGATCAACTTGAGTAAGACTGATATTATTCTCTGTGGCACTTCTCCTATCTATCTCCTTCCTGAATTACGAAGCTGTGTAAATGCCAGTCCAAAGAGATACTTAGGGATTTATTTTTTGGCCAATATAGGAGATCTTTACGATTTAAATTTTGCTCCCTTACTTCAGAAAACTCAGGCTCTGCTGGCTCGTTGGGGGTCTCTCCCCCTCTCTGTATTAGGCCGAATTGCGTTAATTAAAATGTCAATTTTACCACTTTTCAATTTTTTGTTTGCAGCTATTCTGTACGTTCTAACGCAAACTTTTTTTTAGAAAACTGGAATCCCTATTTCGCCCATTTATTTGGCAAAACCGATAGGCCCGCGCTGCTTTAAGTATACTGTATAACGATAAAGAAAAAGGGGGATTGGCCTTGCCAAATTTCAAAGATTATTATTATGCATTTTTTGTGCATTAATATGCCAGCTTTAATATGGATCATTTGGGTGGCTTCAGGTTTTTTATTGATTTTCGGGTATTAATATGGAGGGAGCATAATATCCGGAACCCTGCACTCTTGGCAAAATCACTTAAAAAAGTTTGTTATAAGATTTTGAAATGTTTTTTTAAGAGAAGATCAGACTTCTTTAGAAAATACTCAATTCTTTTTTTGCATTTTGACACTCCTCTTTCACAGATTTTTCTGCACTCTGGTGCTCAGCTTAATGAAGATTTAGTAAAGAGGTGGGAGCTCGCTGGATTCAGTAAGATCAGAGATTTTCGGGCTAAGGATAATTGGGAGACTCCATTAAATATTCTGATTACTGTTAAAAATGATTTTTTGTTGGCTGGATCTTATAACATTTTGTTACATACTCTTAGGGATTTAGACGTCAATTCTATCGTCAACGTCCAGTCATTGGTAACAGAATTGGTTGACCCTCCTGGGATAAGGACTGCAGGGTCGTGGAGAAGGCTTCTGGCAGAAAGGGCCAAAGTAGATCTTGGGGCAAAAGCCCAGACGAAATGGGCCCGCCAGGAGGGCCTGGAGGTTTCAAGTGATTACTGGGAGACCATTAATCGTCTGAATTTCTCCGTGCTCCGAGGGACTAACTGGCACAGAATTATATTTTTCAGTAAATGGTTATTGTATCGAACCCCGCAGGCCCTATCTTGCATGGGGACTTGCTATCCTGATACAGGGAGTGCAGAATTATTAGGCAAATGAGTATTTTGACCACATCATCCTCTTTATGCATGTTGTCTTACTCCAAGCTGTATAGGCTCGAAAGCCTACTACCAATTAAGCATATTAGGTGATGTGCATCTCTGTAATGAGAAGGGGTGTGGTCTAATGACATCAACACCCTATATCAGGTGTGCATAATTATTAGGCAACTTCCTTTCCTTTGGCAAAATGGGTCAAAAGAGGGACTTGACAGGCTCAGAAAAGTCAAAAATAGTGAGATATCTTGCAGAGGGATGCAGCACTCTTAAAATTGCAAAGCTTCTGAAGCGTGATCATCGAACAATCAAGCGTTTCATTCAAAATAGTCAACAGGGTCGCAAGAAGCGTGTGGAAAAACCAAGGCGCAAAATAACTGCCCATGAACTGAGAAAAGTCAAGCGTGCAGCTGCCACGATGCCACTTGCCACCAGTTTGGCCATATTTCAGAGCTGCAACATCACTGGAGTGCCCAAAAGCACAAGGTGTGCAATACTCAGAGACATGGCCAAGGTAAGAAAGGCTGAAAGACGACCACCACTGAACAAGACACACAAACTGAAACGCCAAGACTGGGCCAATAAATATCTCAAGACTGATTTTTCTAAGGTTTTATGGACTGATGAAATGAGAGTGAGTCTTGATGGGCCAGATGGATGGGCCCGTGGCTGGATTGGTAAAGGGCAGAGAGCTCCAGTCCGACTCAGACGCCAGCAAGGTGGAGGTGGAGTACTGGTTTGGGCTGGTATCATCAAAGATGAGCTTGTGGGGCCTTTTCGGGTTGAGGATGGAGTCAAGCTCAACTCCCAGTCCTACTGCCAGTTCCTGGAAGACACCTTCTTCAAGCAGTGGTACAGGAAGAAGTCTGCATCCTTCAAGAAAAACATGATTTTCATGCAGGACAATGCTCCATCACACGCGTCCAAGTACTCCACAGCGTGGCTGGCAAGAAAGGGTATAAAAGAAGGAAATCTAATGACATGGCCTCCTTGTTCACCTGATCTGAACCCCATTGAGAACCTGTGGTCCATCATCAAATGTGAGATTTACATGGAGGGAAAACAGTACACCTCTCTGAACAGTGTCTGGGAGGCTGTGGTTGCTGCTGCACGCAATGTTGATGGTGAACAGATCAAAACACTGACAGAATCCATGGATGGCAGGCTTTTGAGTGTCCTTGCAAAGAAAGGTGGCTATATTGGTCACTGATTTGTTTTTGTTTTGTTTTTGAATGTCAGAAATGTATATTTGTGAATGTTGAGATGTTATATTGGTTTCACTGGTAATAATAAATAATTGAAATGGGTATATATATATTTTTTGTTAAGTTGCCTAATAATTATGCACAGTAATAGTCACCTGCACACACAGATATCCCCCTAACATAGCTAAAACTAAAAACAAACTAAAAACTACTTCCAAAAATATTCAGCTTTGATATTAATGAGTTTTTTGGGTTCATTGAGAACATGGTTGTTGTTCAATAATAAAATTAATCCTCAAAAATACAACTTGCCTAATAATTCTGCACTCCCTGTATGTGTTTTCGCTGCAAGGAAGTAGGAGTGGCAGGTTGGATCCATATGAATGCGACATGTTAACGATTATGGCATCGGTATCCATATCTCCCAGTATTCGCTTAATGAGCTTGGGCTACGATCACGAGGCAAGGGTCTCTTCTAGATGGGAGAAGCTCGTATTCATAGCCACTGCGGTCACTAGGTCGCTTCTGCTGAGAAATTGGCGTTCCGAGCTGTCTCCTACTAGTCAAGAATGGTATTGTAAGATGGCGCAAGTCAGACTTCAGGAGATGAGATACGCTAGCAGAGTAGGCAGTGTTAAATAGTTCTCACTGATCTGGGGGGATTATTTCTTGGATAAATTCGGTTGATTTTGTTTTGTTTCATTTTCTGAAAGTGACAATGTATCTTGTTTTGTTTCGATGTTTCTTCATCCTGGTAAAAAATACTAATAAAAAAATTACTCCTTTATTTAGTGTCATGACTAGTTATTTTCAGGAGGCAGGGGATTATTTTTTATTTAAATTTGGTCATCCAAAATATTTTAAGAAGATCAGGTTAAAGATCTTGACTTTGGCTTGCAAGATATGGTCCCAGGTTCTGAAAGCTTCATGTATATCATACTATAGCAGTTTGGCTCCTGTCTGGGACTCGTCAGGCACCCCGGAATACCTCCAAGATAAATTATCTCTCCCTTTAAGGGAGAAGGGGCTGGTGAAGTGGGGTCAAATCTTGGAGGACCATAGTTTACACTTACTGAACAACTGGGGGTGTCTTCTCTAAATTTAAATATCATCAATTGGTGAGTTGGGCGAGTGCTCTAAGTAAAGACAAGGGGAGAACATTTGGGAGAAGAAGCTGGCTCAGAGATGTACCCTCTATAAAGAGGTTACCTTATGGTACTGGATGTTAATAGAGGCTGGGGAAGAATCCACTCTTCTGCCCGAAAAGAAATGGGAAAAGGATCTGCCGTCGCTGGATGTCATTACCCTCTGGCAAGCATCAATGTCTACACTTATGGGCTACAGTCAAATTTGCCTCCATAAGGAAAAAACATTTGTTCACACTACATAGGGCCTACTAGATGCCAAAGAAGCTGTCAGCTTTGGGGAACAATAAGAAATGTCCCCGTTTTAATGAAGAGAGGGCGGATGATCTCCATATGTTTTAGCAGTGTCTGATGCTATACCAGTTCTGTCAGGATGTGGGTAAGATAATTATGGACGTGATTTGTCCAGAAGTTAAGGTAAGCCTCTCTTTAGTAATATTTAGAGTGCTTAGTGGGGAAGAGCTGAGCTGGAAAATAAGATACAACAACATCAAAGATCTTTGTTGTTTGTATTTATTCTCCTGGCCCATCTGGAGATATGTTTGAAGTAGGTTCTTCCTTAAACTCCATCACCACTTGAATGGATGACATCAATCACAAATTTATATCACTTACAGCACAGTATTCCCCTAAAAAAAAAAAAGAATAGGGTGTCATTTCTCAGAGATAGGCTCCTATGGATGTGCTATGGATTGATGAGGTCCAATGATTAAGGGTTCCCACAAGGCCTATTTCTATGGATATGCGGAGTTAGGCAATAACCTGCCAGCTATCGGAGGAAATGGACATTTGTTTTGGACTTATGTGGCTTGTGAGCAGACAAGGTGGTCACAGAGGGATCTCCCTAAGTTTGATGTTCCCGTCTGGGCTTTGACTCTGCTGCACCCTTAGCCTGTTTGAATTCACCATGAGGACAAAAAAAAAAGCCTACGATGTCAACTGGGCTTTAGTGCAGGCACCTGATTCTCCTTACCATGTAATACCTATTAGGTGTACACCCAAGCCTCAACCCCACTATCCTGTTAAACAGGAAGCCAAAGCTCCGGTGAGGGAGATCCTCACTCAGCTCGAGTGCCAGATTATAATTGAACCCTGTGTCTCAGCAATGTATAATCCGTTATTCCCTGTTGCAAAACCCGACAATTCATATAGAATAGTCTTAGATTACAGACACTTAAAGAGTCACACACGCACATTTGTAATACAAAATTCACACAGCACAGCACTAATTAACAACATAGGCCCTAATTACAACCCTGGCAGTCGATGTTAAAGCGGCGGTAAAGCCGCCAAAAGGCCGGCAGAAAAAAAAATGGAATCACGACCATGGCGGAAACCGCCAACATAGACAGCCACTTTGACACTCCGACCGCCACGGCGGTACAAACAAACACCGCGGCAGTAACCGCCAACAGACAGGCGGAAGACAATGTACCGCCCAGAGTATTACAACAGGCTAATCCGCCACCTTTTCCGGGGCGGATTCACCGTGAACAAAAACACGGAGGAAACAGGACTTGGAAGGGAAAACGCTCACCTCTACACACCCCACGAGGAACCAGGACGCCATGGAGCCAGAACTCCATATTCTACCTGCCTTTGTCTTCCTGCTCCTCTACCAGGAGCACGAACGCCGGCGGCGAAGACCACAGTGAGTACTGCACCTACGACACAGGGGAGGGGGGAGGGAAAAGAGAGTGAAACACACACGCAACACACAAAACCCACACCCCCACCCTCACCCACTACAACACACACACTAATACATGTTGATACATTACAGTTACATCCCCCAACCCCCCGGAAGAATGCAAAGACAAAAGGAAATTATTGTAATAAATGTAATCAATTAAAATCCAGTACTCAAAAATATATATACACTATTAACAAATATATACACCAATAATAAAAGTCCAGGTATTGCACCATTTATAGCCCGTGGACCACTGGGCCCAAAATGCATGGGCGAAGCCCACACAAGATACCCGATCAAAACGGAGAGAACACTGCAGGGGCATCAGATAGAAATACAACATGCACCTCAGGGGGAAGGGGGGCACCTCAGCCGGATGAGTGCACGACGCCAGATCCACAAGGGGGCTCAAGGCCCACTGCTGTATCCTGGGGAGTGCAAAGCCACAGTCTCTCCAGTGGGTAGTTTGCCCACTGCTTTATCCTGGGGAGTGCAAAGCCACAGTCTCTCAAGTCTCTCCAGTGGGTGGTTTGCCCACTGCTTTATCCTGGGGAGTGCAAAGCCACAGTCTCTCAAGTGGGTGGTTTGCCCACTGCTTTATCCTGGGGAGTGCAAAGCCACAGTCTCTCAAGTCTCTCCAGTGGGTGGTTTGCCCACTGCTTTATCCTGGGGAGTGCAAAGTCACAGTATCTCAAGTCTCTCAAGTGGGTGGTTTGCCCACTGCTGCATCCTGGGGAGTGCAAAGCCACAGTCTCTCAAGTCTCTCCAGTGGGTGGTTTGTCCACTGCTGCATCCTGGGGAGTGCAAAGCCACAGTCTCTCAAGTGGGTGGTTTGCCCACTGCTGCATCCTGGGGAGTGCAAAGCCACAGTCTCTCAAGTCTCTCCAGTGGGTGGTTTGCCCACTGCTGCATCCTGGGAATGCAAAGCCACAGTCTCTCAAGTCTCTCCAGTGGGTGGTTTGCCCACTGCTTTATCCTGGGGAGTGCAAAGTCACAGTATCTCAAGTCTCTCAAGTGGGTGGTTTGCCCACTGCTGCATCCTGGGGAGTGCAAAGCCACAGTCTCTCAAGTCTCTCCAGTGGGTGGTTTGTCCACTGCTGCATCCTGGGGAGTGGAAAGCCACAGTCTCTCAAGTGGGTGGTTTGCCCACTGCTGCATCCTGGGGAGTGCAAAGCCACAGTCTCTCAAGTCTCTCCAGTGGGTGGTTTGCCCACTGCTGCATCCTGGGGAATGCAAAGCCACAGTCTCTCAAGTCTCTCCAGTGGGTGGTTTGCCCACTGCTGCATCCTGGGGAATGCAAAGCCACAGTCTCTCAAGTCTCTCCAGTGGGTGGTTTGCCCACTGCTTTATCCTGGGGAGTGCAAAGCCACAGTCTCTCAAGTCTCTCAAATGGGTGGTTTGCCCACTGCTGCATCCTGGGGAATGCAAAGCCACAGTCTCTCAAGTCTCTCCAGTGGGTGGTTTGCCCACTGCTTTATCCTGGGGAGTGCAAAGCCACAGTCTCTCAAGTCTCTCCAGTGGGTGGTTTGCCCACTGCTGCATCCTGGGGAGTGCAAAGCCACAGCCTCTCAAGTCTCTCCAGTGGGTGGTGTGCCCACTGCTTTATCCTGGGGAGTGCAAAGCCACAGTCTCACAAGTGGATAACAGTCTCCACTGGTTCTGGAGGGGGCATGGTGCCCAGGGTACTTCATCCTGTGAAGGACAGAGGTAGTGGATGGATCTCTCCACTGGTTCTGGAGGGGGACTGGTGCCCAGAGTGCATCACTCACCCCGTAATGTACCCAGTTGCGTCAGTGCCCCTGCCGCTCATGGGCTAGCTGTGCTTGAGTTGGCGGTGCCCTGTTCAGCGGTGCTTGAGTTGGCGGTGCCCTGTTCAGCGGGGCTTGAGTTGGCGGTGCCCTGTTCAGCGGTGCTTGAGTTGGCGGTGCCCTGTTCAGCGGGGCTTGAGTTGGCGGTGCCCTGTTCAGAGGTGCTTGAGTTGGCGGTGCCCTGTTCAGCGGTGCATGAGGCGGCGGTCCTTCATGGCCCAGCGGGGCTTGTGCTGGCGGTCCTTCATGGTCCAGCGGGGCTTGTGCTGGCGGTCCTTCATGGCCCAGCAGGGCTTTTGCTGGCGGTCCTTCATGGTCCAGCGGGGCTTTTGCTGGCGATCCTTCATGGCCCAGCTGAGCTTTTGCTGGCGGTCCATCATGGCCCAGCGGGGCTGGTGCTGGCGGTGGCCTCCTGGGCAGCTGGGCTGGTGCTGGCGGTGCCCTCCTGGGCAGCTGGGTTGGGGCTGGCGGTGCCCAAATGGGCAGCTGGGCTGGGGCTGGCGGTGCCCAAATGGGCAGCTGGGCTGGGGCTGGCGGTGCCCTCTTGGGCAGCTCGGCTGGGGCTGGCGGTGGCCTCCTGGGCAGCTGGGCTGGCAGTGGCATCCTGGGCAGCTGGGCTGGGGCTGGCCTCCTGGCCAGCGGGGATGATGGCGGTCTTCTCCGCCGTGCAGCTCTTCCCAGACTTGCCGGGTTTCTTGTGGCCCTTCCCCACCTTGGAAGGTGTCACAGCTGACTCCACACTCCCACCGGGACCCCTGGAAGCGGCTTTGGTGGCTGGAGTCTTCCCCCTCTCCCGCCGGGCACTGGCCAACTTCTGATGCTTCACAGGTGGGGGACTCTCTGTGCTGTGGCTCCGTGCCACACTGGCTGTCCTGGTGGCCGGTGCACTCCACATACCAGTGACTACAGGCACCAATGGTGCCGGAGATGTTTTGGCTGAGGTGCTACTTCGGGACCTAGGAGATGGACGGGGTGGGGGAGATGTGGGAAAAAGGTCAAGGGTGGACAGGACAAGTTTTTGGGACACACTGGGACGGGTAGCTGGAGGGGGGTTGGGAGTGGAGGAAGAGGTGGTGGTAGTAGGAGGTGTTCGTTTGGTGACTTTGGGTGAAGGTGCATGCGCTGTAGGCTGTCGTGAGGTGGATGGCTGTTGGGTGGGTGTGTGCCTGCGTTTGTGTATCTTGGGAGGGGGCGTCACAGACACACTGGGAGAGGACACAGGGGACGTGTGAATGGTAGTGGGGGTGGTGACTGCACATGAGCGGAGTGTGCTGGTGGGTGTGCTGGTGAGGGATGTAGTGGCTGTAGAGGTAGTGCATGCAGGTGTGAGTGTAGACAAGACTGGGAGGGAGGAGGGAGATGAGGAAGAGGGGGACACAGTGGAGGCAGTGGATGTTGGTGTGTCTGCATGTGTGAGTTGCTTGCGTGAGTGCCTGTGGGATGTGTGGTGCTTATGTTTGCCTGAGCTTCCCTTGTGTGTTGAGGTGTGTGCAGGCTGGTCTGATGGTGTGCTTGGGATAGGCAGAGGTACAGGGGATTGGGTCTGGGTGGAGGAAGTTGGAGGGGGGAGGCTAGAGACGGGGACAATGGCTGCCATCAGTGCTGAGGCCAGAGTTTGAAAAGCTCGGTGTAGGGCCGCCTGACCAGAATGAATGCCCTCCAGGAATCCATTAGTTTGTTGCAACTGCCTTTCTACACCCTGGATGGCATTCAAAATGGTAGACTGCCCAGTGAGGGACCTGAGGAGGTCAATGGCCTCCTCACTGAGGGCAGCAGGGGTGACTGGGACAGGGCCTGAGGTGCCTGGGGCGAAGGTGATGCCCACCCTCCTGGGTGAGCGGGCATGGGGCCAAGGCTGAGGGGCTGCTGGGAGGGCGGTGCTGGGAGAGGGGGTGGCGGCTGTACCTGTAGATGCGGGAGGCACAGATGTTGCCGCCACCACAAGGGAGCTCCCATCAGAGGACGAGTCTGTGTCGCTGGTGTCAGCTCCTGTCCCCGCCGTGGAGCTCCCCTCGCCCTCAGTCCCACTGGTGAATTCCGAGTCCCTAGTCTCGCCCTCCAGGGCCATGTGGGATGCAGCTCCCTCCAGCTCCGGTGCCACTGCTCCTCCGCCTGATGATGCTAATGCACACAAGAACAGGGAGACCACAAAAGGGGGGGGAACGACAGAAGAAAGACATGTTGAGTGCATGCATTACCACTACCGTTGGCGGACGCGACAGACACAGAAGCCCCCTGCACTACGCCGCGCTCTTGGGCTCCACTGTTCATTTCCTGGGAAATGGCCTACAAGGCTATGGACGACATCTGCACACATAGATGACACAGGGGCATGACTAGGTGTACTTGGCACTCTACAGAGGTGGGCTGGGGTGCCACATGGCCTGCCTTACGGAGGGGCCTTGCCTACGGAACTCGCCTTGGCCTAGGGAAACCCACAGCCCTCCTCCCCCACCCAGACAACTCCACTGCACGCAAAGTCAGCAGAATGAGAGTGTACTCACCCCCTTGTGTCTGCTGTGATGCCCTCAAGCACCCATCCAACTCTGGGTAGGCCACCGCCAGGATCCTGAACATCAGGGGGGTCATGGTGCGACGGGCACCCCTCCCACGTTGGGAGGCCATCCCCAGCTGAGCCTCCGCCATCTTCTTGCTCCAGCGGCGAATGTCCTCCCATCTTTTACGGCAGTTGGTGCTCAGTCTGTGGTAGACCCCCAGGGTCCGGACGTCCTTGGCGATGGCACGCCAAATATTTTTCTTGTGGTGGGCGCTGACCTACATGAAATGTACAGGGGAAGAAGAGAAGTCATTACCAACTGCACCGTCAAAGTGATTGGCCCCCATCCCTACCCTTGCCATGTGGCACATGCATTCACTGTCTTTCATGCACGCAACACTCTGCACCCTTCCTTCTTACATCCAGCCCTCTACACACAGGCATAGCCCATACAACATGCTCCCTGTGTACTTACCTGTTTGTCTGGAGGACCATAGAGTAGCGTGTACTGGGGGAGGACCCCATCCACGAGCTTCTCCAACTCCTCCGATGTGAATGCAGGGGCCCTTTCCCTTGACGCACAAGCCGTTGTCTCTTCCAGACCGAGGTCACAGCAGCACTTGCAGTGTAGGTCCTCTCCTGTCAATGATCAGGTATCGAGTGATTGAACAGATAGAAAATGGCAGTCACGTCCGCGGCGGTGCGTACCGTCACCGCCGGCGTACATCGTCATTGGCTCCTGGGACCCATAGGGTGCAATGTTAACCAATGCAGCATTGCGCTGCGGTCATCGACCGCCTACCGCGACGGTGTACAACGCCAGCGCAGTTACCTCACATCCCATTGACCCACTTTAGAGGTCAGGCAGCCGCCATTTCAGGGGCCCACATGGCTTCATTTTCAACTGCGTCACACATACCTAGGCCTAGACTCAACACACATACAGGCCACCTTTTGTGTATGGTTGGTGTTCTGGGTAAACTGTGGGTACGTACCTCTGAGTTGTTTGACTCTGTGCTCGCTGTTGTCCTTCATAGGCACCGTCCACTGGGACATGTGAGGAGATAGTGGCCTCCTCTGGTGTACCGACCGTTGGTGGACCTGTCGACAATGGAGGAAAGACATTTGATAATCACCTACAGGCTTGACCGTGCCACAATCCAGGAACTGTGTACCCAGTTGGAGCCAGACCTGACGTCAGCAATCCGCCATCCCACAGGAATCCCCCCTCAAGTGCAGGTGCTGTCAGTGCTCCATTTCCTTGCAAGTGGGTCATTTCAAACAACTGTGGCCATGGCATCAGGGATGTCCCAGCCTATGTTTTCCAACGTATTGTCCAGAGTGTTGTCTGCCGTTCTGAAACACATGCAGAGCTACATCGTTTTCCCTCAGGTGGAGGATTTGCCTACAGTGAAAGGTGATTTCTATGCCCTGGGACATATCCCCAACATCATAGGTGCCATTGATGGGACCCATGTGGCTTTGGTTTCCCCCCCCCCCCCACAGGAGTGAACAGGTGTACAGAAACCGGAAGAGTTATCATTCTATGAATGTACAGATGGTATGTTTGGCAGACCAGTACATCTCCCATGTGAATGCCATGTTCCCTGGCTCAGTGCATGACGGCTACATCCTGCGGAATAGCAGCATCCCTTATGTGAAGGGTCAACTCCAGAGGCACTGTGTGTGTCTATTAGGTGAGCTGAGCACCTGGAAGCTAGTCAGTGGGAATGGTTGTCTGGGTCTGGGGTTATCCCTCCAGGTTAGTGTGTGTCTAACAGTTGCCCCTCGCCATCTGCAGGTGACTCTGGTTACCCCAACCTGTCATGGCTACTGACCCCAGTGAGGAATCCCAGGACAAGGGCAGAGGAACGCTACAATGAGGCCCATGGGCGAACTAGGAGGGTGATCGAGCGAACCTTCGGCCTCCTGAAGGCCAGGTTCAGGTGCCTCCATATGACAGGTGGATCTCTATTCTACTCACCAAAGAAGGTGTGCCAGATCATCGTGGCCTGCTGTATGCTTCACAACTTGGCTTTGCGACGCCAGGTGCCTTTTCTGCAGGAGGATGGTCCAGATGGCGGTGTTGTTGCAGCTGTGGAGCCTGTGGACAGTGATGAGGAGGAAGCAGAGGAAGAAGACATGCAGAACAGGGACTCAGTGATCCTGCAATATTTCCAAAGAGACACAGGTAGGAATACAAACCTGCCTACTACATGTACTTTGACACTACAACCTCTCTCCTGTCTGTCGTTTTCACCCAGTGTATGGTCACTGAGTTGTCACTTTCCCTTACGATTTCACAGATGTGGGTCCCACTGTGTGACATCTGCTTAGATTCCTCATGGACTAGAGCTGTGTGACATAGGTATGTTGACATTACTATTTAAAAAACATTTTGTCACTGTAATTGCTAATACACTATTTCGAAATCACAGACAGACTCCAGATCATTTTGTGCTTTAGGTGTGTTTATTTAAATGCTCAATATTGGAGGGGGTAGTGAAATGGTGAGGGGTGATGGTGGAGGAATGTCCATGGCAGAGTCCAGTCTATTAGTCTCACAGGTGCATTGCCCATATGGGGATAGGAAGTGGAGCTGGGGCAGTTTAATTATGGACAGGGTGACAAAGTGGGACAGTAGGATGACAATCAGGGTGGTCTCATTTCTTGGCGGGGTCTTGGCATCGTGCTCTGTCTTTGTCCTGGATCTCAGGGACCGTTTGCGGGGTGGTTCTCCCTCTGCAGGGGGTGGGGGGCTGGTGTGGTGGTCCTGTGGCGGGGCGTCCTGTCCACTAGCGCCGGTGGAGGTGGTGGGCAGTTCATCGTCCATGCTAGTGTTAGGGGCCCCTTGTAGTGCCACAGTGTCCCTCCTGGTGTTGAGTACTTCCTTCAGCACCCCTACAATGGTGCCCAGGGTGGAGCTGAGGGTTCTGAGTTCCTCCCTGAAGCCAATATACTGTTCCTCCTGCATGCGCTGGGTCTCCTGAAACTTGGCCAGTAACGTTGCCATCGTCTCCTGGGAGTGGTGGTAGGCTCCCATGATGGAGGAGAGGGCCTCGTGGAGAGTGGGTTCCCTTGGCCTGTCCGCCCCCTGTCGCACAGCAGCCCTCCCAGTTCCCCTGTGTTCCTGGGCCTCCGTCCCCTGGACCGTGTGTCCACTACCACTGCCCCCAGGTCCCTGTTGTTGTTGGGGTGGTGGGTTATCATGGGTTCCCTGTAGTGGTGGACACACAGCTGATTGACCTGTCCTGGGGACGGAGGTATGGGCCCGATGGGTGGGTGCTGTGCTGGTGTTTCCAGAGGGGGGAAGGTCTGTGGTGGCCTGTGTGAGGGAATCCGACTGTCCAGAGGTCCCTGATGGTCCGGGCTGGTCATCTAGATCCAGTTGGACAGAGGTGCTGTCATCACTGTGGGCCTCTTCTGTTGGTGGTGTGGACATGTGTGGACCCTCCTGTCCGGTGACGTTGGGTAGGGGTCCTGCAGGGGTATAAAAGGATGTTTATTACATCTGTGTGTGTAATGTTGTGCAATGGGTGGGTGACCGTGTACCCCAGTGCTAGCATTCCTGTGTGGGAGCTTGTGTGATGATGGTTTAGGGGGGTGTACGGGTATGTGCAGTGGGCATGCTTTGGTGATGGGTGTCCATGCTTTGTTGTTGCATGCAGGGCTTGGTGTTGGGATCTGTGGTTTCTGATGTTGGGACATATGTGAGGAGTTGGGGTGCTGGGGGTGAGGGTGAGGGTGGGGGTATGTGATAGCATGCAGGTAGCGTGGGGGATGTAATAATTGAGATTTGACTTACCAGAGTCCATTCCTCCACCTACTCCTGCAAGGCCCTCAGGATGCAGAATCGCCAAGACCTGCTCCTCCCATGTTGTTAGTTGTGGGGGAGGAGGTGGGGGTCCGCTGCCAGTCCGCTGAACCGCCAGGTGGTGTCTTGAGACCACGGAACGCACCTTCCCCTGTAGGTCGTTCCACCTCTTCCTGATGTCCTCCCGATTTCTTGGGTGTTGTCCCACTGCATTGACCCTGTCCACTATTCTTCACCATAGCTCCATCTTCCTTGCAATGGAGGTGTGCTGCACCTGTGATCCGAATAGCTGTGGCTCTACCCGGACGATTTCCTCCACCATGACCCTGAGCTCCTCCTCCGAGAACCTGGGGTGTCTTTGCCGTGCCATGGGGTGGTGTAGGTGATGTGTGGGGTGGAGTGCGTGGTGATAAGTGTGCTGATATGTAGTGGTGTGTTGTGTGAGGTGCGTGGAAGTTGTGTGGGTGATGGTGTTGTGTGCCTGTGGATGCTGTTGTTCTTGCTGGTGCTGTCTCTCTCTGGCGTTCTTTCAGAATTTTTGGTCGTAGGGGTTTGTGGGTGTGTGTTTTATATTGTATTGGGTGTGTGGGAGTGGTGTGTGTATGTGTATCAGGTGTGTGTATTTTGAATTGTCCAATGTGGCTGTGTTTTGTAAAAGTGTGTGTATTTTGAGCGCGGCGGTGTGTACCGCCAATGGAATACCGTGGTTGAAAGACCGCTGCGTGGATTCGTGTGTCGTGATAGTGTAGGCGTATTTCTGTTGGCGTGACGGTGTCGGTTTTGTTTTCGCCAGTTTATCACTGACCTTTGGTGTGGCGGACTTGTGTGGGTGTCTGACTTTTGGCGGATTCCGAGATGTGGGTCATAATAGCTGTGGCGGAATTCCGCGGCCGCGGCGGTGTGTTGGTGGTCTTCTGCACGGCGGTAAGCACCTTTCATGTTGGAATGACCGCCTAAGTGTTTATGGCATCAAATCGATCAAATTGGGCCCAAGATCTGGTAATAGACTATAGGATAACCCCAGACCCAGACAACCATTCCCATTGACTAGCTTCCAGGTGCTCACCTAATAGCAACACATGGTGCCTCTGGAGTTGACCCATCACAGATGCTGCTATTCCGCAGGATGTAGGCGTCATGCACTGAGCCAGGGAACATGGCATTCACATGGGAGATGTACTGGTCTGCCAAACATACCATCTGTACATTCATAGAATGATAACTCTTCCGGTTTCTGTACACCTGTTCACTCCTGTGGGGGGGGGGGGAACCAAAGCCACATGGGTCCCATCAATGGCACCTATGATGTTGGGGATATGTCCCAGGGCATAGAAATCACCTTTCACTGTAGGCAAATCCTCCACCTGAGGGAAAACGATGTAGCTCCACATGTGTTTCAGAAGGGCAGACAACACTCTGGACAATACATTGGAAAACATAGGCTGGGACACCCCTGATGCCATGGCCACAGTTGTTTGAAATGACCCACTTGCAAGGAAATGGAGCACTGACAGCACCTGCACTTTCCTGTGTGATGGCAGATTGCTGACATCAGGTCTGGCTCCAACTGGGTACACAGTTCCTGGATTGTTGCACGGTCAAGCCTGTAGGTGATTATCAAATGTCTTTCCTCCATTGTCGACAGGTTCACCAACGGTCGGTACGCCGGAGGATGCCGCCATCTCCTCACATGTCCCAGCGGACGGTGCCTATGAAGGACAACAGCGAGCACAGAGTCAAACAACTCAGAGGTACGTACCCACAGTTTACCCAGAACACCAATCATACACAAAAGGTGGCCTGTATGCGTGTTGAGTCTAGGCCTAGGTATGTGTGACGCAGTTGAAAATGAAGCCATGTGGGCCCCTGAAATGGCAGCTGCCTGACCTCTAAAGTGGGACAATGGGATGTGAGGTAACTGCGCTGGTGTTGTACACCGTCGCGGTAGGCGGTCGAAGACCGCAGCGCAATGCTGCATTGGTTAACATTGGACCCTATGGGTCCCAGGAGCCAATGACAATGTACGCCGGTGGTGACGGTACGCACCGCCGTTGACATGACCGCCATTTTCTATCTGTTCAATCACTCGATACCTGATCTTTGACAGGAGAGGACCTACACTGCAAGTGCTGCTGTGACCTCGGTCTGGAAGAGACAATGGCTCATGCGTCTGGGGAAAGGGCCCCTGCCTTCACATCGGAGGAGTTGGAGAAGCTCGTGGCTGGGGTCCTACCCCAGTACACGCTACTCTATGGTCCTCCAGACAAACAGGTAAGTGCACTGGGAGCATGATGTATGGGCTATGCCTGTGTGGAGAGGGGTGGATGTAAGAAGGAAGGGGGGAGAGTGCGGCGTGCTTGAAATGACGGTGAGTGCATGTGCCACATGGCAAGGGTAGGGATGGGGGCCAATCACTTTGACGGTGCAGTTGGTATTTACTTTCTCTTTCCCCTGTACAAATCATGTAGGTCAGCGCCCACCAGAAAAAACATATTTGGCGTGCCATCGCCAAGGACGTCCGGACCCTGGGGGTCTACCACAGACGGAGCACCCACTGCCGGAAAACATGGGAGGACATTCGCCGCTGGAGCAAGAAGACGGCGGAGGCTCAGCTGGGGATGGCCTCCCAACGTGGGAGGGGTGCCCGTCCCACCATGACCCCCCTGATGTTCAGGATCCTGGCGGTGGTGTACCCGGGGTTGGATGGGGGCTTGAGGGCATCACAGCAGCCACAAGGGGGTGAGTACACTCGCATTCTGCTGACTTTGCACGCAGTGGAGGGGTCTGAGTGGGGGAGGTGGGCTGTGGATTTCCCTAGGCCAGGGCGAGTTCCGTAGGTAAGGTCCCTCTGTAAGGCAGGCCATGTGGCACCCCACCCCACCTCTGTAGAGTGACAACTACACCTAGTCATGCCCCTGTGTCATCTATGTGTGCAGATGTCGTCCATAGCCTAGTAAGCCATTTCCCAGGGATTGAACAGTGGAGCCCAAGAGCGCGGTGTAGTGCAGGGGGCTTCTGTGTCTGTCGTGTCCGCCAACTGTAGCGGTAATGCATGCACTCAACATGTCTTTCTTCTGTCGCCCCCCCCCCCACTTTTGTGGTCTCCCTGTTCTTGTGTGCATTAGCATCATCAGGCGGAGGAGCAGTGGCCCCGGAGCACCAGGGGGCTGCATCCCACATGGCCATGGAGGGCCACACTACGGAATCGGACTTCACCAGTAGGACGGAGGGCGAGGGGAGCTCCACGGCGGGGACAGGAGCTGAGACCAGTGACACGGACTCGTCCTCTGATGGGAGCTCCCTTGTGGTGGCGGCAACATCTGTGCCACCACCATCTACAGGTAGAGCCGCCACCCCCCCTTCCAGCACCGCCCTCCCAGCAGCCCCTCAGCCTTCGCCCCGTGCGCGCTCACCTGGGAGGGTGGGCATCACCTTCGCCCCAGGCACCTCAGGCCCTGCCCGGTCACCCCTACTGCCCTCAGTGAGGAGGCCATTGACCTCCTCAGGTCCCTCACTGTTGGGCAGTCTACCATTTTGAATGCCATCCAGGGTGTAGAAAGGCAGTTGCAACAAACCAATGCATTCCTGAAGGGCATTCATTCTGGTCAGGCGGCCCTTCAGCGAGCTTTTCAGACTCTGGCCTCAGCACTGATGGCAGCCATTGTTCCTGTGTCTAGCCTCCCCCCTCCAACTTCCTCCACCCCGACCCAATCCCCTGTACCTCAGCCTATCCCAAGCACACCTACAGACCAGCATGCACACACGTCAACACACAAGGGAAGCTCAGGCAAACATAAGCACCACACATCCCACAGGCACTCACGCAAGCATCACACGCATGCAGACACACCAACATCCACTGCCTCCACTGTGTCCCCCTCCTCCTCGTCTCCCTCCTCCCTCCCTGTCTCGTCTACACTCACACCTGCATGCAGTACCTCTACAGCCACTACGTCCCTCTCCAGCACACCCACCACCACATCCCGCTCACGTGCAGTCACCACCCCCACTACCATTCACACGTCCCCTGTGTCCTCTCCCAGTGTGTCTGTGACGCCCCCTCCCAAGATACACAAACGCAGGGACACACCCACCCAACAGCCATCCACCTCACGACAGCCTCCAGCCCATGCACCTTCACCCAAAGTCAGCAAACGAACACATCATACAACCACCACCTCTTCCTCCACTCAATAACCCCCTCCAGCTACCCGTCCCAGTGTGTCAAAAAAACGTTTCCTGTCCAACCTTGACCTCTTTCCCACACCTCCCCCACCCCGTCCGTCTCATAGGTCCCGAACTAGCACCTCAGCTACAACATCTCCGGGACCAGTGGTGCCTGTAGTCACCCGAATCTGGAGTGCACCGGCCACCAGGGCAGCCAGTGTGGCACGGAGCCACAGCACAGACAGTCCCCCACCTGTGAAGCATCAGAAGTTGGCCAGTGCCCGGTGGGAGAGGAGGAAGACTCCAGCCACCAAAGCCGCTCCCAGGGGTCCCGTGGTAGTGTGGAGTCAGCTGTGACACCTTCCAAGGTGGGGAAGGGCCACAAGAAACCCGGCAAGTCTGGGAAGAGCAGCGCGGCGGAGAAGACCGCCAGCACCAGCCCAGCTGCCCAGGAGGCCACCGCCAGCCCCAGCCCAGCTGCCCAGGAGGCCACCGCCAGCACCAGCCCAGCTGCCCTGGAGGGCACCGCCAGCCCAGTTACCTAGGAGGCCATCGCCAGCACCAGCCCTGCTGGGCCATGAAGGACCGCCAGCACCAGCCCCGCTGGGCCATGAAGGACCGCCAGCAAAAGCCCTGCTGGGCCATGAAGGACCGCCAGCAAAAGCCACACTGGGCCATGAAGGTCCGCCAGCAGCTGAGTCCCTGCAATGGAGACCGCCGTCTCAAGCACCGCTGAACAGGGCACCGCCGTCTCAAGCACCGCTGAACAGGGCACCGCCGCCTCAAGCACCGCTGAACAGGGCACAGCCGCCTCAAGCACCGCTGAACAGGGCACAGCCGCCTCAAGCACCGCTGGCCCATGAGCGCCAAGGGCACTGACGCTACTGAGTCCGTCACAGGGTGAATGAAGCACTCTGGGCACCATGCCCCCTCCAGAACCAGTGGAGAGATCCATCCACTACCTCTGTCCTTAGCAGGATGAAGCACTCTGGGCACCATGCCCCCTCCAGAACCAGTGGAGAGATCCATCCACTACCTCTGTCCTTAGCAGGATGAAGCACTCTGGGCACCATGCCCCCTCCAGAACCAGTGGAGAGATCCATCCACTACCTCTGTCCTTAGCAGGATGAAGCACTCTGGGCACCATGCCCCCTTCAGAACCAGTGGAGAGATACATCCACTACCTCTGTCCTTAGCAGGATGAAGCACTCTGGGCACCAGGCCCCCTCCAGAACCAGTGGAGAGATACATCCACTACCTCTGTCCTTAGCAGGATGAAGCACTATGGGCACCAGGCCCCCTCCCGAACCAGTGGAGAGATACATCCACTACCTCTGTCCTTAGCAGGATGAAGCACTCTGGGCACAAGGCCCCCTCCAGAACCAGTGGAGACTGTTATCCACTTGAGAGACTGTGGCTTTGCACTCTCCAGGATGGAACAGTGGGCAAGCCACCCACTGTAGAGACTTGAGAGACTGTGGCTTTGCACTCCCCAGGATGGAACAGTGGGCAACCCACCCACTGTATAGACTTGAGAGACTATGGCTTTGCACTCCCCAGGATGGAACAGTGGGCAACCCACCCACTGTATAGACTTGAGAGACTGTGGCTTTGCACTCCCCAGGATGGAACAGTGGGCAAGCCACCCACTGTAGAGACTTGAGAGACTGTGGCTTTGCACTCCCCAGGAATGAACAGTGGGCATGTGGCCCCCTCGTGGATTTGGCATCGTGCACTCAACCGGCTAAGGTGCCCCCCCTTCCCCTCCCTGAGGTGCCTGTTTAGTTGCTCTCTGATGCCCCTGCAGTGTTCTCTCCGTCATGGTCGGGGATCTTGTGTGGGCCTCGCCCATACCGTGTGGTCCCAGTGTTCCACAGACTTAATTGGAGCACTACCTGGACTACTATGCTTGGTATATATTTTGTAAATGGTGTATATATATATTTCTGCCTACTTGATTTTAATATATTACAATGGTTACACTCATTTTCAATTGTCTTTGCATTCTTCCGGGGGGTTTGGGGGGTGTAACTGTGATGTATCAATATGCATTAGTGTGTATGTTGTAGTGGGTGAGGGTGGGGGTGTTGCGTGTTGCATGTGTGTCCCTGTTTTTTCCCTCCCCCCTCCCCTGTGTCGTAGGTGCAGTACTCACCGTGGTCTTCACCGCCGGCGTTCGTGCTCCTGGTAGAGGAGCAGGAAGACTATCACAGGTAGAATTTGGAGTTCCAGGTCCATGGTGTCCTCGTTCCTCGTGGGGTGTGTAGAGGTGAGCGTTTTCCCTTCGGAATTCCTGTTTCCGCCGTGTTTTTATCCGTGGTGAATCCGCCCCGGAAATGGTGGCGGATTGGCCTGTCATAATAGTGTGGGCGGTACATTGTCTCCCGCCAGTCTGTTGGCGGTGACCACTGCGCTGTTTGTTTATACCGCCGTGGCGGTCGGAGTGTTAAAGTGGCTGCCTTTGTTGGCGGTTTCCGCCACGGTCGTAATTGCAAAAAAATTCCGCCGGCCTGTTGCCGGTCTTACCGCCGCTTTAACACCGTCCGCCAGTGTTGTAATGGCCACCTATGTGTTAGGCAAAACGATAACATGGATATCAACATCTCATTGTGCTGAAAAAATTCTAAGAGACGTGTTTTGAGAAAGTATCTGCATGCCTCAATACCAAACACATGCTTTATCGATGTATACATCGAGGCAACATCCATCGTGACCATCAAATAACTCTTCTGCCACGGAATGCTGTGAATTTCAGCTAAAAAGTCATTGGTGTCACAATGGTAATTCAGTGACATATGGACGTAAAAATAAATCCAAATATCTCGAAGTATATATATATATATACACCCACACACACGATTACGGACTGTAATGTGTGTGGAGGACGGTTCTCAGCCATGTCAAGTTTCCCAGTTCCATGAATGATGTGTTGCAAGGTCAAGTGTCCCAGCATTCAAATGAAACAAATTGGACTGGAGCAGCACATCATGCATGGATCTGGGTAACTTGGCAGCTATGTGTCAATATGAACACACTAATCAGTTGATGGGAACTGTAGTTTCTTGATGTTATTTTCTTTATTAACCATGTTCTATCAAAGTACTACTTTATAATACAGAGTGAAAACAGTTCTGCATAATCCTTGCCTCCATAATAGAACTGAAACTTTCCGTCATGTCAACTAGGAAATTTTTCATTTTGGTCAACCCATAAACCCTACAAAAGTTCCATCAGTTAAGGTATTAATTACCACTGCCTAATAATACATACTTAATTTACACGGGCGGATAATTAATATGTTTCTTCTTGCTGACGCAAAATCCCCTTGATTCCAAATCTAAGCAAGTTTGCAAGACTCGCAACCAAGGATGTTACGTCCTTGGACTGGCTCATGGGGGAGCGCTAGCGCTCCCCCACATGAGCCTCGGTGTCCCCACTGCAGGGATTGAAGGGGAATCGCTTCCCTTCCACCCCCCGCACCCCTGTGGTGTCTGACCTCATCAGAGACCTGCCCCTCTGCGCTGGAAGCTCAGCTTCCAGTGCCGATCCTCTCCGATCACGTGGAGGGGCCGATAGAGGCATCAAAGGAAAGGAAAGGCCTTTCCTTTCCTTTGATGTCTTTCTCACTATTATGTGTGGGGAGAAACCCCTTAGGCAAGGGTCAGTCCCCGGGGGGGGGGGGGATTACTTTTAGGCCAGATCACCCTATTTTTATTAGGCCAATCTGCCCCCAAGGGGGGCAGAAACCACTAGACATCAGGGATTTTTTTTTATATTATTGAATGAGGAGAGCGGCCCCTTGGGCAACAACTGCTCCCCAGCAGGGCCTAATAGTTTTAGGCCCTTTCTGCCCCCCTTGGGGGCAGATGGGCCTATTTTTATTAGACCACTCGACACCAGGGATTTTTATTTTTGTGCGTCAATTTCACACAAGGAGAGCGACCCCTTAGGCAAGGGTTGTTCCCTTTGGGGGCAATATTTTAGGTCTTTTGGCCTATTTTTATTAGGCAGATCTGCCCCCAAGGAGGGCAGAAACCACTAGGCACCAGGAATCTTTTTTTGCACCAATTTCACGCAAGGGTAGCGACCCCTTAGGCAAGGGTTGCTCCCCTGGGGGGCAAATTTATTTTAGGCCATTTCCGCTCCCCTTGGAGGCAAATTGGCCTATTTCTATTAGGCCGATCTGCCCCCGGGGGGGGGGGGGGGGGAGGCAGAAACCACTAAGGCACCAGGCATTGGTGTGTGTGTATGTATGTGTTTGGCTTTGGGGGGCAGTCCTTTGGGCAAGGGTCCCTCTCCATTAGGGCACATTACAGTTGGCCATATCTGGCTTCCTTGGGGGCAGAATGGCCTATTTTTAGAAGGCCCATAGAAATCCCACCAGAGACCAGGGAAGATTTTTTTTCTCCAAAAAAAGAGGGTGAGGGTATAGCCATACCCCCACCCCAAATAACTGGGGCCAATGTTGTTCTGCCCACCAGTGGGCCGACAGGGCAATTACCCCGATCCACACCCCGGGGGGCAGAATGTCTACTAGATGCCAGGGAATTTAAAAAAAATAAAAAATAGTGGGGTGGTGGCCACCCCAACTGAAGTGGGTAACAGTCTTTCAGCTCTCCCACCACGCACTCAAACATGTTATCCCATGGCAAGCAAGTGGACCTTCGATTATTTTGTTGTTTTTTTTTTACATTTGGACCATGAGAGCTCGGGTAACTCTCAAAATCGTCCCACTTGGAATGGTGAGGGCTACACCTTACGGACGCTGCCATGTAGACAAATCCACAAGACCAAGACACATCTGAAAACTAAACATCTGGGTGAGTCCAGGGTGGTGTGCTTCACATGCACCCCGCACCATTTTCTTACGCACAATGCCCTGCAAACCTCCAACTTTGCTGGAAATCACAAATTTTTTCCCCATTTTCATGATGGAACCTTCCGGAATCTGCAGGAATCCACAAAATTCCTACCACCCAGCATTGTCTCATCTATACCAATAAAAATTCTGCCCCACTTGTCAGCCTAAAAATGTTTTTTTTTTCCAACTGCCCTTTTGGACCCGCTTTGGTTCCCCCTCAGTTTCGACATGTTTTTGGGTCTTCCCTGTCACAGGCACATGGCCTACCTACACAAGTGAGGTATCATTTTTACAGGGAGACTGAGGGGAACTTTGGGTGGTAGGAAATTTGTCCTGGTGCGGTGAAACGTGGGAAAAATGTGTTTTTTTAAGCTAAATTTAAGGTTTGCTGAGGATTCTGGTTAAGAAAACACTGGGGGATCCACGCAAGTCACACCTCCCTGGACTCCTGCCGGTGTCTAGTTTTCAGAAATGTCTGGGTTTGATAGGTTTCTCTGTATGGCTGCTGAGCCCAGGACCAAAAACTCAGGTCCCCCCCGTAAAAACAGGTAGTTTTGTATTTGATAAGTTTGATGTGTCCAGTGTTTTGGGGCATTTCCTTTCGCGGGCACTAGGCCTACCTACACAAGTGAGGTACCATTTTTAGCGGGAGACTTGGAAGAACGCTAGGTGGAAGGAAATTTGTGGCTCCTTTCAGATTCCAGAACTTTCTGTCACCAAAATGTGAGGAAAAAGTGTTTTTTTGGGCCAAATGTTGAGGTTTGCAAAGGATTCTGGGTAACAGAACCTGGTGAGAGCCCCACAAGTCACCCCATCCTGGATTCCCCTTGATGTCTAGTTTTCAAAAATGCACAGGTTTGGTAGGTTTCCGTAGGAGCCGGCTGAGCTAGAGGCAAACATCTACAGCTAGGAACTTTGCAAAAAACACGTCAGATTTCAATGTAAAAATGTGATGTGTCCATGTTGTGAGCATTAGGCCTACCCATGCAAGTGAGGCACCATTTTATTGGAAGACTTGGGGGAAACACAGAATATCAAAACAAGTGTTATTGCCCCTTGTCTTTCTCCACATGTTTTCCTTCCAAATGTAAGACAGTATGAAAAAAAATACATCTATTTGAGAAATGGCCTGTAATTCACATGCTAGCATGGGCACCCTGGAATTCAGAGATGTGCAAATAACCACGGCTTCTCAACACCTTATCTTGTGTCCATTTTGGAAATACATAGGTTTTCTTGATACCTACTTTTCACTCTTTATATTTCACCAAATGAATTGGTGTATACCCAGTACAGAATGAAAACCCATTGCAAGGTGCACCTCATTAATTTGCTCTGGGTACCTAAGGTTCTTGATCGACCTACAAGCCCTATATATTCCAGCAAACAGAAGAGTCCAGCAAACGTAACAGTATATTGCTTTTAAAAAAATCTGACATCGCAAGAAAAAGTTACCGAGTAAAATGTGGAGAAAAAATGATTGTTTTTTTTACCTCAATTTCAATATTTTTTTATTTCAGCTGTTATTTTCTGTAGGAAACCCTTATAGGATCTACACAAATTACCCCTTGCTGAATTCAGAATTGCGTCTACTTTTCAGAAACGTTTAGCTTTCTGGGATCCAGCATTGGTTTCACACCTATTTCTGTCACTAACTGGAAGGAGGCTGAAAACACCGAAAAATAGTAAAAATTAGGTATGTCTCAGTAAAATGCCAAAATTGTGTTGAAAAATTGGGTTTTCTGATTCAAGTCTGCCTGTTCTTGAAAGCTTGGAAGATGGTGATTTTAGCACTACAACCCCTTTATTGATGCCATTTTCAGTGGAAAAAATAAGCCTTCTTCTGCAGCCCTTTTTTCTCATTTTTTTTTAAAAAAAACTAAATTTTCGATATATTTTGGCTAATTTCTTGGTCTCCTTCAGAGGAACCCACAATGTCTGGGTACCTCTAGAATCCCTAGGATGTCGGAAAAACAGGATGCAAATTTGGCATGAGTAGCTTATGTGGACAAAAAGTTATGAGTGCCTAAGCGCGAACTGCCCCAAACAGCCCCCCCCAAAAAAAGGCTTTGGCACCTGAGGGGGGGGGGAAGGCCTGGCAGCGAAGGGGTTAACGCGTGCTATCCTGAAGCTGCATTCTCAAAGAGAGACGTAAAGTCCTTCCTTCGTTTCCATGGTCAAAAGAACAGCACCAGTCAGCACTGAAAGTGGTGACGCCTTTCTACTGCATCGCTGTCTTGCAATCGGTCTACGTCATCAGCAGGCGGCGTCGGCCGGAGCCCGGACTCCCGATGACTGTTTCCGCAATGGAATCGAACAGGGACGAAGCAGAGCGTTGTATCGCCATAGCGTTAACTGCCATACAAAACGCACACCAAGACAAGGCGCTGCGTTTTCTGGAGAAGGCTGAGCGGTTATTTCCCACCAAGAAAGCTCGCGGTGAGTGAGACCAGGGATACAGAGGGGGAGGGTGCAGCCCGGCTTGTCGAAGAGGCGGTCATGGAGGAGGGAGCTCTTGTCAAGTGACCAGCCTATAATTCCGCTAGGCGCATGCGCCATACCGCCGGTCGTGACGGGAGATGAAGTCTTCCGTCTTTCCTCTCTTTTCAGTCGTGCCATTTGAAGTTGCTTATTTTGTACGCGCATGTTATGTGATGGCAACGATAGAGATTTCTTTTCTGTTGCTCTCATTACAGAATCTGTACAGTTTCCTAAATACTCCTTTTAGTCACCTCAGGATAATCAGTGGAACTACAACCATCGTTTCCGGTCACTCGCCGGGTTGGTTTGTCGAATCATGGGATTTGTAGTTCACGTCAAAGCTTTTATTACGGTTACTTACAACAGTTTGCGTATAAACCTTGTGCTTATATCAGATTGTAGCCTGAGAGTACGAATATGTTTTCTGCTCACTTCGGCATAACCTCTGAAGTGCTTAGTACCAACTAGGACATGCCGTGTCGAGCACCTAATCAGGACTACAGCTCAAATAGAGCCCATGGGTTCATTAGCCTCAGTGGGACAGGCCATAGAAAGAACAGCTAGAGATTGAGAGGCTTTTCTCCCACCCCAGAAGCTGAAACTCGGGATAGTGATTGTTGGGAAATCGTCATTGGACACGAGTGATCTCCCATCTCTAATGAATGCTCATATTACTTTTGTTGTAAACAAATATGTCGGTTTTAGGGATATTTGATCCCAGTTAGTTGGATTTGGTGTAATTATACAATTTCTTGTCTGTCCAGCGAGACAGTCTAACGTGCTCCACACGACTTGGGTCAGTTGAAAGTGGCAAACCTACCGTGTATTTGTTTCGTTGTATACGGTAATGTTTAGTGAAACATCGTGTCATCGTTCTTCCCATATACGCACGTAGGCATCCTGGCCAGGCTCCTAACAGCTGACCTCCAGAGATGTTGAGGCAGTGGTTTCTTTGTTTCCCCGCCCCTAGAAAGTTTAAGATTATTGTTCTAAGAAAAATGAAGTGTCTCATATCGGGTTGTTGAAGTGTGGGGCCAGATAGACCACACAGTGTGTTCGTTGGAATTGCGAGGTGGGAGCAGCCTAATGGATTTGAATGGCTTGGTGAAGAGGTGTCTCTTAAGTAGTCTGCTGAACGGCAAGAACGCGTCTATGGCTCGAGAGATATGTATTAGGGGTTCCCTGAGCCGCAAGTGCTCTGGGTGATCATCCCTTTAATATTCACGTGTTTAAGGTGGGGATGGTCAGAAAAGCTTCAGTAGTTGATGTGTTGTGGTTTTCGATGTAGCACCCTGCTGCGCAAAGCCTCTAGTAAAAGGCTTATCCGTTGATTTGGGTCCGCTATTTCATGGTGAGATTGTATGGCTACCTGGGTTTGCACGATGATGAAAACCTGTCCAAACGTTAGGGACACGTTAGATGGGAAGTTCCTTTCTGCGTGTTGTACTGTAGGTACCCCCCTGCTGCCACTTAAAATTTGCAATGGAGCCATCAGATATTTTGAACCTAACAGTCCAAATGTTTTGTGAGCCATGCAGCATTCTGAACATTTTTTTTTTATTGCAGCAAAAACTGCTGTAGTTGCACAGTTTGGGTGACCGCTTTTTATTACTTGCACCTTGTTGGCATACACATTTGCAGCCTACACACGTCTCGTATGTTAATCCATAAGCAATGTTGAATGAAGAAAGTAATCTAGAAGGTAACTGCAAATTACTTACAGGGAATTCCTTCTTGGCTGAGATTGGTGGTCATTGCAATTTTTTCAGAATGTCCGTATAGCTCTCGCTTCAGTGCCTATTGATTAGAGTGCCGTATGTAATTGCTGTAAATAAGCTGGAGTGTCTCAAGGAGGCAATTGGTCTTCAGCTACTTCTAGATCCAAGCTTAAGTGAGGGTTGAATGGAGGACTGATACTGTGAGTCAAGATGTGAGGATCATGCTGCCACGCTCTCATACCGTGGAACAAATACATTTCAAATCTGAGACTAGTTCTCTCCCTCAAGCAATTAAGGATTTTTTTTTAAATATATTTTTATTGTTCTTTTGTCTACATAATCAAATGTACAATTTATCTTGACCTTACTACATGTACCATATGGTATATACATTGTTACAACCTAAACAAATCATAATGGTTACCCATGGAAGCTTTAACTGTGCCAATTGTTCCTCAGGGGTGTCAATTCTTATATAGTCTCAGTACCAAGACAGTAATGCGAAGGTGGTGCCATCAAGTAGTATCACTCTAATTCTTTAGACTAGCCCCTATTCACTCTGGGTTGTTTCTATTTCCATCTCTATTTGGCACATGTAGTTTCAATATGGCTGGTTTTTTGGTCCCCATTGGTATATATTGAGTATGGGGGGGATGCTGAGAATCGTGTGTTATTAACAACTATCTCTTTAATAATGCTTAAATATAAACTGTGAAACAAACTTGGTCATCTCTGGGTCAATCCTACTTTCTTGGTTATTGTGATTAGTAAGGAAGACGTTTAACGTTTGTGTTTATGCGTCTGGAAATGGTAGGATCAGGGGGTTGTTTGGATTTATTGTGTGTGTGTGTTACTCATTTGAAGAGAGGTAGCTAGTGCATGTGTTTATTTTTATTTTTTGGGGGGGAATTTCCATGGACACTCCATTCAGGGTGTTAAGGGTGTGTGACTCAAGCATCTATCAGGTACCGTTACTCAACCCTAATCCCTTTGGCATGCAATATCTGGTTCATCTTCTGATTCCAATTCTGGAGGGGCATCCCAATTCTCCAAAACCTTCAGCCAGTGGTTGTCTTCCTATGCTTCATGCGTCTTCCCAACGTAATTAAACAGTATATACTTTAACCTAGTATTGCGGGATATTGTCTGAGGGTACGCAAGTATCTTGTCCCAGTCCTTGTCTGGTATTGGATGGTCTAACATCGTCTCCCACCGGATCTTGAGCGTGTCCAAGGGCAAGTGCACCATGTCACAGTGCTTTGTATAAATTTGTAACTTGTTGTTTAACAGACCCCAACATAAGCAAAGCGCTCAATACTGGGTGTTGCAGGCGTTCTTCCCTCCCTGTTCCCCATAAGTCTCTAAATGTTCGCTTTAGTGCCTCATATATCACAAATTGGCCCATTGGTAGGTGAAATTGTTCAGTTAGGTCTGCCATTGGGACTAAAGTTCCCATTTCAAAACAATTGCCTGTCGTCTTCACTCCAGCCGCAGACCAAGTTCGTAATGGAGCTTCAGTAAAGCAGCTAGTTGGTGTCCCATGTGGCGAACCCACCAAGGGCATCTGCTGTGGATGTAGTGGAGCCTTACAGGACCTTCTCACGCCCCTGTGCCACCCATACAATGCCACCTGTAATAGTACCCCTTGTCGACTTATCAGTATCATAGGGCACACTAGTTTGGTTAGGACAGCGTCACGGTACGGCATCACCCCTATACCATCGAAAACTCGGTCACTGGAATCATCTAGCCACTTTGCCACCCATTGTAGTTGGGCCGCCAAATAATATAACTCGAAGTCTGGCACCTCAGACCTCCCTGTGTCATTATTCTATGTAGTATGTGAAGTGCGACTCTATGCCTATCCCCGTTCCAAATGAGCTCTCTAAGGAACATGCCATGTTGTTTGAACCATGACCTTGGTAGTTGCACTGATGTGTTAGTAAAATAATAAAGCAACCTGGGCAACATCACCATCTTGGAGAGTGCTACCCCGGCCATAAGCAGCAGGCACAGCGTTCTACAGAAGGTTACACTTGTGCGCACGGAGCGCAGTGCCCTGTCTAGGTCCCCTTCCTTGATGTCTGCCAGTTGGTGATAAATTTGTATTCCTAAATATTTGATGGTCATGGGTGCCCAATAGATCCCCTTGGGTAAATCCTGTGGTAAAGGGGCAGCCTGTCAACACAGGTACAGATAAGTCTTGGATTTGTTGACTCTGAGGCATGATAGTCTGCCGAATTCATGGAGGCGTTGGAGTGTTCCAACGCTCCTGTCGTAGCCTTGGATAAATATAGTAAAATGTCATTGGCATAGAGGGAGATGATGTGTTCTAAACCCTCTATCATAATACCCTCACCTCACTAGTGTTGATGGAAAAACACCGCCAGGTGTTCTGTGGCCAGAGCGAATAAGCTATTCCCCTCCGGCTTTGCCAGTCCGCAAAGCTGGCAGCCAGTTTATAAGCTGGGGTGCCAGGAAGAGGTGGAGTGGAGCGATCCAGTGTTATGTCCGTCATACAATTGTAATCTCCCAGCACGAAGGCAGTGCTCGTTAACTGCCCCAAAGGTGTGGACAAGGACTGGAAGAAGGAAAGATGGTATTGATTAGGGCGTATGTACTGCCTAGTGTTATTTCCCTGCCCATAAGTCTTCCAATCACCAGGACATATCGGCCTTCTGTGTCAATCAGAGAGCGTAATGGTTCAAACAGGGTACCTGCCCTTATCCACACTAGTGTCCCCCAGGTATAGGACGAATAGGAGGTTGCGAATAGGTGACCTCGCCATCTGTGGCGCAAACCTTCAATCTCCTTGCCTACAAAGTGCGTTTCCTGTATCATGGCTATCCTGCACCCCTCTATGCTTCAAGTAGCAATGAATAGCATAGCGTTTATATGCAGAACCCATTCCCCGTACATTCCAGGATATAAATTTCAATACATTGCCTGTATCTGCCATATGAGAACCGTGTATTCTTTAGTCCCCACCTGCCTCAAGTACTGTAGCCTGTGTTTAGTCAACCCAAGAGAAAATAACTTTTCCCAGAGATAACAAAACTGCACCAACCCCAGCTCAAAACTCCCCACCCTCCGAATCGCTCGGCAATGGCTGGCCATCCAAACTTACAAACATTAGGAACCAAACACATCTAGTCTGCTTCACAGACTCCTTCTGCAGGTTAAGGAAATAGAGGACTGAAAAAGGCTCTGTGTGCCGTTCGGCCCATTCCAGGGTTCATCCCAGAAGGGGGAGCCAATATTTGCTGAGTCCAAGCCTGCCAACGTCTGGTCTCAGTGTCCTACACCTTACTGACCTTGTGTAGTGTGTGTCCCTTGCCTGTGACTGCATCGCACAATACAGTCCCAGCAACATGTTTTGTATGCCCCTCTACCAAAGGGCGACTCCTACATATCTCAGGTCTCTGATGCTATGGGCCATGGTTTAAGTCAAAGTGTTATCCCAATCTTAAAAAAGGGCGACAGATCACTTCCCTGCAACTATAGACCAATTAGTCTAATTGACTGTGTGCAAAAAGTCTTCTGCCATTGCCTCTTGGGAAAGATCGAAGACTGGATGACCGAACATGATATCCTTAGTCCCCTCCAAGCTGGTTTCCGGAAGAAAATATCTACCACTGATCAAGCCCTCAGGTTCCTATTTCTATACTGGAAAACAGTGCTTATTGGCAAAGGGAGCCTTTATGTAGCTTTTGTGGATCTACAGGGGTGTGGAATTTATTAAAATATCTACTTGTCCAGGGGACAGGTTGCTTCTCAAATCTACTTGTCCTGTAAAAAGATCTACTTGTCCCTTTGGTGCCATGTAGTGTGGCGACAAATTATGGCAGCAATTAATAGCCTCTCTGATTATGCCAGGGCTACTACCATAGTAGGGCTTGAATACTTGGAGTTTCAATCCCTACTGTAGCAATTTCCTTATTTTGCCACCTTTCTGCAGATCTGCATACTGGGGCTGGAGGAAGCAGTAAGCAATAGTTCCAGGGCTGGAATGCCTTTGAGTCTGCAAACCTACTAACCTGCATGTTTTAAAGATTTTTACCAGCTTCTCTCTAATATTTTCCCATAATAAGAAAGGTTGGACATTTACTCCTGACAATGGCAGAATTAGAACTTCTTCCAGGGTTGGGAAGAAAGTGGCTGGAGGGAAAATGAACTTGCAAATGCTCAATAGATTTTCACATGAGCAAATCTACACATCGTATTTACCCACGCTAAAATACAGTTCACAAATATTTTATAGGGGTACGACATATACCATGGGTGCACTTTTGTGACTTTCTTTAAGAATTTGGGGCCACAAGTAGGTAGGTTCAGATTTGTGACCTGCAAATTGCGAGTCGCAAATCCGAATGTAGGATGGTGTCCTTGACACCATCTGTGATTCGCAAGGGCTTCGCAAATGCCCACATCATGAATAATCATGAGGTGGGTCGCAATTTGCGACCCCCTCACGAATGGTGGCCTGCTGGAGACAGCAGAGCACCATGTCTGTGACTGCTTTATTTTTTTGTAATGCAGCCCGTTTTCCTTAAAGGAAAACGAGATGCATAACAAAAACGAAAAATGAAACGTTTTCGTTTCATTTTTTCAGAGCAGGCAGTGGTCCACAGGACCACTGCTTGCTCTGAAAAAATGTTTACAGTGACATTCACAATGGGAAAGGGGTCCCATGGGGATCCCTTCCCTTTTGCGAAAGTGTTAGCACCCATTTGAAATGGGTGCAAACTGCGATTGGTTTGCGCCCGCGTTCGCGGTCACAAAACAATCCTACATTGCACTGCGAGTTGCAATTAGGAAGGGAACACCCCTTACTAATTGCGAGTCGCAAACCCGTTTTGTGATTCGGTAACCAGGTTACTGAATCGCAAAACTGGGTTTGTGCATCGCAATGTGCTTTTTGCACGTCGCAAACAGTGAAAGTCGCTATTTGCGACATGCAAAAAGCTACCTACATGTGGGTCTTGGTCCCTAATTAGGTCTGGTGTTAACAAAGACATTTTGTTTTTATTAAACTTCTATTTCTCTCTCTTTCGGCTGGCTTTACTGTGAGTGATCGCATTCTGCTCTTCCACAAGGAGCATATTGCCACACAAAGTAGTTTTGTTCAGTGTCAGGAACTACAGTGGCAATCAGTGACGTAACGAAACTGGAGGGTGCCCCTTTGAAAAGAACATGGAGGAGCCCCCTCTCCAGACTCACTCAGGGCAGGTGCTGTGCTGACGGGGCCCCCTGGAGGGCGGCTGCGGGGCCTTTGTTATGCCGCTGGTGGCAACGTGTGCTTTAAGAGTTCAAAAACTTTTTGGGGGGGTTTTGCCAATGTTTGTTACAATGTTGAGGGCCTGGTAGCTCCCACAACAATAAAGTGTTACAAAAGCCATGTCAAAACAAGACACGCATTGATGAAACTAAAAGACTTATAAAAATATGTCAGATCAGTTGGCTTTGTCAGTGTTTGTTTATTTTCATGCTTCCCATAATCGTGTTGAAAATGGTTACACTGATTTTCCATTAGAAATATTTTTGGGAAATACTAGCATGCATCAACACATTTTACTAAATGACACTTCATTTGCATATAATCAGAGAGCATTCAGGGAGCATTATACTTAGCCTCTTAGCCTAAACTTTTCAAACATGTGTGTACACGTTTTTTTTTTTTGTACTGGAACCAACGTCAGTAGTGAAGTGTGACCTTAAAACATTTATTTACAGCACGCACCCTAATAATGAAGGCTTTCAAATAATGAACCATAAATACAAGTTCGAACAGCATTATCTTTAGGAAACACATTACCTCAACTGCAGAGAGTTCAACTCTCTGTAAACAGGCAGCCAAAGGGTTTGTGCTGCAGGGGGTTGGGCCTACTTGTCCCAAGGACAAAGTAAACATAAAAACTTGTTGCCCTTGACCCCAAACAAGATGTCCCGGGCGTCGGGCAATAGGAATTCCACATCCCTGATCTAAGTCTGCTTTTGACCTTGTACCTCGCAACAAGCTATGGGACACTCTCTCCTGAATGGGAATCCCGGAGCATATCCTAGCAGCATTGATACGGCTCCACAAGGACAACTACGCACGAGTTAGGTGGGAGAACAAGGGTCAACTAACTGATAGAATCCATGTATCAAGGGGTGTGCGGCAAGGGTGTGTCCTCGCCCCGACCCTCTTCTCTCTGTAGATCAATGATATCGTCCCTTCCCTGCTTCGAGTGGAGGCTGACGCACTATCACTTGGCACACAAAAAATCCCTGTCTTGCTCTTTGCAGATGATACTCTCTTGATATCCAAGACCCCTAGTGGACTAAGGAAACTCCTAACGTGTTTTGAGAAATTCTGCTCAACACGGGGACTTGAAATCAATGCCTCTAAAACAAAACTAATGACCCTTAATCCCCATAGATCTTTTAGAGGGAAGTTTACACTAGAGGGCACCACACTTGAGAAGGTGGTCATTTTTAGCTACCTGGGTATAACATTGACTGACAACATGTCTTGGAAATCACACATAGGAAAGTAAGCATTAAAACTAAAGCAAACAACAGGGGTACTATCAAAAAACTTTCACCTCTCACACACAAAGCCAATTCGCCCAGCATTACAGATATACGAAGCCCAGGCTGTGACCTCAGCTCTTTATGGGTCCGAACCATGGGGTTATGCTAAAATCCAAGACATAACCATCGCAGAGAACAACTTCCTGAGAAACCTTGTGTCCCTTCCGCCAAGCACTCCACTGTTCCCCCTTTTTAAGGATCTTGGCATAAAACGCATCGGTCATAAAGCCCGCCTACGCCCTCTGCTGTACTGGCGGTGTCTCTGGACTACTCCAGAGCTTGAAATCTTTACTGAAGCCCTGCAGGTCATTTTAAAAGCTGATCATCTTCACAGAATCCCCTGGCTACGATACATCAAGGGGTCATTCTACTCACTCGGGCTCAGTGAACTCTGGAATTCACCAACCACCTCCGTCTTTCCCTCGAAAAGCGAATTAAAGAAACTATATTGGCAAATGGCAGATCACGAAGATATAGGGGCTGCACTTCACACTACATTATCCTGTGACTTTGTTAACTTAAAAGAGACATCCAAGTATGAGGCTTTTTGGGACATAATCACGGTCCCAAGGGTAAGGAAACTACTTTCAGCTCCGCATTGGAACATTACCATTAAGACTTTTCACCAGCCGCTGGTCACACAATGAATCAACCGCCTGTCCAGCCTGCAAAGCCCCCGTCGAGAATCTCCCTCACGTCCTTTTTGTCTGCCCCGCGTACACCGCCTCACGTAGGAAATGGCTGGCCCCGGCATGTAGACTGCTGGGCATCCGCAGCTCTGAAATAGCTCTGCGAATCCTCAGATCAGACACTAGGCCAACGCTAGTGATCGCCATTGCCAAGTTCCTCGGAGCTAGCTGGTTTGTCAGAGGGAAATTCTTATCTGTTTAATGATTCCAACTAGACTGTCCCATCACACTGTGTGAGTGTATTTTATCTTTATTCCATTTTTATCATTTTATGTATTGTTATATTTATTACCTTGTGTATTTATTTGTATTTATTGCTGCTATGCGCTTTTATGGCTCTTGTAGCCGAAATAAAGTTTCTTTGACTTGAAGTCAAAGTAGATCTTCTGTGTGTCATACCAGGCAGGACCTCTCGAGTCAGGGTGAAGTTCTCTGTCTCAGAGTCTGCTGTACGCTTATCCGACATACTGTCATGTTCTGAGCCCGTTTTGCACATCATGGTTGCTGCCACCTGAAGGGCTGCTGCTTTGTCCCTGTCTGCTTTTGTTTTGCTCAGTTTCCTTGGGATCCCCCTGCTGTGTGTTCTTCAGTGTCTCTTTCTCGGGCTCAAATGGTCACCATCCGATCGTGGTCTGTTTGCAGGAGGGGCTATTCACGCATTGCATGAATCGACCCATTCCCATGCTGCAGTTGGATCATCATAGAAATGGGTCTTGCCATCCATCATTATCTTCAGTCTAGCTGAGAAAATCGGGTAATATTTAATCTCTGGGTCTTAAAGTGCTTTCTTAACTGACAAAAATGAAGCTCATTTAGTTTGGACTGCAAGTGGATAATCTGGAAATAGCGTCACTTTTCCATTTCCTACGGTGTATGGTCCATCCTCTCTGGCTCTCTGCAACACAGAGTCCTGATCTCGAAAGTGTAAAAGTCTGGCAACGATCGGACATGGTGGTCTGCCCGGTGGCGTAGGCTTAGCAGGGACTCTTTGAGCCTGCTCAGTAGCAAAAAAGGATGTCAAGCGTTCTGGGGCTACTACTGTGAAGAACCATTTTTCAAGAATGCCACCATATCTTCCTGTTTTGAGCCTTTTGGAAGACTCGCCACCCGGACATTGTTCCTGCAGTAGCGTCCCTCATCATCCTCAGCCCTTCGCTCCAAAATTTGCACTCTGTCTGCCAGCTCACCCACCTGCTTCCTGAGGTTCAGGTGGGCCGGTTGTACCTCTCCGAGTCCTGTTTTCCCCCTTTGTCACTCTGTTTGACAATTTATGGTGTTTCGCTCTTAGTAGTCCGAGTCCTACAGACACCACCCGATGTCCTGCTGCAATGCCGCTTTGGTAGCCGCAATCGTCGCCAGTATTCTGTCAAACTGCGCTTGGAGAGTGAGGACCGCTTCTGTGTCTTTTTTTTCATCTCCTGTGGCGGGAGGTCCAAAATCTGTGTTCCCGCCTGGGGTGCCCCATGTTTGAATCTCTCTTTTCCCATGTGTGACGCAGGTCTTCAACTCCAACTTACACTTCGGGCGAACAGGCCCCTCCGCTCAGCCTGATAGGAGCGCCTATTCGACACCAGCAACACAGCAGTTGATGCTCAAGGCCTGATCTCCTCCATTGGCAAGTGGGGCATTAGTTTGGGTGTATTAAAGAGGTCACTTGGGGTTATGGTGCTGGGGTGGGAAGCCACCTGTGGTCAGTGTGAGTATTTTCGTTCCAAGTTACTATGTTAACGGGCATCAATTTGTACGTGGTCCCCTCGCCCGCAGGACAACAACAGTCTGTGTCCCAAGCAGGAAAGCAACCCAGTGCTGTACTCCCAGATCCTCCACCGGGCAGCACATGCACCCAGGGCAAGCCACAACACTGGAGCCCCACAGGCGGTACGTACTAAGAATGTTTTCTGGGTAAGAATTGGGCCACCCCGCTTGTTCCTCTTCTTACTACCCTGCAACCTGCACGATCTTCCGGTCACTCTGCCGCTTGCGTGGTGGCCCCAATTCAGGGACGCAGTGCCCTCCAACACCAGGGCGAGGTCTTGCATGGCCGGCTGCACCGACCCTGTGCACCGTCCGCCATTGCTCCGTGACCTGAAGTGGCCGGTCTTCCGCTCCCCACAGCGTGCGCCGTGCACGCGTGAGACACTTCCCCCGACAACCCGGGTTCACTGTATGGCGCTTGGAGTGGGGCCCTTCCGCTTCCACTGCGCGTCCTCTCTCAACTGCTCACCAATCTCAGGGCCCCAAGGTCTGCAGTTGTCCTTCCTGCTCTGTGCGTTCTCTCCAGTCAGGAGCGGGCCTCTCACAGGTCCCTGTTTACTCTCTCTTTGGGGAGTTACATCACGATCTGGCTCCTCATCCAGGCAGTGTGGCACCTGGGGAAGCGGAATCGGGCTGCAATATTTTTGTCTCCCCAAACCTGGGTGATTGATTTTCAGGAGTTTAGCAGGCTAGAACATAGCCCTGCGATTCTGCGTCTGCCATGTTTGGCAGCTAAGCTACACCCAAGCAATTAAGGATAAAGAATTTGTTTTCCAGCAACACAAGATAAGTCCTCATCAGTTCCTTCATTCCCATTCAGTTCCACCTACCTCTATGCTATGCATTTAAAATATTGCATGTATCACCCTCATTATATGTGCATCTGACTTTGTGTGTCTTCTGTAACCAGGTAGATCCACACTCCTAGAAACCCATACTTTGTAAAGTGATTCAATGCTCTCATGAGCTAATTAAGTGCTCCATGAAATTATTCCCAACATTGGTGGCTCTTATAAATATTTCTCTGACCAACCCGCATACAAAGATGCTACCTGAACATACTTTGTGCATGAAACTATTGTGGATACTCTGTTTTCTTCCAGAGATGGAAGGCTGGCATACTGTAGTCTTTTAATATAATTTTGAATTTGGCCCAAGAATAGGTTATAAACACCACCTCCAGAAGCTTTATCAACGTGTAGTATGCACTAATCTACCAAAGAAACGCCATTTTATTTATTGGTGGGTAAGCTGTGTATATTGCAAAGGCCTTGCCTGCTGTTAAGGAGATGAGGTGCATGCTTTTTTTTCATTGTAGGTGTATGTATGTCCCCCACTCCCCTTTGCTACACAGTAAAGAACATGTGTAATAATGCCTTTGTTTTACAGTTTGAAGCGTATTTTCAGCACAAAGAGAGCACAATACCCTTGTCTTTGCCTATATTTTGTAGAGATTGCGAAGCCTGTTCACTTTAACAATTTGTGATTCTACTCAGTGCTGTGGTGTGTTTGCTTTGAAGTCTAACATCTTTGTTTTACTGATACTGCCAGTGTAAAAGTCACATTTCTAAACTTTGGTTGCCTTGGTTGGTAGCGGAGTTGTACTCATTCAGAGGAAAGCTAGGATACAAAGTAGTAAGTCAAACCATGTGTGTGACCTGTTTCTTCTTTACAAGGACCAATATGAGAATAACCTACTGCGCATTAAAGGGTTTTCAAAACTTACAGTAAAATAAATCTAATTTCCGGATTGTCTGCCATCCGTAGATTTGCTACTCTCTTGTGTCTTTTTCTTTAAAAATTCTTGCAAGTAGGAGCCAGATGAATTAGAAACCATACTCTTTCCAAAATTGCATAACGTTACTCTGTGAAAGTGGAGGAATCACTCCTAGTTGCTTGATTATCATCATTGAGGGGTTAGATGATTGAAGTTGTGTGTTTTCCTTCCCATATCTCAAACGACTAGGAAGTTCTTAGTGAAGATTCCCAGTTAACGCTAGGAAACCGAAAAATGCTAATCAACAGTCTCCGTTCTGTATTCAGGTCTTGCAGCAGATCATGCCTTGATTAAATTTAGATTTTTCAGATTAAATAGGATTACAACTTTGGGTCGTTGTATTTTGGGTGTAGTGGACACCCCAACACGCTTATGTTCCTGCCTGGGCTCCTACCTGACTCACTACAGCCCCTTTTGTTTAAAACATAGGTGTTTAGATTGATGAAGACATCTATTTTATCTCAATAGTGAAGGCTTTTTCTAAATCTTGTTTATTGCATCATCATTGCCCTTAGAAAATCCTACTGTTCTTGAAACTAATAAAAACCTTGTTGCTGTACATGTGCATCCTAAGAGCGTTTTGTGAATAAAATCTAAGTATCTTGTATGACCTAATCACCTCTACTGTCTCTGGAATGCAGCTGATCACAGGTTGTGTTGTAAGAAGCTACATATTATCCCTGTACTGGTTTTGTGTCACTTGATGACTTTTTAATAGGCAGATTCAGTTGATCTCACACTCTGTTGTACATAGAACTATGTGGGGATTGGTTCAGTTGGTATGGCAACGTCCCTTTGTTCCACAGGTTCCCTCATTTTTAGGCTACCAGCTGCTCAATATCCACAAGTTTCCGTACACCGAATATTGGTCTTTATAAAACAAATAATTGAGGCATGCAGAACTTTCTTTTTCACTGATAACTCATTGTTTCATATTTGCACTGGAAAAAATATATGAATATATTCCTTATTGTGACAAATTATACTGTTATTTAACAGTCCTATTGCAGCTACTTCATACTTATTGTTCCTTCTTTTTAGAGTTCAAAGTGTAGGAATCCTGGTGCGAAACAGGAGACAGCTTTTGAAATGGTACATATGTGATTACGAAAAGGTTTTGGAAAGGAGCTGGGCACCTGGCAACTTACGTGGAGAAGAAATAGGTGGTTGGCTAGCTACCTGACTGAAAAATAGCAGTTTATAGATAAACAGTGATGTCTGTTCTTTTATTTACATTTTGAATTTTGTCTTTGCACTGTGAACAAGAAAATGCTGGTATTTAGGATCTTGTTTGCAAGGCTGATTTATTTAGTTGAGATTGAGAAAATTAAACTCTAATAATTCTTTGTTGCATTATATGGCAGGATTTGTAATTATTTGCACTGATACCCCAGTATTGTTCCCTCTTACTGACATATTATATTCCAGGGCAGTCCTACATTGATTGAATGATCCTGTGGTGAGGCTGAGGATTCTCCCTGCTCGCTCACTGTCACAGAGAGGTTAAATCCTGTCCTGTATTGTGTGGAGAGTTAAGGTGATCCATGGAAGGCTGCATCCATGACATTTTGGGAGAACCAACTTAGTGAGGAAGACTTCTTGAGCACTCAAAACTGTTAAGAAGTTTGGTTTTTAACACTCACCTGAGGCCTAATGCCCTGCGCACCATGGTGAACCTTTTTACACTTCTCTTATTGTTTTCATGAAATAAAGCAGTCGGTGGTTGGGGGTGGGCTATGCAGCCTCCGATTGCACGCTGATCACTTATCATATCACCAGTCTGGCAGGGAACAGCATTCTAAACATTCAGAACATCCAAAAAAAAAAAAGAAGAGAAGTGTTGGCAAGCAGACTCAAACATTAGATTCTGTATGGTCACACACCTTTTTTTATTCACTTCTCTCCAGGTGTCCAAGTTCTCTGATAGCTTAGTGCAGGGGTCTCCAACCGGGGTCTTGTGTGCCTATGAATGGGATCGATGTGTATGGGTGAAAGAGAGCCTATGTCATATGTATTTTTGGTGCAGGGCGTACCTTTGCAATAATGTGGAAATGTTACTTGTATCCCACAAATATACACCATTTTCTTTTTTAAATGAGAGAAATTTAACGTGCATAATAATGTTCTACAAACATATTTTTAATATAGAACATTTTTCAGCACTTTAAATTCCTCCGACGTAAAAAGAAAAGGCTGTATTTTTCAGTTATAAATATGACACTGTCTATCAAGGGTGCCAAGTGCCTGCTATGTGTAAATGCGTCACTTTGAAATGGGAGGAATTTAAACTAAATAGTTAACTTTGTTTTTATGGATTCCATAAAACTCATCATTTACATTTTCTCCCATTTCAAAGTGTCTCATTTATGAACAGCATCCATCTTGCACCCAGAGGCATGTAGACACAGTGCCATATTTATAACAGAAAAATACAGTCATTTATTTAAGTGGGAGGAATTTAAGGTGAAGAAACATGCTTCACAAAATATTAAGAAATAATTGACTCCGTGTTTCAGATAAATATTTTTCTTCACTTAAAATGTCTTCCATTTAAAAAATGACTGTATTTTCAGCTACGAATATGCACAGTGTCTACTGGCCACTGAGAGCAAGAGGTCTGCTGGTTGTAAATGTGACACTTTGAAATGGGAGAAAATTCTAATGAAGAGTTAACTTAATCTTTAACTTAATTCATTATAATTTTCTTCCATTTAAAAACATTCAGAAATATTTTGTTCTCACACTAGTAGAGAAGGACTTTTAGTTAAGATTTAAGTACCTCAGTGCTTCAGTTCTTCATCTCTGTGCCTTCTGTCATAAATCTGACTCCAGCACTGCTCATTATCAGGCCCGATATCTGTAGCCCGAAGATATTAACATTCATTAAAATTAACACAGCCTTCCCTTAACTTTACAAGGGAAACTTGATTGTGTGTTTATTTGAAAACAAACTCAAGGGTGTGAGCTACTCTGAAGGTGATTTTGAGCTACACACCTGTCTTAGAGCTTGTTCACACTGTGGCCATGCACATATCTTCCTCCAACAGCTATTTGCTCACTTTTCTGTTTTTTACAGAGGTGTAGCAGTGATTCCCTATCAAGTTTCAAGTATATGACTGTAGGCCTGTTTGCCAATATTAAAATCCCTACAACCAAATGGTATTGCATGCATCTCTTTTTCGGACTGTGATGGATACCCAGCACTCCTTCTTTGATCTGGTGCTCTACCATGTTGCTGACAGTCTCTCAGGATCTCCACTACAATGCTTTGCAAACTCCTTCATCACTACACATGACCACAACTTGTGCAACATATCCACATTTTCCGAATGGCATCTGAGTTTGCCGAGATACACATGCAAATATTTTCCATACAACCCTTGGTGTTTAACATGTCATGTGCAGGAATTTAAGGTAAGTGAGTATCTAGAATTACTCAACATTGCTTTGTGTCTAGAGCTCTAGTCCATTCACTGTGAGCTGTACAGTGCAGCCTCTCTCTCACTAAAGTTGAGCTTGTAGTTCTTTCAGAAAATTACTTACTACAGCCTTTTAGAGTGTGGGCAGTGGCCAGCTACCTTGTGTCAGTGCCAGGAGAGCGAGCTACGAGTTGGACTCGGGCGCTTCCAACTATCTCTTCGGACTTTTGAGAGTCTAGCATAGAGTTGGAAATGGGTTGCAGTAATCCCGTTCCATCTTCTTGCAGTCTCAAAGCGTGCACATCTTTTCATCCTCATACAGATCACCCATTGTCTCATTCTCCTGTCGGCCATTTTGTCACCTGGGCTTCCCCGCAGAGCTCATGGAAATCCTGCAGGCTCCTTACGGGGTGCATCATCAGTGAATTATGTTATTTTGCTAATTCCTCTGGTTGACCTTGTGTTGGCATTTTAGGAGGTAGAGGTATGGAATGAAAGTTTAAGAACCGACCTCCAGTGACAGCCTCCAACAATTCTTATTCATTCCAGGAGCCTCACATAGCCATTCTGGTTAGGTCTTTAGTTGTGAAGGCAAGTAATAGTCCCACACCTGGCACTCCTAAGCCGGCAGACATGTAAAACACTTCAGAAAATCTAGTTTGGCTCTCGGCCAGGCCTCTGTGCAGACAAATGCGTACACTATCGAATTCTTGAGATAGTTCTAGGAGTAAGGAAAATAGTGTTTAGAACATATCAAACACCTAGGGAAAATTACTGTTTTAATAATCACGACTCAGCCCACCATGGCACCCTAGTGAACTTTGCAAACAGTCAATCCTAAGTGAGGCAAGAACCTGCTATACCTTTCTTTTGCAGGCGAGGTCACTGATTTCTGTTCCCACAGTGCTTCTGGAAAATGGCACACATGTTTAACTGCCCCTTCTGAATAGGAGAACGGAGTTGATGCATTTGATAGACCAACACCCAACAGTAATATCCAGGGATGTGGTAGGCCATCTGTGCCAGTTGAACAGGCATCTTTGTGTGCCCAAGGCCCGCAGGAAGTGTGCTACAGTAGGCTGTAACATTAGCCATTGGAGATAGTTTACTTGTGTGCTGAGGAAACTTCTATAAAATGAACATCCACATCCTGATCCCAGATGTTGATGTGAATTGCTGAAAACAGTCTGCAAAATTTCAGCTCTTCACAGGACAGTTTTTGAGCTCCAGTAAAAAACATATTTCCAGTACTTGGTTCTTCTCCGTACACATCTACATAGTGTTTCCAGATTATGCTATTGTAACGTGTATAGAGCTTACTGCCCCCTGTGGGATGCTACAGCACCTTCCTTCTTGGGTAGCATGCTACGTTGTATATGGTTTATGGTTGGAATGTTTTGCTTTTGTTTTGTTCCTATGTGTGAAGTGCTTCATGTCATTTGTGTTGACCACCGAGATTTGATCATCGTGATTGTGATGCAGCGCTTAGCAGTGTGATTGGTGAAGAAGTGTGAGGGACAGAAGCACAGTTTGTAGTGTATTTGTAAGCTCATAGCTTTGCACGGCTCTGTAGGTCTCTTTATGGTATTTCTTATGGTCACTCAGCTGGTTACAGGATTGGGTTGTCAGTTTCGAGATTTTTAGTTTAATGTTTAAGGTCTTGATCAGGCATAATTTGGAGGGATAGATAGTGGGGAGACCTGCCCGAGTGAACTTTGTTGTTATCATCCCATACATTATTGCTGTGACATGTCAAGAAGTAATCATTGTATGAACAGATTGGGATCTGCAGTGGCGGACTAAATTATAGTCCTCTGTTGGCCAATGTTATGTGGTAGATCTCTTCAGCTGTCCGTCCCTGTTTTATTGATGACGGGTGGTTTCATGCTGTGGACTGTTACAGTACTTGGTGATAGACCTGACCTGTATTGGTTCTATCTTATCTGAGTGTAAATAGGTCTGAAGGTAAAAGGGAACATTATGCAGCCTGTTTGAACTACAGTAGGTTGCCAAACTGCTGTTATGGTATCAGTATTAGTGCAGCCCAGGAGGGTTCTAATGAATTGACTTTACTGTATAATACTCTGGCTATATATAGGTTAGCCCTTTATAATGTACCTGTACATAGAAAGTTGTGGAATGTAGACTGCAGATTGTATTTAAATGTGCGATTATTATTATTCCACATTGTATCCAAGGGTTGTAGAATTATGTACTTAAAATTGGAAATAACCATGTTTTCACCTCTTCTGAACTGTAAGTGATCTGCATTTCGGCAGTTAGTAAGTTCTAGAGTTTGGCGGCTTGCCAAAGAAAGTGGTGTCTGCTCTGGATTTTTTTTGTAAGGTGGTATGATGATCCAAGGTGCAAGCCCAGAGCACAGTGCCCTTTTTGTTTGTATTCCTTGAATTTAACATGTATGTATAGTGATCCTTTCCCTTAGAAGGCTCTGTGGAAGATGCAGAGTGCCTTAAACTTTGCTCTTCTAGCTGCAGATAGCTTCCCTTGACATTCCCTTGGGTGGAGGCTAGGACGGAGTCTTGTTGCAATGGTTTGAGATAGTTGTATTTTGCATAGAATGAAATTAGGTGTGCCAAGATGTAGGTTGTTAAAACAACAAGGTGGTGGATGGAATGCCTGAATTCATCTGATCCACTGGCAGTCGCTCAGACCGCATCTCAAACTTTCATTTCTTGCCCGCCACCATGTCACCTCAGTTTGGACCAGTCATATGCAGATCAGTCTTGACTCTGCTCCTCATGGGAACAGTCCTGCCCTACCTGCCAGGCCAGGTCCTTCCTGAACCAGAACACAAGCATCCCAGGGCTAGGGTGCCCAGATGTGGGTCCCTTGCTGACTGTGCCACTGGAACCAGCAGGGATGTGGAATTCCTATTGCCCGGGACATCTTGTTTGGGGTCAAGGGCAACAAGTTTTTATGTTTACTTTGTCCTTGGGACAAGTAGGCCCAACCCCCTGCAGCACAAACCCTTTGGCTGCCTGTTTACAGAGAGTTGAACTCTCTGCAGTTGAGGTAATGTGTTTCCTAAAGATAATGCTGTTCGAACTTGTATTTATGGTTCATTATTTAAAGCCTTCATTATTAGGGTGCGTGCTGTAAATAAATGTTTTAAGGTCACACTTCACTACTGACGTTGGTTCCAGTACAAAAAAAAAAAACGTGTACACACATGTTTGAAAAGTTTAGGCTAAGAGGCTAAGTATAATGCTCCCAGAATGCTCTCTGATTATATGCAAATGAAGTGTCATTTAGTAAAATGTGTTGATGCATGCTAGTATTTCCCAAAAATATTTCTAATGGAAAATCAGTGTAACCATTTTCAACACGATTATGGGAAGCATGAAAATAAACAAACACTGACAAAGCCAACTGATCTGACATATTTTTATAAGTCTTTTAGTTTCATCAATGCGTGTCTTGTTTTGACATGGCTTTTGTAACACTTTATTGTTGTGGGAGCTACCAGGCCCTCAACATTGTAACAAACATTGGCAAAACCCCCCCAAAAAGTTTTTGAACTCTTAAAGCACACGTTGCCACCAGCGGCATAACAAAGGCCCCGCAGCCGCCCTCCAGGGGGCCCCGTCAGCACAGCACCTGCCCTGAGTGAGTCTGGAGAGGGGGCTCCTCCATGTTCTTTTCAAAGGGGCACCCTCCAGTTTTGTTACGTCACTGATTGCCACTGTAGTTCCTGACACTGAACAAAACTACTTTGTGTGGCAATATGCTCCTTGTGGAAGAGCAGAATGCGATCACTCACAGTAAAGCCAGCCGAAAGAGAGAGAAATAGAAGTTTAATAAAAACAAAATGTCTTTGTTAACACCAGACCTAATTAGGGACCAAGACCCACATGTAGGTAGCTTTTTGCATGTCGCAAATAGCGACTTTCACTGTTTGCGACGTGCAAAAAGCACATTGCGATGCACAAACCCAGTTTTGCGATTCAGTAACCTGGTTACCGAATCACAAAACGGGTTTGCGACTCGCAATTAGTAAGGGGTGTTCCCTTCCTAATTGCAACTCGCAGTGCAATGTAGGATTGTTTTGTGACCGCGGGCGCAAACCAATCGCAGTTTGCACCCATTTCAAATGGGTGCTAACACTTTCGCAAAAGGGAAGGGATCCCCATGGGACCCCTTTCCCATTGTGAATGTCACTGTAAACATTTTTTCAGAGCAAGCAGTGGTCCTGTGGACCACTGCCTGCTCTGAAAAAATGAAACGAAAACGTTTCATTTTTCGTTTTTGTTATGCATCTCGTTTTCCTTTAAGGAAAACGGGCTGCATTACAAAAAAATAAAGCAGTCACAGACATGGTGGTCTGCTGTCTCCAGCAGGCCACCATTCGTGAGGGGGTCGCAAATTGCGACCCACCTCATGATTATTCATGATGTGGGCATTTGCGAAGCCCTTGCGAATCACAGATGGTGTCAAGGACACCATCCTACATTTGGATTTGCGACTCGCAATTTGCAGGTCACAAATCTGAACCTACCTACTTGTGGCCCCAAATTCTTAAAAGAAAGTCACAAAAGTGCACCCATGGTATATGTCGTACCCCTATAAAATATTTGTGAACTGTATTTTAGCGTGGGTAAATACGATGTGTAGATTTGCTCATGTGAAAATCTATTGAGCATTTGCAAGTTCATTTTCCCTCCAGCCACTTTCTTCCCAACCCTGGAAGAAATTCTAATTCTGCCATTGTCAGGAGTAAATGTCAACCTTTCTTATTATGGGAAAATATTAGAGAGAAGCTGGTAAAAATCTTTAAAACATGCAGGTTAGTAGGTTTGCAGACTCAAAGGCATTCCAGCCCTGGAACTATTGCTTACTGCTTCCTCCAGCCCCAGTATGCAGATCTGCAGAAAGGTGGCAAAATAAGGAAATTGCTACAGTAGGGATTGAAACTCCAAGTATTCAAGCCCTACTTTGGTAGTAGCCCTGGCATAATCAGAGAGGCTATTAATTGCTGCCATAATTTGTCGCCACACTACATGGCACCAAAGGGACAAGTAGATCTTTTTACAGGACAAGTAGATTTGAGAAGCAACCTGTCCCCTGGACAAGTAGATATTTTAATAAATTCCACACCCCTGGAACCAAGTACACTGACTCAAGTGTCCCAGTCGGGGTGGAAACGGTCTTGGGATGCTTGTGTTCTGGTTAGAGAGGATCTGGCTGTGCAGTTCGGGCTTGACTGTTCCTATAGAAGTAGGATCAAGACTGATTTGGATATGTCTGGGTCTAATCTGACATGGCATTGTGAGCATAAGAACAATCGGTTGGAACCCCGAGCGACTGTCAGTGGTCAGACCTATTGCGAGCATCCCCCCCCTTCACTTTTTTGTGTGTAAGGTGTAGGATGTTGGCATAGACAAGCTTGGAGATTACGTGTCTGAAGATGGCTTGTTGCTCTTATCGATATCCAACGTATGGGAGAATGTATTTCCGGCGTTTTCATTGTGTAGATTTTGTTACTTGTGACCCTGTTGACATGTGGTATCAAGGATAGTCCTAACTCCAAAGTTATCCTAGGTTTCTGACTTCTCTTGATTTTGTTAAAGGGCCTGTCAAATCCTTGGCCCACCTGGAGGTAGACTGACATTTTTGACATTTTCATCAGTTCATGATAGTACTGATAGTAAGGAAAAAAGCTTAGACGTAATGTATGGGTGCAACTGGTCTAACTATTAAATAATAATGACTGTTTCACACCTCTGTAGTTCACGTCACACCAAATGAACCTAAAGCATGTGGCAAAGTATACCTGGTACTCAAGTGTTCAAACTCAAACATTTAAAACAAATTTGGTGCTGACATCCAATATTATGGAATGACATCGTAGGTGGGGGGAAAGTGCTACTATTATGACAAGCCTGAGGTGGTCATTGTTGCTGCAACACCTTGGTTCTAATAGCCGGTAGAAATTACCAAGTTAATGCATCAGGATTGTGGGCTTGACTCGTAACTTAACTAATTCCCTCAATATAACCTTGTTACAGTTTATAAAATAAAAGAGAAACACGGACACGCAACACATTTCTGTCAAACCAAGAAAGTCATTAGTTTACCACCTCATTGATTATTGCATAAAGGCTGGTATCGTTCGAACACTGTCTCCCGATCAAAACTGAACTAGTACTCAAACATTTATTTGCTGCTGTAACCCACAACTGAACAGCCCCCGCAATGTAGATACACCAACTTAAAAGCAGATTTATAAAAAAACAAATCGTAATCCTTTCACTCTCCTGTACATTCTTGAACCCCAAGGGTTAACATTGCTCCGCTGTGCCCAACACAAGAGCCTACATTGGTCCGCTCCTCTTTCTCTCCGGCTGCTCCCATTCCGTAAAAACATCGGCTCGTGGGGATGACAGAGGTGGAGTTTGCCTTACCTCTCGTAGACATTTTGGTTCCAGGAAAGAGAAACCCACGTGCGAAGGACGCTGGTATATAGAAGAGGCCGTGTTGCTGCGGGCACACATTTGATGATGTCAGTGGTTGGTAGTGTAGTTCGTAACGATTCTGCCAGTCCCGTGTGTGTGTGTGTTTTTTTTTTTTAATGTTTTTTATTTTGGTTCTCCAACAAACGCAGTACATTATTTAGAATCTTCACAAATTAATAAGTGACTCTCAGTTTGGATGAACAATTCCGTGCTGTTTTCTAGAGGAGATTTCTAAGAGATAATAATGTATACTTTCAGTCACATCAGTGATGTGTCCAACTGCAGTTTATTTTTTATAGCACCAAGAGACCCAATAAGGTTAGAATTACACTTTCAAAATATAATATGGATAATAATAACAGGAACAAAGTGTTCCCTTCCCTTTCAGTTCGGTGTATGACAGCGTCTTCATGCATTTTCCGGTTTAATAAATGGCTGGCCTAGTTTGCAGGCCTTTTGCATGTGGCCTAATTTTGTGGTGTAGAAAAAGTGATGGCGCCAATTTACTGGATGCAAGTTAGATCTCATCCAGCCTCCTTGTTCTGCTCTACTCTATTTTTTTTTTTTTTTTTTAATCCAGATACATTACCGTTTTGCATTTGCCAGATAATAATTGGTTACGCAGAATCTGCTTTCACTTGAGCACTAGCAAGCAGCAGTGCTCAGGAGATGGACATAATTTTATTTTTTGTCTGTGGTCCCTGGCCCACAAAATACTGTGAAGGTGAGCAGTTTCCGGTTCTTCTACCGCTCATTGTATCGTGGGAGGGTTGTCCCTTATTCCGTTTCAGTAAGCATAAATAGGGAGCATTGCTAGGTCAGTGAAAGAATACAACCCCGGCAATGCTGGTTAGGTGTCTCCCAGGTTTTGAGTGTTCAATCTGATGTAAGGGGAACAATCACTTAAAACCAATGGAAACAATTGACCTTTCATCATTAAAATTTCTGCTGTATCCTATGCTTAGTTACTCCTGATTATCATAACTTTCATCAATGGGGACTCTCACTGAGAGTGACTTATAAATGTTTTGCTCATCCATTGCCTTTCCTACCACTCATCCACATCGTCCTGGTCATCGGTGGGATCTGATTCTGTACTTGCAGCTTTTGCAAAATCCAAGATTCCAAACTAGGATAAATCTCATTTCTTACATATGTAAGAATTGGGCTTCTGCCACTTTTCCCTCCAAAATGGCCTTTCACATAAAGTGCATGTGTTCATCAAATACGCTGTAAGCCTCTGCTTGGTTTTACTTTTTTGTATACATTTTTAACATTTTACTAGGTGACTATTACCAGCAAAACCTGTTTTGTTTTATCTCTAGATCATGGGACCTGAATTGCAAACATCTAACCTAAGATACACAGTTTTACAGCAGAGATTGGCAAGATTGACAATACACTTTACTTACATTGAATGTTCTGCTGTAACATGCTGTAATGGTTCTCGTGACACCCTGGCAAACCGCCTTAAATCCTTCTCCAATTGTGGGTTTATGTGACTGACAAAGCCGTTAGTGAATGCCCCAGGTATTGTTTCTGCCAGTCCTGTTTATCAGACCCTGCAGCAACTCTACACCACATACTCTGGAATTCCTCAGTGGCTCCTGCAACTGTCTGAGCTATACCCTGCCAGCAGCAAATCTGTTGTTCATAGCCCATGCTTTGTTGGCAGTCCGCTTGCCCCTTCTTCACTTTTGAAGGACAGATTGCCTGCCCTTTTCCAATGCCTACATCCAGACTCTTGAAGTAACCTCATTTTCCTTGATAGGTGCAGTGGCTACAATAGTCTTGTCCTGCCGCTATTTTGGGTATGTTGCAGATAGCTGGAAGTATATAGTATCCAATTTGAGAGAGGAATTTCTAGAAAATAAAGAACAGAACCAAGCTGCTATGTCGCAAGAAAAGCAGATTGAAGCTATACATTTCAGGGAGAGGAGAATCCATGTAGTAACACATTTAACAACAAAATATAAAAGTGCTAACAACGTGGTCCCAACAGAATATTCTGCAGTAGTGTTCCAGCAGATCAGTGCTCAAAGAGGGAGGGTACATCACTGAGACATGCCTCAACTGGAAGAAAGTTCAGGCACAACTAGTTACCCAAAGCACTCCAAGCAAGCCAAGACATTCAAAGTCTTGTTGTAGACTTCTTATAATTTATTCAAAGGTCCCTTTACGAACGTATTTTATGTTCTCAATTTCTTCACAATTCTAGGCAACACATATTTTGTTGTTGGATCATCGATTTCCCATTGATTCTTCAAAGGTAGAGTAAACACAGTATAGTAATGTAACAAAGGCCGATATTAAATTTGTAAACCTTTACCAAGGTCACATCAATCTTGTGAGTGTTTAGGAGAGGAACTGCAGATCCCGAATTTCGGTCTCGTGGTTCTCCCATGCACAGTTTAAAAATATTAAACTAATACTTTCCATGTGTGAAAGTTAAGTCACTTTAAAAAAAAAAAAAAAAAAACACCTCATGTGACACAATAAACTCCCATATTTCAGATGAGTTAAATCTATGCTCCCAAGGTGTATGGTAAGGATGCATGAAGACCTACCTCATGAATATTAATGAGATAGATCACAATTTTTGACCCACTAGTATTTGCGGTCATATCGGGGATGGTGTCCTGCTGGAGTCAGCAGACCACCATGTCTGTGGTGTTGCTTTTTAATAAAACAATCATTATTTTTTTTTTCTTTCTCAAAAGCAGACTGTTTTCCTTAAGGAAAAACTGGATGCTTTTAAAAATGAAAGATTTCATTTTTATCTTTTAAGAGTATTTAGTGGTTTGTGGGACCACTGCTTGCGCGTAAAAAATATTTTTTCCAACATTCTCAAAGGAGAAGGCCATTTGGGCACCCCTGTAGATTTGCGAGTAAATTACCACCAACTTTGAGTTGGTGGCAAAGTGGAGTGCTTTTCAACTGCATTTCGGTCTCAAAACAGTGGTACATACTACTCAGATTCCCTGTTTGGATGGGACGCCCTAAACACGCCCCTCCCAAATAGCGATTCTGTTTGTGATTCAGTAACAGTTACTGAATTAAAGTTTGCAGTTCGTACATTACAAAAAAGCAGTTTTGCAGACAGAAATGACCCGATTCAGACAACTGGGTAATATGTGACAGCAAAAATGCTTTGTACATCTAGCCCTTTGTCTGTTAGTGCTATCTAAGGACTAGTGGGACAAGCAGGAGGACGATATATCCAGGGACAATTGAAAATGTGTATCATATTGAATGAAGAGAGTAGGTTGTGGGAATAATATATTGGATGGCTAGTAAAGTGCTGTGCAACGACATGCATGTGATAAAACTAACACAATGTGGGTAGGGAGCTATGTGACACAGTTGATTTGGGTTTGTGTTGGTATGTTACGGTTTCCTATTGACAAAAAATGGAATGAATAAATATTTTAAAAAGTGAAGCCCATAATAAGAGTTTACAAGCCAGAGAACAAATTAGTGTGTAAAGAGCTCACTTATTCTTACTGCAAGAGAGTCCACTTTCAAATCTTCAGGGTACTCCATAAAGATAGCATATCAACTTGGTGTCTGAAACACAAGAAGTAACCAATATCTAATTCATTAGGTCTAAGTATCAGAGATCCGAACACCTACATTTCTAAACCCAACAGTATTACAGTACTTATCTCAGCCTTGAAGAGTACTATATACATGCAGAAAAGACATACAATTCACTTGAATGGTCTTACATGATGGTAGTGCTCCAGAAAATGGAGTTTGGCTCCAAATTTGAGTCTTGGGTTTGATTGTTGTACTCCTGCCCATGTGCTCGGAAGTGGGTGAATGGCTTGCTTTCGGGGGAGTTTCAGCTGGGCCGAAGGACAACGTCGGGGCTTTCCATTGTCCCCTCCCTACTGTTTGCCCTAGCCATTGAGCAACTGGCTGAATAGGTGAGGAGAGATGCCTTAATGAGAGGCTTGTATCAGGACCTGTGTTGGGAGGGTGTCCTTTTGCTGTGTGCAGATGACATATTGTTGTACCTAGCTGACGCGATGCATTCGATTGTGAGGATTTTAGATATACTCAGCATATTCACAATACATGCTGGTATCAATACCAACTAGCATGAGTCTGTGGCCTACTCACTGACTGGGTGGGACCTGCCCTAGATGAATGGATATGTCTCCTACAATGGACTAGAGAGATATATACCTAAGGATCTATATTACGATAGGCCAAAAGGGGTTCCAATGACAGAACCTGGAAAAGGTGCTTAATGAGTATAAAGCGGACACGAAGCAATGGAAACGATTGCCATTGTCCATGATAGGGAGAGAAGCTATATATAAAATGATCACCCTCCCTAAGTTTCTTTAGGTATTGCAAAACACACCTTATATGAGGTCCCGGGCAGTTTCTTTCGGTCCGTTCATGCTGTGACTAGGTCATTGCTTTAGAATGGGGGCACAAAGAACTGCACTCAGTACTTTAAAAAGCGATCCATATGAAGGTGTATTGCACTACCTGAGAGAGAGATTTATTGTAGGGCTGTACATATGTTTGTTATAAATGACTGTGCATTTCCCACACAGCTTAAACCCTCCATAATGGCTGACAGGAGAGAGATGGACCCTTGAGGGTGTCCGCAAGAGCTCTGTGGGTGGAAACGGGCCAATCACTGCCTAAGCCTACATCTTCGGTCATAAAAATCTGCAAATGGGGTGGCATAGCCGACTTTGCATGGAACCCACCCCCTCCTTTTCGTGGGATTTGAAAATTCTAAAGGACTTAAGGACCCTGAGAGAGTTTCATCGTTGGCAGACTCCCAAAGATTCAAATACATGCAGGTTTGTCATGCTTTGATGAAATACTCCTAGCTGCTGCAGGGGCTAGAGGACAAGTCACCGTTGCAATATAGGGTTCTAGCTGTACCTCTGCACAAACATGCAACCTTGGTCTACAAAACTATGCTAAGCATTTGTCACCGACCTCTGTCTGAAATCAAGGATAGATGGGAACAGGATTTGGGCATCCTGGAGGATGCAGAGTGCCGGCACCCACGGGATGTTGCTGTCAGAACAGGGTTCAGGTTGAGATAACTCCAGATCATATATTGATTGTTTTCCCCCAGAGTAGTCTGCTAGAGATGGGCCAGGCCGGGAAAAACAGATGTCTGAGAGGCTATCAGCAGGGCATACTTGTACATATGGGCCTGCCCAAGGATCATTGAATGCTGATTGGGGCGGAACAGAGGTTTACAAGGGTAATGGAACTAGATAAAGACCTGAATGCACAAGCAATCTGCCTGGGCATCTGGGAGAACCAATGCTGGACAGATAAATGCTCTTGTTTTATAATGTTGCACTTATGATTGTGATAAGAGATATAGTACAAGTATGGGGGAGTGACCTAGCCCTGCCAGTTGTGAATTGGGCCAAGAATATGGACTGGTGCATGCTAGCAGCAGACACTGTCTATAAAGCAATGGGGTGACCCCAGAAATTTGCTAAAATCGGGCTGAGGCCCAAGAGTTGGGAGAGTGGCAGCGTCCAGTGGGAGGTGGATACTGGCATGGGCACTCTTTCCAGTGCCGCAATGGGCCAGACATTCCAACAGTTCAGGGTAGACGATGAAGGGATATGGTTTGTACCTACATTGCTCTGTGGTGTATTCCACTGCGATTATGCAAATAGCGGGTGTAAACTACTGTCAGTGTTATATGATTAATCGCACCATGGATTGCCAGTATATAGGGGAGTTATGTTCATGTGTTTGCATAGCAAAATGAATAAAACTTTTTTTGTTATTTTTTCATGTCCAAAAAAGAGTACTATATTCGTTTGGCTGAAGGATGAATTAAAGCTCCCAGTGAGCACAAGTCACAGAAAGAGCACTCACCATAGTTCGATATCAATGAATAGGCCACAGATGTTCTTCACTAAATCAGTGTGTGGCACATATCTGGATAGGAAGATGAAAGTGTAGAAATAGGTATATTAAATAAAACTACGCAATTATGAATTATGTTATAATGTCATGCAAATGCCAGAGTTAATATACATCTCAATGCAAAGTATGATTTTCAATATGGATTCTTTAATTTAGCATGAATTGTTTTTTATGTGTTCAAATGAAAACTGTGATTGATCTTTCAGCCAGTAGTAAATTGAGTTTGACTGGATTCATACATAAATGGCAAACGCTCTGTTCAGTTTATTTGGAATTTTTGGTAGATATATGCTAAGCTGAAAATGACCAACAAAAATATAGTATTTCATGACTTGATTAAGCCCTCTGTGTGTTTTATGATTTTAGAAATTTCGAATCTGTGATTGTTATAATTAGATAATGATTGCTTCTTATATTTCAGACAGCAAGTTGATTGTATACCTTTCTAATGTACAGTAAAGATTTGAAACTTAACTCTAGCGATAGGAATAGGCGAGGTCTTTAAATACTAATTTGGTCACTGACTTGCGTAAAACTCTTATGCTCTTCGTGCACACCTTAGGAGCATACATTTATTGAATTCATCCAAGACATGGGAGTTGACTGTTTGTTGTGTCATGAGGTTTGTTTTTTGTACATGAGTTTACTCGGACACATGGGAAGTATTTAAGGTTTTCAAACTGATCATGGGCGAACTACATGATCTGAAATAGGTTAGTGTGGCCTTGGTGAAAGTTTATGAATTTAGTTTTAGGTTTATTAGTTACATTACTATATTGTTTTTACTCCAGCCCCGAAGAAGTCTATGTTGATTAGACACATGTTGGCTAATATCATGTAGAAGTTGTGAACAACGAATGTGGTCTTAAGGAAAACGCTGAATAAATTATACAAAGACTACAACCAAACATTGAACTTCTTGATTTGCTTTGAGTGCTTGAGGGCATTTTGTTATATGATCAAATATAGTGTACTTTACAGTTACCCTGCTCACATGGCAAGCCATCGAGAGAGTATATCTCCCTGTCCTGGCTAGATGGGATGGGAACTCCCAGAAAAAATATGCTGCAATTTTTTTCTTTTTTTGTACTTTGGGGTTGGGGGGGGATTGGAAACATCTGCACAGCCGACTTTGTCAGTCAGACCTTGCTGTGCTTTATTTTTATTCCTTTCTAATGCAGTTACACCAAATCATAGCTATTCATATGTTAAACAAGCTCATCCCACATCAAATTTCAGAAGCATATGCCTCCTGCTTAAGGAGTTTTTCTGAGCAAAAGAGTCAAAACGCTGGCTCCTTTGCTCCCAGAGTCCCAAAGAACGAAGCAGGACCAATTGAGTCTCCCATGATAGCCAATATACGATTAGAGCTTTCTGCCTGCTGTTGGTGGACTATTTGTGTCACAGTCTTAAAGCCCTCTTTCTCTGGCACTAGCAACCTTTGATTACCTTTTTGTTTCATTATGTGTTCTTGTGCTGACTTGAAGCTGTCTTTCTGCAGTGTCCCTGTAACAGCAATTAATGCCAGCACCAGAAAACAATAATGGTTAGTTAATGTATGCATCGTTTAAAATATTAGTATTCGTGTACATAACAACATGTTGCTTTCATGGTTGGTGGTTGGACGTGTCAGAAGAGTGATGACGTTAATGGACTCTTCTGAAACTAATGTAACAATTATGAGGATAATGTAGATTTCCAAACTCTGGGTATAATTTATTGTGTTTTAACGTTCGGCTGTCATAGAGAGCCATTAGTGTGAATAACTGGATTCTAAATACAGTAATTGACTGCTATGACGTAGCAATAGTTGGCAATCAATGTTACCCATGTATAATTCTGAATATATCACAAGCCAACCTATCTCTACTTTCTTTCCTGCAGTTGAGTTGTGATGTGTCAAGTCAACTGTAATAGGAAAATTGCTTAGCTGCTCAACTTTAATAACTTATTGTTCAACTGTAATTACTTATAGCAGGTGGGTTGTGATGTCATAATACCTATGGCCAGAGTTGCCAGACAAGATAAAAGTCAGGTCACCAAGCCTAATTAGAACATTGGAATGTTGGTAGCTCCAATGAAAACAATGGAGTGCTGCGGGCTTTTACTGGCCGGTAAAAGCCTGCAGCGCCAACATTCCAAAGGGCTTTGTTCACAGCAGCATCTGTGAACAAAGCCTCACCGGGAGCCCGAGGGGATTCTAATCCCCTCGGGCTCCGTGAACAATTTGTTTTTTTTAAGAGAACATTCTGCCCTGAGTGGCAGAATGTTCTAATAGCCTTAGAACCCGCCATAGCGGGCTCTACCGGCTATTAAAGGCCCTTTCCCTTGTTAAATGCCCTCGCCTTCGGCTCGGGCATTTAACTGGGGAGCGGGCCTTTAATAGCCGGTAGAGCCCGCTACGGCGGGTTCTAAGGCTATATTAGAACATTGGAATGTTGGGAGCTCCTTTGGAGACAATGGAGTGCTCCGGGCTTCTAATCCCTCGTAAAAGCCCAGAGCTCAAGGACATTTCAGTTCCCTCGGGCTCCGTGAGGCATTTGTTTTATTTATTTATTAGAACATTCTGCCCTCTAGTGGCAGAATGTTCTAATAGCCTTATAGCCCTTTGTAGCTGGGCTATTCCGACAATAAATTCCTGCGCCCTTGTTAAAGCCCTCTCCTTCGGGCTCAGGCCTTTAATGTAAGAGCGGGCCTTTAATGGCCGATATAGCCTGCTATGGTGGGCTCTAAGGCTATAATAAAGCTGCAGCTTAAACAAGCATTTGCAATGCAACGGGTCTCGCGTTTGTTCATGTTAGAGCTGATCGCGTTGTAAACTCCTAACCTGAGTTTTCATCTACCGGCAAAAGTGCACTTATGTATGTAACCCAGAAAAGTGAAATTAAATTTGTAAAGCACTCTACTTCTGCCAAGCGAAATCACATGGAAAATAGAGAAAAAAGTAGTCCACGATCAGACAGAAAACAGCGAGCCTTGCATGTTTTCTGTACTTGGTCGCTGCGCTCGAGGAGGGCTAGCCACCGGAAAAGGCATGACGTGTGCGTGCCTTGTACTAATGAAAGCAAGCAGATTTTACTAAGCAAGCCCACAAACCAATGAAGGACACTGACATGACGTCGACAGGGCTCCGAGCCCTTTTCTAGTAACTAAAGTGTCTCGCTGCGATACGCAGGCGCGAGCGCATACAACGCAGGCTCGACCCTAAAAAGGAAAGGGTCAAACTGTTTTTCTTTTTACAATCTGTTTTTCTAAAATGAATATAGCCTAGCATAAAGGAGAGATTTATGGCACCTGTTTATTTTTTGCACATAGTTCATTACAGGAAAGGAAGACTCCAAATTGCTACTCATTCTTAGTTAAAGCCTTTTCTTTAGCGTGATTAATAATTAACTGATTCTGATATGTTTTTATAACCATTTTTGTACCCTTTCCCTATTCGTAATTGTGGTTGGAGTACTTAATTTGACACTACAGGTTTTATTTTTATTCTTTGTGTCTGCAACCCTACTATCTCTTTTGAATGAAGATGCAAAACCCTAAGTATTTAAGATGTCTGTGGGGAGAGTATTTATGTAACCCTGTATTTTAGGGAATAAATACAGTCTGGTGTATGTTAAAATGATATTGCAAGTGACCTTTTGGAACTCCATGGTGGCTTGGAGTATCCTTAGAATGTATAAGAAGGGGGTAATTTATTCTCTACTATTTGTTTTCATCTGTAATCAAGCTCTTTTTGAATTTACATTTGTCTGTGTAGTATATAAGTTGCTCGAATTGGACCTAGAGATTTCCTTAAAATGTATTGGATGTATCCTGTTCAAAATTTCAGCTGCACTCTGTTGGTAAGATTGTATGTTTAGACTTGAGCCAATTATATGTTTTACTGTTGACTTAGCAATATTTGCACATAATGTTAGTAACATTAAAATATGTGTTAGATATTTGTGTAGTCAAATACGCTTTGTACAATTAATGGTGTTTGCAATTACAGAGGTTGGCATTTCTATTTGAGACTGTGTTTGCAAAAGGTTCCTTATTGTTTTTTTTTCTGTACCCAAATATACTGCTAAAGGTATGTATATTTTAACATTTTCAGAAGTCACCAACTGAACATATGAGGCTTTTTGTGAAGCTAAAACTCAATTGGGTTTAATGTGCGACATCTGTGTCCATAAAAGTAAGAAAGCTCAGTTATCTTGATGAGTGCTTAAATGTTCATCCATGTTATACTAGGGTTCGGATAACAGCAACAGAGCGTGTTCAGTGAGAGCGATGGTAAGGGTTTAGACTTGTTTGTTAGAGTAATGAGGATTACTGGTTCGTAAATAGTTTTATGCCATGTGGGTTAGCCAGATTTGTATTTCTCAGTTTCATCTAAGTTCCACTATTCTTTAAAATGAAGGGTCTAATCATGTTTGAATATGTATCCCACATTAATCCTGTGGTCTTAACCGAGGCCTTACTTTACATTGGTCCTCCATATTTCAGAGGAACGATAAGAAGAACCCTCAATGAGAACAAGTGGGCTAGACCATGTAGTGATGAATACAGACCATGTGTGATCAATTGTTCAAAGACTTCAGGATCCAACAGATGAGTTTCTGCCCAGGAAAACAGACACCAAATACTTATGACCATTACAAAGGTGTACTTAATGCTCTTTGTCAAGATGCAACAGTTGACTAAAGAGCACACCCTGTAAACCGAATGTCACGTGCTCCAAGTGGTTGCTGGACTGTAGCAGGCAGAACAGGACCACTGCTTAGAGACTGTAGGCCTGTGTCGACTTAACTGATTACTCGGGCATTACACATAATTATTGTGCTTAGATGCCATCAAGCTGCAACTGAAGTCCTGTGGCTACCCATTTTCTTCATGCTTTCACTGATATTTTCTTTCGGTCTGGCGTGATAACAGCTCTCTAAAGATGTGTTTTGACTAGTTGTTAAAAAAATGTGTGTGTGTGTATATTTATGAGATTTATATGATAACGAAGGGTGCCGCTGATTTTTATTTTTTATTTTTTTAACGCTGTTTGATCTTGACCCAAAATAGCATCTTCTGCTTCAATATGTGCCTCATTCTGTAACAGTTGGCAACTTCACTGTTTTGATTTCCCTTTGGTGAATCATTTATGTCAAGCGTGCTTGGGCAGCTAGAAAGTACATTTTTTTTGCTGGGGACGTAGAACAGAGGAAAATAAATAATGGTAAGCGTAGGAAAAGGGGACAAACGGGGTTGCATAGCAGATGGGAAGAAGGTGCGGAAATTAATGAGGTGGATTAAATACCATCAAAGTGTGATTGCATAGTGATGAAAGTTATGAAATAGAACTATAATGTGTTTACCCTGCACAGCCACAGTACGTTTCTTCTCCTTGGCCAGTCTTGTCTTCTCCCTCTCTCTGGGTCTTGAAACAGAAGAGGTAGATGCAAAGGTTTCAGCTAGCAAAAAAAGTTAATCATGTTGTTGTAACCTACGACAGAATCACGTTTGCAGTAAGACTTGTTAGTAGAACCTGCTCCATCTAGTTTGTAAGCCAGGTGGAAAGTATACCCCGTAAAATTTCATTTCAGTAGTTACAAAGCCCAATGTAATTGAAAGTGTCGTTCATGACTGTAAGGTGTCCTTGGGTAGGAGAAGGGGTACATTTAAAGTGGTTCCCAAACATTTGTTTTACTTTCGGCTCAAACCTGGTGTCCTTTTATATATTGACCTTGTTTGGAGGTCTTGTGTTTCTGAGATATGTAAAGGTTTTTTCTGTGACCTACAATACAAATTGATTGCACTATTGTACATGTCTTTAACGTTTTTTGACAAGTTACCATTATTTTATCTTGGGGCATAGGTCACGGAGAGTAGACCTATGTCAGTGTCATATTTAGCAATACAAAAAGGTTTGTCTGCTCCCACAAATAGTTGTCCTCTCTCACCTTTTGTAAAGCTTGATTACTTCTCTTTGTGAGGATGTTGTATTTTATATTGTACAACGTTTGACTGGGTCGATCGTGGTCTGCTATTGTCATGACTGTTTTAAATGTGTTACTGTCAATGTTTTACCCTTTGTGTAAGTTAACATGGCTAAACGTGAAATCACAGATATTTATACATAGAGGAAACAGTCAGGGAACCATAGGTTAAACTAGGGATTCATTTTAGCTACCGTTGTCCTGCCTTTTTATTCTTCATCTAATTTTGAAGTTAGAGTTCCCTAAAGTAACACAGCATGGGTTGCCAAAGAATGTCTCCTGGTTTAATAACGGGAAGAGTGCACAGCTTTAAAGTTTGTTTAGGTTTTGAAAGTTTTCTTTAACTCTTTTGTTTCTTTATAGAAATTTTATTTTATTTGTATAGACAACAATAACAACAGTTTCACATCAATTGCACAACACCTCACAGCTCCGTGGCCCCCACCCCCCAAAAAACTCCATTGTTGCCTGTAGATTAGCTCATGGTTCTGAACAGTCTCTTCTTTAACCGGCCAGGCCATGATGTGTTCATCACTTCCTCCAAATGTTTCTGTATTTGCTGGAGCACCCCCTGGCTACTTACATTATTTCACCCATCTTGCCACACCTGTCCATACCTCTTATCCAGGCTGCCAAGCACGGGGCCAGAGGGAAGTTCAATTGCCTGGCTAAGTATCTCTTCACAAACCCACCAGTGCTCTGTCCCAACTGGGTGCCCCCACATCATCCAGTTTACCCAGCAGTGCAACCCTGAGGTGAACCTCAGTGTGTGTCCCTACCACTTCAGGCAGGGCGGGCATTCATGTCATGTGATCCAGTCCTTTTGTATGACTAGGCCCGCCCATACCATATGGTAGAAGTCCCCTCTCAGGACTTGGCACCCATAGGTTCAGTAGCAGGAAGGGGTATGGCTTTCTTTAAGTTTAATGTCACCTTTTGTGGGAATACATTGGCATTGTTATTCACAGCTGTTAACACATTATTCCCTATTGGATATATGGAATACAAGCATGGGGATGGATGACGCCAGACAAAAGGGCCTGATTTAGATATTGGCAGGCGGGTTATCCGTCACAACAGTGATGGATGTCCCATCTGCTGAAATCTAAATCCCATAGGGCATAATTGGATTTAGATTTCGGTAGACGGGATATCTGCCACCACTGTGACAGAGTAACTGTCTGTCAATTCCTGAATCAGGCCCAAAGTATTTAAAACTGAGAATGCTATCTTGTGGCTTTTATTAAAGGGCCTTCAAGCCTCTCCTCTGCAAATAATATAGTTGAAACTACACTTGGTGCTTCTTCAGTTATGCTTCTGTTACTGATTGTCCTTCTCGGGATTGTTAATGTATTGCTAGATATCAGAATGTAGTATTTGAGGCTTGAAGTACGTGCAAACAAGATCAACAGTGGGACGGTTTCATGGATAGAATTTCAAAACTGAATACGTTGCAGGTCAGTTAATTTAATCTACAGATATTACAGCTCCATGGTTTACGTTGAGAATGGCAATTCTCTAATTAGCATGCATAGAGAATTTTGATTTCATTAAGGACAGAGGAGGCTAGCATTATGCATAAAACTTTTATTGCTGCCCCAACATGAGGCCTTTTAAAGGACATTCAATATAACACATTATAAAGCACATAATTCTTTCTGGAACTTCGAAGCAGAGTATATATAACCCTCTGCCCACAAACACATGTCTCTTTAGGCTGCGACGGAACAGAAGACCTTCTATAATCTTGACACAACTGTCTTGTACTGTAAATTCTTGTATGAAAAAGAAAATGGGTAGCTCAGTATTTTAACACAAACAAATCATAAGAAAACCTGTAAATAAAATGTATCAATACAGTTAAGCCAGACATATAAACCCAATCTCAATCTTTATAAATTTATTGAGAAAAATGTAATGAGAGAGGTGAGTGGGATAATGCTAACCTCCGTTGTCTTTAATGAAATCAAGATTCTCTCTGCATGTTTTTTTTGAGAATCGCCATTTCATTACATGACAGGAGGTTATCATTATGCATGTTAAAAACTCTCCAGCACCAGACTGCTCACATGCTTCATTGTTCTCAGTTAGAATTTAGCAAACGTATAAGCATTTGACTGGTGTACTACCTTGAGAATCTCAGCCAGAGTTCCATCTGTCCAAAAAACCTTACTAGCCATAGCACTCCTAGAGGAGTGTGCTCCAAACTTTGATAAATCAGCTTCCAACATTACTGATCTCACTCGCCTTGATATAGTAGCCGTTGAGACTGCCTTATAAGGTTTCACATAGGAGATCAACAATTGATTTCGCAATCAGCTGTAAATTCCAATATTTTTTTCTCGGAAACTTTCATAGAGCTCCAGCTCAACACACAACTTCATGCAGTCAAGAAATGATGGGTGATAAATACTCTGACATGGTCTTAGTCCTTTTCCAAACATCAGAGTGAATGCCACCTGGGGTATAAAAGCTGATCCAATCTCCAGAGCCTTAACATCTGATTCCCTTCTAAAAGAGATCAAACAAAGTAAAGTCGCTGACGTTAGAGATATTTATCTCAATAAAAGGTGAACGTTATCAGGCCAGGATACAAATATATTCAAAATCAAACTTACATCCCATAATGAATCATATTGAGCTGCAGGCGGTCTCCTAAGCCTCATTCCCTTCCTCACCCTACAGACCAAATGTCCGCAACCTGTAGCAAAGTTGTTTATCAAGGCATGGCCAGCTGATAGGTCTGATCTCTACAAATAATCATTCTGTAAAACAGCCCTGGATTAAACAGTTTGGCTGGATAATTTGCTACCTCCGCTCCAGAAACCTACATGGGATCCAAATTCCTTTTCTCCAGATGCCTCTGTACCTTTTCCTGGTACCGAGTGACCAATATTCATCCAATAAGTCCCTAGTTTTTCCCGAAGGACCCGAGTATCCACCTGAACCCATGAAGTCTTCCAGAAAGAAGGTTCATGCTCCTCTGTAGTACTAAAGGATGTTCTTCTTCTGCCTGACCTATTATCAGGCCCATTAAAACTAGTGCAAAACGTGACTTCTATGTTGCAAGTTCCATTACCCTGTGAAAACCAAACCTGAGAGCTCCAAAAGGGAGTCACAAGAACAGTACTGCACATTTCTCTCTGAACTTTTAACAACACCCTCCGACTCAGTAAAAACGGTGGAAAAGCGTAACCCTTGCCTCCCTTCCAGTCCTGAAAGAAGGTGACTACTACAGCTGCTCTGGGATCAGGTCTCCAGTGCAATATCTGCACACTTGAAAGATCAGTCTGCTTGCAAAGAACTGTACCTGAATTGGACCCCCTTGAACCTTTGTGAAAGTGTTTAGATTGAAGTTTCAATCACAGCAATCCGTCTGGTTCCTCAAATTTCAATATGCTGTCCGATTCTGCATACCTGGGATAAATCCTGCTCTAGATGATTTTCTGTTGCCAGCAAAAATACCAGATCTCCCTAGCCAGCTGTGGCAATTTGTTTGCTCTTGATTTCACCCCCACCCCCAGTCGATTTACATATGACAATGCAGAACAATTGTCTGTACAAATTAAAGACCACACTGTTTGATAATATTTTCCTGATACTCCTCAATGCATTAATCCTGCTAACACTTCTAAACAATTTATGTGCAAACATTGCCTTGCAGTCGAAATCTCTTCTGAATGCACTCTCCAAACAAGCTTGCTGGTATCCTTCTCTAGAGTAAATTCTGGAATATTCCTAAAAATGGCTTTGCCATTCCAGATTTTTATATTGTCTAACCACCATTCCAAATTCTGGCAAGCTTCTTTGGATTGAGGTATCACTTCTGATTGCCACAAACCTTTCCTCAGTCCCAAGGTCTTCAGTCTGTGAAGAGCTCTGTAGTGAAGGGGGCCTGAGGAAATAGCTTGAATAGATGAAGATAAGAGACCAAACACCCTTGGAAGATACCTCTGAGTCACCACTTCTTTTGCTGAAACAAAACGTACATCCTTTTTTTATTTTCCTTATTTTTTTCTGAGGAAAACGTAACTTAGTTAACAGAGTGCCCACTTGAACCCTCAGAAACTCTAGGTTTTGTGTTGGAATCGTGATAGGTTTCATCGTCAGTGTAGAGAAGTCTAACCCCCTAGTAGGTCTCTTGTCCACCCCAGGTGCCATAGCAGTTCTCCCTTGGCTTGGAACATCAATAGTATGTTGTATGAATAAATTATTAGACAAACATCCCTTTCTCCCAAGAAGGCTACAACTGAATGCAACACCTTGGTGAAGCACCAAGGAACTAAAGATAGACCAAAAGGCAAACCGCAAAACAGGTACAGAGTACCTCTCCCCCTGAAACGTAAGAATTTCTGAGAACATATGTCAATAGGTATTGTGAAATAAGTGTCCTTCAGATCTAACTTTACTAGCCAATGTTGTTCTGGTGAAATATCCTGCAAAAGATGGATTCCCTCCGTCTTGAAATACCTGTATACTGGGAACTTGTTCCAATCCTTAAAATATATTGCAAGACACCATTCTCTGTCTTTTTCTTTACTAAAAACACTGTGCTCACAAAGCTGTCTTCTGAACCTGCAGTTTCTAAAATTGCACCTTTACTTAACATCTGGGTAACATTTGCGTATACCGAAATCATCTGCTCATTTTCAAAAACTAACTCCTTTGGCTGGGTTTTCTGAAAATCTAACCTCTCACAGATTCCAAAATCCATGGGTCCCACTTGCTTTGATCTCCTGAACCGTGAGATCTGGATCTGCTCCCATGGGAACAGGAGGCTCGCTCGCTTTGCAGAAAGAAACCTATGTTGAACGAAAGGTCATTCCATAACCTTGTGCCTCCTGAGAGTAGTAGTGGGACCTTTGAGCTCCATTGCAGACAGCTAGACCCCTTCTGGCTTCCTTTCCAAAAAACTATCATGACAAAAACCTGTCTCATGTTTGATTGAGTCCTGCTGATAGTAGTTAAGATGGAGACATATTTGCCCAAAGATTTTACAAAGCTTTCACTGAAGAGTAGGCCATTTGGATCATCTGCAGCATCCCTGTTGGCCAAGTCTGCCAGCTTGCCTTCATCCTCATAGAGGACGGCCTTTCTCCTTTTCACTACAAGTCCTGCATTAGCACCCGAAGCATATAGCTAGCCCGATGGCTCGTCCCCTCAGGAGATCCACATCAGCAACCAAGCTCTTATAATTTGCCTCCTCCCCTGTATCCAAAATATGAGCCAAGGGACCCTGAATACCTAACAGTGTGTCTTGACACTGCTTTAATCAGTGCTCGGTGTCCTTTATCGGGTCCCTTCCTGTTTTTAAAATTAAGGTTAACAGCTCTGGATCAAGATTTGGAACATTGCGGATTTTATTTTCAATGAAAGGTCTCAGACTTTGAGCCCTCATTAAATTGTGAGTGTCCTTATCTAGGGATTTCCTCAACCACAACTTTATAAACTTAGCAACCTGCTCCAAAGGCCACCAATCCAAGCTACGAGGGTGCCTGATAGAATTGGCATTAAAAATATCCCCACCAAAACGGCCTTGAATCACCCTAGAAGGATGTTCTAAATCATCATCGAGGAAGTCTGAAGTGTCTAAGGCAGTGATACTCAAACGGCCCGGGGCCGCATGTGGCCCTCCTGACATTTACATGTGGGCCCCAGGTCAACAGCAGCACTGTGCTGCTGTTTATTCGACTCAACACTGGCATTAACAATTGTTAAATAAACGGGCAAGTTTTTATTTGGAGTCTAGTTGAAGTTAAAGAAAATGAGTAACTAGGGTGTTCTGGAACTGTTAACTTTAGAAACACCTTCGTTATTAAAGACATCTTGCAACAACAATATAAAAGTATGATCTGTGTGAAATTCAAACAGTGCATTTCTTTAACATGCAGAACCATTTCACTTTAGTACAAACATTATATCAGAAGTATTTTTTTAAAGTTATAGTTTTCAAAAATTAATTTAGAAACTTTAATCCCCTTCCATCCTACACACTCTGACAACAATGTGAACTGTGAACTAAAAGGCATGTCAGTTGTTATGTGAACTCTTTGGGAGGGCTGCGTTTCTATAAAACATGAACAACATAATAGTTTATGAAATCAGACACAGAACGTTTTATACAGCATACATCCTGAAGTGTGTTGAAGAAGAAAAAGGAAAAAAGGAGGTAAAGTGAAATAAAACGTTTGCCTAGGATCACACAATATGGTTAAGTAAAGAAGCCAGGATTTATACCCAAGTTTTTGTTTTCACATTGGGCAATTTATTGGGCAAATCAACACCGTCACCTCCTGTTTCAACACACTCCGCATGCTGAAACAAACCTTCAAATGGATTCCCACAGAGACCAGAAAGACCGCCACCCACGCACTCATCAGCAGCAGGCTAGATTACGGTAATGCCCTCTATGCCGGCACCCCACTCAAACTCAAGGGCAAACTCCAGAGAATCCAGAACACAGCTGCGTGCCTCATCCTGGACCTCCCCTGCCATGAACACATCTCACCGCACCTCAAATCCCTTCACTGGCTCCCCATAGACAAAAGGATCACCTTAAAAATCCTCATCCACGCACACAATTCCCTCCACAACACCGGCCCAACCTACCTCAACAAAAGAGTGAACTTCCACACTCCCGCCCGCCACCTCCGATCCGTCGACCTCTCACTCGCCACAGTCCCCCGCATCCAACACACCACCACTGGAGGCAGATCATTCTCCTATCTCACCAACCTCCGCAAAATCCAAGACCTCCTGCTTTTCAGAAAAAAACTCAAGATATGGCTGTTCGAACAGTGATGTCCCCGTCAAACCCCCCCCCCCCCCAAGCGCCTTGAGACCCTCATGGGTGAGTAGCGCACTCTATAAATTAGATTCCTTGATTCAGACCCTAGATGTATATGTTTCACTTCCCCTACAAACACTTTACCACTACCCCTCCCTGCCCTACCCCCAGCCTTCCGACTGCCACCATGCTGGCAGCAATGCGGCCCTCGTCACATCAAAGATTAAACAGTGCGGCCCCTGGGAAAATATTTGTGAGTACCCATGGTCTAATGCCTCTTACTAGTCAAACACATATTTATCTAATTCCATTTCATCATTGTCATTTATTACTTCATCTTCATTCAGAGAGGTTTGTACAACTTTTGTGTTTTTAAGCTCCTCTTTTTGGTTGTGTTCCTCTCAGAACCCAATCCAAATGCAATGCCAGTATGGTCGGTCTTGAATATTGTGCTGGTGGGGACACTGCATTCTTATTGTAGTCTTGGGGATACCAATTATCAAGCGGAGGAAAGACCCCTCTGTACAAGGATATTGCTTCCAACATCAAGCTCCGTCCCTTCAACTTGCTTTGTCTTCTTAGACACCTCTTCGCTGCCAGGCCTTTTCCCCCTCCTGTGCCGGGCCTTTTTTTGCCTATTTGGGGCAGTTCGCGCTTAGGCCCTCATAACCTTTTGTCCACATAAGCTAACCAAGCCAAATTTGCGTCCTTTTTTTCCAACATCCTAGGGATTCTAGAGGTACCCAGACTTTGTGGGTTCCCTTGAAGGAGGCCAAGAAATTGGCCAAAATACAGTGAAAATTTCGTTTTTTTTAAAAAAAATGGAAAAAGTGGCTGCAGAAGAAGGCTTGTGGTTTTTCCCCTGAAAATGGCATCAACAAAGGGTTTGCGGTGCTAAACTCAGCAGCTTCCCAGCTTTCAGGAACAGGCAGACTTGAATCAGAAAACCCAATTTTTCAACACAATTTTGGCATTTTACTGGGGCATACCCCATTTGTGCAATTTTTTGTGCTTTCAGCCTCCTTCCAGTCAGTGACAGGAATGGTCATGAAACCAATGCTGGATCCCAGAAACCTAAACATTTCTGAAAAGTAGACAAAATTCTGAATTCAGCAAGGGGTCATTTGTGTAGATCCTACAAGGGTTTCCTACAGAAAATAACAGCTGAAAAAGAAAAATATTGAAATTGAGGTGAAAAAAACATAAATTTTTCTCTACGTTTTACTCTGTAACTTTTCCCTGCAATGTCAGATTATCGAAAGCAATATACCGTTACGTCTGCTGGACTCCTCTGGTTGCGGGGATATATAGGGTTTGTAGGTTCATCAAGAACCCGAGGAACCCAGAGCCAATAAATGAGCTGCACCCTGCAGTGCATTTTCATTCTATACCGGGTATACAGCAATTCATTTGCTGAAATATAAGGAGTAAAAAATTGCTATCAAGAAAACCTTTGCATTTCCAAAAAGGGCACAAGATAAGGTGTTGAGGAGCAGTGGTTATTTGCACATCTCTGAATTCCGGGGTGACCATAGTAGCACGTGAATTACAGGGAATTTCTCAAATAGATGTCTTTTTTACACACACTCCTATATTTGGAAGGACAAAATTTAGAGAAAGACAAGGGGCAATAGTACTTGTTTTGCTAATCTATGTTCCCCCAAGTCTCCCGATAAAAATGGTACCTCACTTGTGTGGGTAGGCCTAGCACCCGCGACAGGATATGCCCCAAAACACAACGTGGCCATATCACAGAAAACAGAGCTGTTTTTAGCAAAGTGACTACCTGTAGATTTTGGCCTCTAGCTCAGCCGCCACCTAGGGAAACCTACCAAACCTGTGCATTTCTGAAAACTAGAGACCTAGGGGAATCCAAGGAGGGGTGACTTGTGTGGCTCGGACCAGGTTCTGTTACCCAGAATCCTTTGCAAACCTCAAAATTTGGATAAAAAAACACATGTTCCTCACATTTCTGTGGCAGAAAGTTCTGGAATCTGAGAGGAGCCACAAATTTCCTTCCACCCAGCGTTCCCCTACGTCTCCCGATAAAAATGATACCTCACTTGTGTGGGTAGGCCTAGCACCCGCGACAGGATATGCCCCAAAACACAACGTGGACACATCACAGAAAACAGAGCTGTTTTTAGCAAAGTGACTACCTGTAGATTTTGGCCTCTAGCTCAGCCGCCACCTAGGGAAACCTACCAAACCTGTGCATTTCTGAAAACTAGAGACCTAGGGGAATCCAAGGAGGGGTGACTTGTGTGGCTCGGACCAGGTTCTGTTACCCAGAATCCTTTGCAAACCTCAAAATTTGGCTAAAAAACACATGTTCCTCACATTTCTGTGGCAGAAAGTTCTGGAATCTGAGAGGAGCCACAAATTTCCTTCCACCCAGCGTTCCCCCACGTCTCCCGATAAAAATGATACCTCACTTGTGTGGGTAGGCCTAGCGCCCGCGACAGGATATGCCCCAAAACACAACGTGGACATATCACAGAAAACAGAGCTGTTTTTAGCAAAGTGACTACCTGTAGATTTTGGCCTCTAGCTCAGCCGCCACCTAGGGAAACCTACCAAACCTGTGCATTTCTGAAAACTAGAGACCTAGGGGAATCCAAGGAGGGCTGACTTGCGGGGCTCGGACCAGGTTCTGTTACCCAGAATCCTATGCAAACCTCAAAATTTGGCTAAAAAAACACATGTTCCTCACATTTCTGTGGCAGAAAGTTCTGGAATCTGAGAGGAGCCACAAATTTCCTTCCACCCAGCGTTCCCCCACGTCTCCCGATAAAAATGATACCTCACTTGTGTGGGTAGGCCTAGCGCCCGCGACAGGATATGCCCCAAAACACAACGTGGACATATCACAGAAAACAGAGCTGTTTTTAGCAAAGTGACTACCTGTAGATTTTGGCCTCTAGCTCAGCCGCCACCTAGGGAAACCTACCAAACCTGTGCCTTTCTGAAAACTAGAGACCTAGGGGAATCCAAGGAAGGGTGACTTGCGGGGCTCGGACCAGGTTCTGTTACCCAGAATCCTTTGCAAACCTCAAAATTTGGCTAAAAAAACACATGTTCCTCACATTTCTGTGGCAGAAAGTTCTGGAATCTGAGAGGAGCCACAAATTTCCTTCCACCCAGCGTTCCCCCACGTCTCCCGATAAAAATGATACCTCACTTGTGTGGGTAGGCCTAGCGCCCGCGACAGGATATGCCCCAAAACACAACGTGGACATATCACAGAAAACAGAGCTGTTTTTAGCAAAGTGACTACCTGTAGATTTTGGCCTCTAGCTCAGCCGCCACCTAGGGAAACCTACCAAACCTGTGCATTTCTGAAAACTAGAGACCTAGGGGAATCCAAGGAGGGGTGACTTGTGTGGCTCGGACCAGGTTCTGTTACCCAGAATCCTTTGCAAACCTCAAAATTTGGCTAAAAAAACACATGTTCCTCACATTTCTGTGGCAGAAAGTTCTGGAATCTGAGAGGAGCCACAAATTTCCTTCCACCCAGCGTTCCCCCACGTCTCCCGATAAAAATGATACCTCACTTGTGTGGGTAGGCCTAGCGCCCGCGACAGGATATGCCCCAAAACACAACGTGGACATATCACAGAAAACAGAGCTGTTTTTAGCAAAGTGACTACCTGTAGATTTTGGCCTCTAGCTCAGCCGCCACCTAGGGAAACCTACCAAACCTGTGCATTTCTGAAAACTAGAGACCTAGGGGAATCCAAGGAGGGGTGACTTGCGGGGCTCGGACCAGGTTCTGTTACCCAGAATCCTTTGCAAACCTCAAAATTTGGCTAAAAAAACACATGTTCCTCACATTTCTGTGGCAGAAAGTTCTGGAATCTGAGAGGAGCCACAAATTTCCTTCCACCCAGCGTTCCCCCACGTCTCCCGATAAAAATGATACCTCACTTGTGTGGGTAGGCCTAGCGCCCGCGACAGGATATGCCCCAAAACACAACGTGGACATATCACAGAAAACAGAGCTGTTTTTAGCAAAGTGACTACCTGTAGATTTTGGCCTCTAGCTCAGCCGCCACCTAGGGAAACCTACCAAACCTGTGCATTTCTGAAAACTAGAGACCTAGGGGAATCCAAGGAGGGGTGACTTGCGGGGCTCGGACCAGGTTCTGTTACCCAGAATCCTTTGCAAACCTCAAAATTTGGCTAAAAAAACACATGTTCCTCACATTTCTGTGGCAGAAAGTTCTGGAATCTGAGAGGAGCCACAAATTTCCTTCCACCCAGCGTTCCCCCACGTCTCCCGATAAAAATGATACCTCACTTGTGTGGGTAGGCCTAGCGCCCGCGACAGGATATGCCCCAAAACACAACGTGGACATATCACAGAAAACAGAGCTGTTTATAGCAAAGTGACTACCTGTAGATTTTGGCCTCTAGCTCAGCCGGCACCTAGGGAAACCTACCAAACCTGTGCATTTCTGAAAACTAGAGACCTAGGGGAATCCAAGGAGGGGTGACTTGTGTGGCTCGGACCAGGTTCTGTTACCCAGAATCCTTTGCAAACCTCAAAATTTGGCTAAAAAAACACATGTTCCTCACATTTCTGTGGCAGAAAGTTCTGGAATCTGAGAGGAGCCACAAATTTCCTTCCACCCAGCGTTCCCCCACGTCTCCCAATAAAAATGATACCTCACTTGTGTGGGTAGGCCTAGCACCCGCAACAGGATATGCCCCAAAACACAACGTGGACACATCACAGAAAACAGAGCTGTTTTTAGCAAAGTGACTACCTGTAGATTTTGGCCTCTAGCTCAGCCGCCACCTAGGGAAACCTACCAAACCTGTGCATTTCTGAAAACTAGAGACCTAGGGGAATCCAAGGAGGGGTGACTTGTGTGGCTCGGACCAGGTTCTGTTACCCAGAATCCTTTGCAAACCTCAAAATTTGGCTAAAAAAACACATGTTCCTCACATTTCTGTGGCAGAAAGTTCTGGAATCTGAGAGGAGCCACAAATTTCCTTCCACCCAGCGTTCCCCCACGTCTCCCGATAAAAATGATACCTCACTTGTGTGGGTAGGCCTAGCGCCCGCGACAGGATATGCCCCAAAACACAACGTGGACATATCACAGAAAACAGAGCTGTTTTTAGCAAAGTGACTACCTGTAGATTTTGGCCTCTAGCTCAGCCGCCACCTAGGGAAACCTACCAAACCTGTGCATTTCTGAAAACTAGAGACCTAGGGGAATCCATGGAGGGGTGACTTGCGGGGCTCGGACCAGGTTCTGTTACCCAGAATCCTTTGCAAACCTCAAAATTTGGCTAAAAAAACACATGTTCCTCACATTTCTGTGGCAGAAAGTTCTGGAATCTGAGAGGAGCCACAAATTTCCTTCCACCCAGCGTTCCCCCACGTCTCCTGATAAAAATGATACCTCACTTGTGTGGGTAGGCCTAGCGCCCGCGACAGGATATGCCCCAAAACACAACGTGGACATATCACAGAAAACAGAGCTGTTTTTAGCAAAGTGACTACCTGTAGATTTTGGCCTCTAGCTCAGCCGCCACCTAGGGAAACCTACCAAACCTGTGCATTTCTGAAAACTAGAGACCTAGGGGAATCCAAGGAGGGGTGACTTGCGGGGCTCGGACCAGGTTCTGTTACCCAGAATCCTTTGCAAACCTCAAAATTTGGCTAAAAAAACACATGTTCCTCACATTTCTGTGGCAGAAAGTTCTGGAATCTGAGAGGAGCCACAAATTTCCTTCCACGCAGCGTTCCCCCACATCTCCCGATAAAAATGATACCTCACTTGTGTGGGTAGGCCTAGCGCCCGCGACAGGATATGCCCCAAAACACAACGTGGACATATCACAGAAAACAGAGCTGTTTTTAGCAAAGTGACTACCTGTAGATTTTGGCCTCTAGCTCAGCCGCCACCTAGGGAAACCTACCAAACCTGTGCATTTCTGAAAACTAGAGACCTAGGGGAATCCAAGGAGGGGTGACTTGCGGGGCTCGGACCAGGTTCTGTTACCCAGAATCCTTTGCAAACCTCAAAATTTGGCTAAAAAAACACATGTTCCTCACATTTCTGTGGCAGAAAGTTCTGGAATCTGAGAGGAGCCACAAATTTCCTTCCACCCAGCGTTCCCCCACGTCTCCCGATAAAAATGATACCTCACTTGTGTGGGTAGGCCTAGCGCCCGCGACAGGATATGCCCCAAAACACAACGTGGACATATCACAGAAAACAGAGCTGTTTTTAGCAAAGTGACTACCTGTAGATTTTGGCCTCTAGCTCAGCCGCCACCTAGGGAAACCTACCAAACCTGTGCATTTCTGAAAACTAGAGACCTAGGGGAATCCATGGAGGGGTGACTTGCGGGGCTCGGACCAGGTTCTGTTACCCAGAATCCTTTGCAAACCTCAAAATTTGGCTAAAAAAACACATGTTCCTCACATTTCTGTGGCAGAAAGTTCTGGAATCTGAGAGGAGCCACAAATTTCCTTCCACCCAGCGTTCCCCCACGTCTCCCGATAAAAATGATACCTCACTTGTGTGGGTAGGCCTAGCGCCCGCGACAGGATATGCCCCAAAACACAACGTGGACATATCACAGAAAACAGAGCTGTTTTTAGCAAAGTGACTACCTGTAGATTTTGGCCTCTAGCTCAGCCGGCACCTAGGGAAACCTACCAAACCTGTGCATTTCTGAAAACTAGAGACCTAGGGGAATCCAAGGAGGGGTGACTTGCGGGGCTCGGACCAGGTTCTGTTACCCAGAATCCTTTGCAAACCTCAAAATTTGGCTAAAAAAACACATGTTCCTCTCATTTCTGTGGCAGAAAGTTCTGGAATCTGAGAGGAGCCACAAATTTCCTTCCACCCAGCGTTCCCCCCACGTCTCCCGATAAAAATGATACCTCACTTGTGTGGGTAGGCCTAGCGCCCGCGACAGGATATGCCCCAAAACACAACGTGGACATATCACAGAAAACAGAGCTGTTTTTAGCAAAGTGACTACCTGTAGATTTTGGCCTCTAGCTCAGCCGGCACCTAGGGAAACCTACCAAACCTGTGCATTTCTGAAAACTAGAGACCTAGGGGAATCCAAGGAGGGGTGACTTGCGGGGCTCGGACCAGGTTCTGTTACCCAGAATCCTTTGCAAACCTCAAAATTTGGTTAAAAAAACACATGTTCCTCACATTTCTGTGGCAGAAAGTTCTGGAATCTGAGAGGACCCACAAATTTCCTTCCACCCAGCGTTCCCCCACGTCTCCCGATAAAAATGATACCTCACTTGTGTGGGTAGGCCTAGCGCCCGCGACAGGATATGCCCCAAAACACAACGTGGACATATCACAGAAAACAGAGCTGTTTTTAGCAAAGTGACTACCTGTAGATTTTGGCCTCTAGCTCAGCCGCCACCTAGGGAAACCTACCAAACCTGTGCATTTCTGAAAACTAGAGACCTAGGGGAATCCAAGGAGGGGTGACTTGCGGGGCTCGGACCAGGTTCTGTTACCCAGAATCCTTTGCAAATCTCAAAATTTGGCTAAAAAAACACATGTTCCTCACATTTCTGTGGCAGAAAGTTCTGGAATCTGAGAGGAGCCACAAATTTCCTTCTACCCAGCGTTCCCCCAAGTCTCCCGATAAAAATGATACCTCACTTGTGTGGGTAGGACTAGCGCCCACGAAAGGAAAGGGCCCAAAACACAACGTGGACACATCACATTTTTTTATAAAAAGCAGTGCCTACCTGTGGATTTTGGCCTGTAGCTCAGCCGACACCTGAGGAAACCTAGCAAACCAGTGCATTTTTGAAAACTAGAAACCCAGGGGAATCCTAGATGGGGTGACTTGCGGGGCTCTGACCAGGTTATGTTACCCAGAATCCTTTGCAAACATCAAAATTTGGCCCAAAAAACACTTTTTCCTCTCATTTCGGTGACAGAAAGTTCTGGAATCTGAGAGGAGCCACAAATTTCCTTCCACCCAGCGTTCCCCTAAGTCTCTCGATAAAAATGGTACATCACTTCTGTGGGTAGGCCTAGCGCCCACAAAAGGAAATGGCCCAAAACACAACGTGGACACAACCTATTTTTTCACAGAAAACAGAGGTGTTTTTTGCAAGGTGCCTACCTGTGGTGTTTGGCCTGTAGCTCAGCCGGCCCGGGGGGGGGGGGGGGGGGGGGGGGGCAGAAATGCCCTAAAATAATTTTGCCCCCCCAACCCCCACCCTCCCCCGCCGGGAGCGACCCTTGCCTACGGGGTCGCTCCCCCTGCGTGACATTGGCGCCAAAAAACAAATCCCCGGTGCCTAATGGTTTCTGCCCCCTTGGGGGCAGGTTGACCTAAACTCAGCCAATCTGCCCCCAAGGGGGGCAGAAATGGCCTAAATACAATTTGTCCCCCAGGGGAGCGACTTTTGCCTGATGGGTCGCTCCCCATCTCTAAAAAAAAAAAAAAAAAAGAAAAAAAAAGAAAAATTCCCCTGGCGCCTAGAGGTTTCTGCCCCCTGGGGGGGCAGAAATGGCCTTAAATAAATTTGCCCCCCCAACACCTACCCCCCCCCCGGGAGCGACCCTTGCCTACGGGGTCGCTCCCCCTGCGTGACATTGGCGCCAAAAAACAAATCCCCGGTGCCTAGTGGTTTCTGCCCCCTTGGGGGCAGGTTGACCTAAACTCAGCCAATCTGCCCCAAAGGGGGGCAGAAATGGCCTAAATACAATTTGTCCCCCAGGGGAGCGACTTTTGCCTGATGGGTCGCTCCCCATCTCTAAAAAAAAAAAAAAACAAAGAAAAAAAAGAAAAATTCCCCTGGCGCCTAGAGGTTTCTGCCCCCTGGGGGGGCAGAAATGGCCTAAAATAAATTTGCCCCCCCAACACCCACCCCCCCCCCCGGGAGCGACCCTTGCCTACGGGGTCGCTCCCCCTGCGTGACATTGGCGCCAAAAAACAAATCCCCGGTGCCTAGTGGTTTCTGCCCCCTTGGGGGCAGATTGACCTAAAATTGGCCAATCTGCCCCCAGGGGGGCAGAAATGGTCTAAATACAATTTGCCCCCCCAGGGGAGCGACCCTTGCCTGATGGGTCGCTCCCCATCTCTAAAAAAAGAAACAACAACAAAAAAAAACACAAAAAAAAAATTGCCCTGGCGCCTAGAGTGTTCTGCCCCCCCCCCGGGGGCAGTTCGGCCTAATAATAGGCCGATCTGTCCCCCGGGGGGGCAGAAATGGCCTAAATATATATTGCCCCGTAGGGGAGCGACCCTTGCCTAAGGGATCGCTCCCCACCTAAAATAAAAGAATTCATCACAAAAAAAAAAAAAAAAAAAAAATTGTCCCTGGTGCCTAGAGGTTTCTGCCCCCCCTGGGGGCAGATCGGCCTAATAATAGGCCAATCTGCCCCCAGGGGGGGCAGAAAAGGCCTTCCTAAAAAAATGCCCCCCTGGGAGCGACCCTTGCCCAAGGGGTCGCTCCCTTTTGCCAATTTCAAGAAAAGAAAAAAAAATCCCTGGTGTCTAGTGGGGTTTCAAAAGCCGGATTGCAAGCAATCCGGCTTTTGAAACCTGTGAGAGACTTCAAAGGGAAGGAAATACATTTCCTTCCCTTTGAAGCCTCTCGGGGCCTACCCCATGGGATTGAAAAAGAAATGCAAAAGCATTTCTTTTTCAATCGCGCTGGAAGCTCTGCTTCCAGCGCGATGGGGGAGACCCTGTGACTAATCAGCGCGCGCTCGCTCGCTGACGTCAAAGGTGGGGTTGGGGGGGGTCGGGGGTGGGAGGGGAAGGGCTTCCCCTTCCATCCCTGACTTGGGGGGGTGGGGGGGAACCCCACAGAGGGAGCGAGAGCGCTCCCTCTGGGCTCTGTGCACAGGACGTAATGGTTACGTCCTGGGCACAGCAGCACTGTGCCTCAGGACGTAACCATTACGTCCTGGGCACAGAAGGGGTTAACAGTAACAGGGGAATCCTCCTCTGATACAAAAAAAATTGTCCTCCGAAGAAGGATTATCTCTTTTCTTGCGCTTAGATAAAGCAGCTTCCCCTACTTCCTTAAGGGAAGATCTGAACTCCAGCTCAAAGTATTCTTTAAACAAATCCTCACTAAGCCCAAAAGAAGGCAAGTCCTGAGGAGCTGGTTCATGTGTCATATTCCCTTTTCCTTAATAAATGTTTCAATATTTAAGTATTTAAATTGGGAGAGGGAAAGGTGGCTTAGCAGTCTTTGTGACTCATCATATTAGGAACCTTGAAGTTAGGCCAGTAGAATCAAGGCGTTTTTCCAAATATTAAATCTTCATGCCCCCAGGCACTTCAATATCCTTTTAATTCATTTTAATTTTAATTTTCTCACATCACTTCCAATTTGGATTACACAGTTAAATGATAGGGAGACAATGATAGGGAGACAATGAGGCGCAACGGCCAGAGCTGCCAACTTTGGAGTTGGGGAACCAGGTTTGAGTCTCGGCGTCGGCTCATCATCCTGTGAATATTGGCAAATCACTTAATCTCCCTGCGCCTATTAAAAATGAATGTGTCCTTGTGTAATCTAACTGGTGCTCCTGCAAAGTGCTCCAATACCTTCGGGTTTCGTTTGCGCTATATAAAACTGCAAAAAAAAAAAAAAGAGTTGGGCAGGATAATCAGGACATGGGTGGACAGGGAGAATATCCCAAGTTCGATCATTTGGGCTGGGGATTTTAACATTTGCAAATGTCCACATGCTGGTGATATTATATGTGGCTTTGTAGATGATCAAGTTTTGGATCCTGACCACACTACACACTACATATGGAGAAGCCCTGAATGAATTGGTTTTATCTCTACACCTAACCTTTGCTCTAGTCAATAAGAACTGTGAGAAGCAAAACCTACCCATGTTCAGGGGTCGGGAATAGGGCTCCATAACTGATTTTGTTTTGGTATCGAGCGATCTGGCTCAGCGCTCACTTGATTACAAAATCCATTTCCTCATCTGGTGATCGTAACTCTATAAGTTTAAGAATTAATCATTTTATCATGGATAGGACATCGCCAAAAGTAGAAGCTCCGGCTATCTGGTCAGCGAAAAAAGGGGTACACCTGCGATAAGATTCCATGGACCCGTAGGAATTTTGGGAACATTTGATTATAAAAAATCATAGGGAGCTATGGAATTGCCTCTCTGTGTCTGCCGATCCTGCAAATATTTTATTTAATTTTAAAGTTTTATGTGATGCCATTGCAAGTGGGTTAACCCTTAAATAAACCTCCAAAAGTGGGTTAAACCTTAAATAAACCTCCAAAAACCCGGCAGGGTTACAGTTGCACTCCAGGTGTTAAAATCAGTTACTAATATCAGGCCATATGACGTATGAAAAATTAGTTTGACAAGACCGAACTATAAGCAGGCCCTTAAGCAAAGGAAACACAAACTTAGGATGAGCATGGTAGTATCTCTAGAAGGCTTTGCAGTTAAGATTCCTCCCTCTTTTAGAGTGCAGTCACCCGCCCTCTCTTCAGGGCGAGTTCTCCTTGTGAGATCATGTGCAATATTACAGAACATGAACGGATCGATCACCTTTCGAAGGTCTTTAATCTAAAGCAGAAGGCCAGCTTGAAGGACTCTGAAAAAAGGGCTTGGTTTTGAAGAAAATTGGGTTGCTGACTTAGTCGATTTAGCTGCAGTAACAAATGCCATTAGGAGTGCTTCTAGTGGTTAGGCCCCGGGGATGGTGTGGGTGTCAGCTGATCTGTATAAATCTAACCTAGGACTTTGGGCTTCGCTGGTCACAAATGTATTATGAGCTGCGATATGGAGGGTGGGGTGGCCCCCCTCTTGAAAGAGTCAGTAATAGTTCCAATTTATAACCAGCATTTGCATTGCAATAAGTCTCGCATGTGCTTGAGTTAGAACTATTGGCATTGCAAATTCATAACTGGACTTTTCTTGTCACATAAACTGGTCAACCCTTCCTCATAATTTGGTCTTTTCCTGCCACATAATTCCAGTGGTTCTGCAAATACCTAAAGCACTTCTATTTACCTTCTTCCTCTATCTGCAGTAAAAAATGAAAGTGTTGCCATTTAGCATCTTAATTTAAATCTCCCGTACTCATTTCAATAGACAACCGCTTTCACTACCCCATCAAAGCTGCTGGCTGGCTAATACAATTCTCCCAAAAAAGGCACAAGACCTCCACAGAGGAGTAACAAGAGAAATAAACTAGAAGGGTCACCCTAACATATCCAGAGTGTTCAAACATAGTGTAATAAGGATGTTAGGTTGGCCTGAATCGTGGTCACAATTGTAATAGGGAGAGAGTAATACAACATATACAATCAACATATAACCCCAGTAAAACCTTTTTCAGAAATAAACATTTGGCATTAGACTGCATTTTCAAATCAAGCACTGCGAGCTAAAGAGGTTAGAAGTGGCTGTACCTACATTAAAAATGCCCGAGATGGCTTTAGAATAATGCTGCCTCAGTACTCACTTTGAACTACACCAACCATGCATTGGAAAAGAAAGCTTTAGGCACCTGTGATGGTTTACAAATTAAGCACTGCAAGCTAAAGGGGTTAAAAGTGGCTGTACCTATATTTAAAAAGCCTGAGATGGGTTTAGAATAACGGTGCCTCTGTATTCATATTGAACTGCAATAGCCTTGCATTGTAAGGAAAAGCTTTAGGCACAATATTATTTACAAATTAGGCAGTGCGGTAAAGGGGTTAAAAGTGGCTGTAAATATATTTAAAATGCCCAAGACGGTTTTAGAATAATGCTACCTCAGTACTCGCATTGAAATGCAGCAGCTGGGCATTGCAAAGGAAAGCTTTAAGCACCTGCACACGATTATTTACAAATTGAGCACTGCGCTAAAGGGGTGAAAAGTGGCTGTACATATATTAAAAATGCCTGAGATGACTATAGAATAATGCTGCCTCAGTATTCACATTGAACTGCAGCAGCCAAGTGCTGCAAAGGAAAGCTTTAGGCCCCTGCATGAGATTAGTTACAAATTAAGCACCTCAAGAGTGAGCTAAATGCATTAAAAGTGGCTCTACCTATATTAAAAATGTCCAAGATGGCTTTAGAATAACGATACCTCAATATTGACATTGAACTACAACAGCTGTGCCTCGAAAAGGAAAGCTTTAGGCACTGGCACCTGATTATGTACAAATTAAGCACTGCGCTAAAGGGGTTAAAGGTGGCTGTACATACATTAGAAATGCCCGAGATGGCATTAGAATAATGCTGCCTCAGTATTCACAATGAACAGCAACAGCTGCGCGTTGCACAGGAAAGATTTAGGCACTGGCATGTCATTATTTACAAAGTAAGCATTGAGTGAGCTAAAGGGGTTAAAAGTGGTGGTGTATACATTAAAAATGCCCAAGATGGCTTTAGAATAATGGTGCCTCAATATTCACATTGAACTACAACAGCCGAGCGTTGCAAAGGAATCCTTTATGCACAGTCAGATTATTATTTACAAACTAAGCACTGCGCTAAAGAGGTTAAAAGTGACTGTACATATATTAAAAATACCGTAGATGGCTTTAGAATAACACTGCCTCAGTATTCAAATTTGAATGGAGCAGCCACGTGTTGCAAAGGAAAGCTTTAGGCACCAGAACATGGTTGTTTACAAACTAAGCATTGCGAGCTAAAGGGGTTAAAAGTGGCTGTACATATATTAACAAGACAGACATGTAGGAGCAGGAAGATAGTGGAGACTATCATTATAAAGTGGTCCCTTATGCAGTTCAATGAGACACTTGAGTGGTTGATGAAGAATATACCAAAACAACCAATAGCAGTAGAAGACAGAAGAAAACTCCACTGGACTGAGCAAAGGTGTTTGGGACAAAGACTCGAACCAAACCAATGGTTGATAGAGAAAAAAAGGGGGTGTAATAACAGGGGATTAGTGGCGCTCAGGAAGTCACTCGGCCTAGTGTTTCATCAGGGGTTGCCTACACAAGGGAAAACACCCATCCCCTAAAGGTTTTAAACAAACCCAACAATAATTGACACAATGTGAGGCCCCCTTAGCCCAAATTATACATTCACAAGTAAAATAGGTCAAAAATCAAGTGAGTAATGTTGCAACACAAATAAGTCAAATCCAAGTGAGTTAAATTCTCAGGAATGCAGTCCAAAATTTCACATCAATTAATAAACAGTCCAATCAAATCCAGAGATTTATTAGATCATATCTTCTACTTTACAGCATCATCCAAAGACAAACATTCCGAGCCAACACGTGTTTCGTCATGGGGAAGTCCTCTAGTTCCCAACGACTTCTTCAGGGCTCTTATGTATTTCCCAATCCTGCATAATATTTTGTAGCTTCAAGAAGTAAGTAATGTTCCTATTGTGACTATCCGGTATAATACCAAGCACGGCGATTTCCTCGAATATCGAATATTCAATGCTTGAGAAACCGTTATGTTCAATGCTATTTATTTAGCAATCGATCCAGGTACGGCGTTTGCAAGTTGAGAGAACGCCATGTTGCGAGTACGATAGGTTGATAGTCTGGTTGAAGAAAGTCATTTGTTGAAAGGGTATATAGTTGGCAATAGGTCTTTTTGACAGCTGTGCTGTTAATACTCAGTATTAAAAAGGAGGAAATATTTTGACACAATATGTGACACATAAATATATTCTGTCTGGGATGGTCCTGGGGATACAAAGGTGTAAAAGGAAGATCCTTGTGTTTCTAAATCTGCAATTCATAACCCCTATCAATTATTAATTAGAGGGAGGCCCCTGTCATTTATAAATTCACAATTGAGTAATAAATTAGTGCAACTTAAATGCAAGAATGACAAAGTTCTAGAAATCATTGAACTGAAATGTGTAATTCTTTATGAACATCAGCTGCGATCTGCATCATCACGGGTGTCTACGGAACAGCCTAATGTTAACCAATCAGAAATATAATGTGAAGTATTTCGTTCAAAAACAGCCAAATTCGAAACATACTTTGACCAGCAGCCCTAGATGTTTTTCCTCCATCCACACATTAATATTTGTCTAATAAGTGAGCATCGAGACCATGTATATGTGATGGTCCTAAATATAATCTTTTTACAGGACTGAACACGGAATTTTAAAGATACAGAAAAATCTATTATTTCTCACTTACAGATCATTTGCATTATCTCGCTTAAACGCTTTGCTTAAGTACAAAAAGGGACTGCAGAAAGTGGCCGAAGTATTGAGGTTGGTGCAACAGTCATTTCTGGGAGAACATTTATTACCCTTATATTCAAGCTTAGGCCTAACATCTTTGCATATGACACTTACATAAGCTGAGTTTGGCTTGTCATGTGTAACTGTGCTCCAGAAGACATTTTTTTAATGAATGAGCCAGACAACATATGAAGAACATGAGTGGCAAATACGGGCTGGCTAGAGAGCTAACAAAAGAGTGCTGGAAATACAAACCTTCTTTAATCCAGAAACAAAAACATGGCCGTAAAAGGGCTGAGGGTACAGGTTGGTACAATGGACATCAGCCAACTAATCTCTAAGCATACTCTTGAGGTCAACCTTAAAAGTGAACAAGCATTTGCAATGCAACGGGTCTCACGTTTGCTCGTGTTAGAGCTAATGGCGTTGTAAACTCCTAACCGGACTTTTCTTGCCACATAAACCATGTACGTAACCGGAAAAAGTGCAATTAACTGTGTAACAGGGTTGATATTATGTAAAGCGCTCGACTTCTGCCAAGCGAGATCACGCTGCCAAAATAGAGAAAAAGTAGTCCACAAACCGGACGGAAAACCGCGAGCCTCGTATGTTTTCTATACTTGGTTGATGCGCTCGGAGATGGCTAACCACCAGAAAAGGCATGACGTATGCTTGCCTTCCACTAACGAAATCAAGCAGATTCTAACAGGCAAGTCCACGAACCAATGGAAGACACTGACGTGACGTGGACAGGGCTTTGAGCCCTTTTTAATTCCTAAAGAGGCTCGCTAGTAAAACGCATTCGCAAGCGCATGCGACGCAGGCTCGACCCTAAAAAGGAAGATTGCAAATGAAGCCAAATGATTCCGGAAGTGAAACTTTCTCATCTAAAAATTCTGCCTATCAGGGTTTCCCTAAAGAAGATGCTAAAAGTGAATTTGTGGCCTTTTTGTTCAACGTTTTTATCACTGTTCCACTTCCTTCACTTTCTGTAAATGTGTCTTGAGGTTGTCATAAAATTGCTTCATTTAGTTATCTCTTCAGCCACATGACTCCAGGCCTACGTGAGAGGCTTCTTTTACGACAGACTACTTACTGTGCCACTAACACTTGTCTTTACAAAAGTCTACCTACGACCCAAAAATGGTTCACAAAGCATCCTTTTCTTCCCAGCTTTTAAGAATTTCTTCCGCTGCATTAGTGATTTTCAGTGTCTGATCAAAGAAAAGTAAATCCTTCACCTCAGTAAGAGATGTTCTGCTGCATACTGGATTTTCTGATTCCAAATGCAATAGTTAAGAGAATGGGACAATCGGCTTTTTGTGGACTTGCTTTTTTTTTTTTTAAGCAAAAGCGGCGCTAACTTACAAAATGTTATTAAATTTTGTAAGTTAGTGCCACTTTTGATTAAAAAAAGGATGCAAATGCGGCGCAAATTTTCATAAATCTGGGCCTCAGTTGTTTATGTCGAATGTCTGGATCTGAGAGGCGGTCAAATGTATGTTTTTAGATTGTTGTATGGTTGCTGCAGAAAAGTTGCTAAATAACTTATGAAAGCCTTTTCTTTGGAATGTTGGTTCTAATATCTAGGCACAAGCAGAGCCTTATATCAAGAAAAACTGTGACAAGGCCAATGTGCACATGAATGGTGCCACCTCGACAGCTCCAGCCCTCTGTTCTCAGATTAACAAAACTTTGCTGTCACTCCACTTTTGCTCAAAAGTACCTGTCGAATGGGCACCAACAGATCAGCCAGTTGCTGTCTGGCGCAGAGTTAAAAAAAAAAAAAAAAACTGTCTTTACCATCAGCCCAGTAGAAAGTGAGCCGGATTTTTAACTATGTATGAAATACCAAACAGAAAAACTCAATTTAGATTGAGCAGCTTCTGAAAGATGATGGTGGTAGAACGGGGTGGAGGGAGAAATTGCAGGCAACAGTATCAGTGGAGAAGGTTTGTTGCACGGTGATGAGGAAAGCACATCTTAAATCCGGAGACGTTAAGTACCAGTTGTTTGGCTCTTTTCACTTTCACGCCACACTCTTGATTAATACGTCACTTCTCCAGCGCAACAGCAACATTATTCGCAAAATGCACGATCATCAGCGTTGCAGATTTCCTCTGCTGGGACATTGTTGTGCATCTGCATTTCTGAGCAGGGAGTTTCAGGATATCCTAAAACAAACAATAGGGCAAATGTTGCAACTCATTCAATGGAATGTTTGTTTTAGCTCACATTTAATTAGTTTTATTGAGAAAGTGCTCTTGCTTTCTGGCTGGCAGAAAAATGTATTTTACAGCATGCTCACAACCTGAGCAGTATAAAGCAAATTCCCATAAGGATTCAATGAAAAATCTTACAAACAGCTCGAATCCTGTGAGAATCACAGGGAGTGAAGAGCACTTGTGGATCGCTAGGATGGGAACTGTTCCAAGACGATTTTACTCTTTGCATTACTTCTTGTTCAAGGAAGTTCAAGGTTGGGTACAACAAATGCCAACATGAGCTACTGTGATTGCGCTCACCCATCTTCAATCACCCAATCAAAATGACAGAGTCTTAATGTCTATGGTCTCAAGCGCTGAGAGGGCTGCTGGACACACTGCCAACGACTGCACCATGTACTGCTGAGACTGGAAGCATTTATGGTAAAGGCCACCTCCGTGAAAAGAGCCGGGAAATTCTGCCTTTCGCTCTGGTGCTGTCTGTTTATGGCTGCACTTTAGCTGTCTCCTGCAGCACATCTCGCTCTACGTTTACAACCCCTCAGAAATTGTAACTGTCAGAACTAGTCCTAATTGCAGATGCCAAGCACAGTCATTAGAGTAAAAAGAGACGATGCAGGCATTAAATGCAGCAGCCTAATTTGTGGGACTGCTGGAAAGGTAGAGTAAATGAATATTTCATTAATTTAATTACCAGGGGCTACTCTTTTTCTTGCCGTTTCGCGATAAGTGTTACAGTGCCTTGCACGTGAAGATGACCAGTAAAACACAAAGCACAAAAGCGGCAAGCTGTCGGTGTCCCCGTTTCAACACGCGAATCCAGGAGTGCGGGGGGGAGGTGGGCGTTGGGGGCAATAACATAATTTAGCAATATTAGGGAATATAAACTCACGCTCCGTTCTCGTTGAGATGCACGAGGGTAATCAAAACAGATTTCTGAGGGAGATACTGTTTAAAAAGGTTAAACCTTTGGGCATTCAGTCTGTAACCATTTTGAAAAAAAATAAAAAAATTGCGGTAGAGATTAGATAAAAATGGCACGTCTTAGGAGCATTAAGCAACACAACAGAGAAAAGTGAGTAGGCTGGCAAAAGTTCTTAAGAATAGTTTGCAAACCTGAAAGGCAGCAAGAGCTCTGCCTAAACTATGCAGTTTTGTCATCCTGTTTCCTAACATTTAGTGAGTATCAATAATTACTCAGAGCTGACAGTGTTGAAATCCCTAGGTGGTTCTGCACAAATGTCTGTCTGAGGTAGGAGGGGGAGGCGAGAGCACAGAGAGGGTTGGGCTTATGGGAGATTGCTGAGACCGGCTGAAGTTGGCATGTCTGTGCATTTATCACTCTGTCCCAGAGGAGGTGTTTGTTCGACAGTGCAGTTTGACAGCGCAAAAACACTGTGGTGAGAAGCCCTATCAAAGAACCCACTGACACGTATCATTGTGGTCTGGGCTTTGGAGGACAGAGTTACCTCATCCCTTCTGCTACCTGAGTCTAAAACTCCACACATTTGCAAGTGTTTTGGCTACTTCAAACTTTGTTTTTAACAAACAAGCCCTTTGATTAAAAAAGCGAGGGCGAGCTGTCCCTGGAACACCCCTCCCTCCTCTGCTGTTGTTTTTATGTTTGCAGAGGGAGCAGGTGGGGAGGAGGGACTGAACACACACCTACAGTGTAAGACGAACCGGCAATACTATTAAAAAAAAAAATAATAAATCCCCTACAAAAGAGATAAACAGGACATAACGTAATTATACAGTAGCTGGTGCTGCTCCCAAAGTGAAAAAGGCAGGAAAAAGAGGCAGCACTGACCACTAGCAAGCAAGGATGTTTAAAGGACACTGCAATCAACAAATGAAATAGCTTTGAACTCACAGTATAAGTATACTTAAAAGTATACAACACGTCGAACGCTTACGCTCAACCTAAAAAGGGATACAGGCTTTCACCTGCTTGTTATCACCCAATTTCATTGAGCGACTCAAGGGTTAAAATCTGGGGTTGAGTTATCCTGGGTAAGTTAGAGTCTTGGGCACAGGAAAATATGTTTTTTTTGCCCCTTGCAATATGGATTTCGACTTGGTTTGGGGACATCTGAGTAGGCACTCAATCTCATGCTCATTTTAGATAACTATGTGATAGTCAAGAGAGGGGTTTTACACATGGCTTTCATGGACCTCTCCTGCACCTTTGACATGGTAGATGGGGACCTATTGTGGGGCTCTAATGAAACAGGCAGGTATAGATAATCAGTTACTGGCCCGCATAAGCTAATTGCATCAGGACACATTTGCTTGCCTATGTTTTTCTATGAGGGTGGAACTGTACAGCTTCAATTAGGGTGGTTAAAAGAGTAAGGCAGGGCTGTATTTTGCCTCCTTTCTTTTCTTGTTTTATATACATATCATAGGTTCTACCCTAACAAAGTATACTGAAAATGTCTCAAAGATTGGCACCCTTTCGGTATCAGTACGCAGATGATGCGGTCTTGCTGGCGCACACAGTAAACGGCCTCCAGAAACTCCCAGACAGGTTTAATGAGATTATGCTGGGCCTCAAGCTTAAAGTTAATCAGCGGTAGGCATTTTGTTATGTCATGGGCCCTAAAAACCTTAAATCAAAATGTTTTTATTTAGGAGGCAGGCCGATTGAAAAAAAACTCCCTTTCAATTACCTGGGATTTCTATTTGATAAAAATTGGAAATGGGACAGGTTAATAACTGGTAGAGCGAAAAAAAATGGGGATCGTGGCAGAGGCTGTTTGGGTTGAGCTTAGCGCGCAAGCGCTTCTTTTCTGACATGTTGGTGTCTACGTGGGCTTTTAATGACGACTACCTCACACCCATCACTTTCGCTCGTTCGTGGGCTTGCCTTTCAAAAATCCTTTGACATTGGTAAATGCTTTACGTTTGTCCCTCCTTGGGGCAGTTTTGTTACAGCGATGGCTATCGACCCTGTTACATGATTAATTGCACGTTTGCCGGCACGTTTGACTGGGAGCTAACTTATTTTTCCTTTTGTGTCTCTCCTTCACGCTCATGCTAATGGTGGCCGTGGTGCTCTGAATTGACTTGTTAATGTCAACGGTTTTACATTACATTTTCAGTTTTATGTGGCAAGAAAAGTCAGTGGGAATTTACAACGCTAATAGCTCTAACTGGAGCAAACGTGAGAGCCATTGCATTGCAAATGCTTGTTTTAGATTTGCCTCCAGGTAGGTACATAAACCAGTAAACCAGCTAGATATTTTCTTCCATGGAGCAGAGGTACTAATTACCATTAGGGGTCAAACCTGAGCATGCCATGTGGATTACTAAGTGATAGGTGGCAAATCTTAGCATGCCTGATGATCACTAAGAGATAAGTGTGTGACATATCTAAGCAGGCTCTAGGGAATGCCAAGTTGCAGGGTAAAGATTGGACAGTGATAATGATTAGCAGACTGACCTTACAAAAATTCCAAAACAAGGGCATGCATTTGTATCTTCAGCCGTTTTTTTATTTCAATAGTTTTTTTGAAGATTTCCAACAAACAATGTCATGCAGCCCAGCTGTACTTTGCATGAAACCAATATCCCTTGAGGAGCATCTTACACATAGCAATTTACCATTCTCACATTCTTGCATTAACATTTCTTTCCACCCTCCTGATTGTGTCACTGCCCATGGGCTCATTGCTTTCAAGCAACCTCCTGCAAAGACGCCCAAGGGAGCCAGATCTTTTGCCATGTTTAGACACCCTCTGCTTTCATAGATTTGTTTTTCAACTAGTGAACATGTCCACTTTCCATTTGTACGGGTCTGGGGTAGCCAATGTGTCTTGTTGCTGGACAACATTTCACCTAGCCATTATGAGACCCAGCCTGTATAGAATGTTGGCTTATGTTTGTACGGATACATCTCACCATATGTAAAGTACTGCCAGTTTAGCTAAGAGGGGCCCTTGGGTACCTCTTATGTCTTCAAGTTTTCTTCCCACCCTGGGCTAAAATTCCTATAAAATTGAACATTTGCAAAGTGAATGCAGGAAAGTTACCTTTTACCCATATCTACACAGGTGGTGATTGTTCCGAACACAAACTGACCTGGAGTGACCTAGTACAATATGCCTTGTGTAAAATCTTTAGTTATACCAAATGGAAGATTATTTGTGTGGCACACTCTCCTGTGCAGGGATCACTTCCTCCCTTTCTCCATCTGTGAAGGTGCCCAAGTCTTCCTCCTATTTTGCCATGATATCCACTGAAAGATTGGGGTGTTACTTTTTTATATTGGAGAGATGCAGCTTTCTGTTGGATCGCCTCTGACAACCTGTCTTGCAGTGGCGATGTTTCTTCAGTGTTTGCATCTTTCTGGACATGGGCCGCTGGGGCATAGCTTAATTGTGGGTACTAAAATGTCTCTGAATTCAATGTTTAGTTTATCGTGGCTTGGGCCACAGTCTGCTGATGCCAATTAAGTCTCGTTTTCCAAATTCCCATAGGGCCCCCAGTAGTCTTAGTGTATTACTGTCTTCTTGTTGGCATCCTTTCACCTTCAAATATTGCATTTTTTGGTCTCAGATCTAAACAACCGTCAGGGTGTGTTGTGGAAGTGAACGCCGGCTCTTATGCCCATATAGCATGGTCAGGTATGCCCTAGAACTCATTGTATGTCTGTGTATGCTTAATGAGGATGTGATTAATGGAACAAAGGACCGTTAATTGATTGAAACCATCTGGGATGCCCCATAATATGCCTGAATGTCTGGAAGAGCAATTTTTCCTTTGTAGACTCCACTAACCAATCTCAAGTAAAGAGAACCAAATTGATTCTGGGCAGTTTCCCATCCTCCACTCAGCCACCACCCATCTGAAGAACTGCCAGTATGCAGTAGGGGGTATTCTGGAGATCATAGGTAAATTTAGGCATGACAGTCATCTTAATCATTGCGGTCCTTCCCAGAAGAGACAGTGGAAGGGTTCGCCAGTGTGAGATATCATTATGAAATTTGTGAAGAACTGTGTACAGGTTTCTATGAAGCAAATCCTCCTGGTCCCTAGTAATAAACATAAATAGATATTTAAATACTTCTTAGGGTCGAGGGCGCAAGTGTTCTGGCCTGTTGTAATCTCTCTGTGGGCTTTTAACTACACCCACTCTTGCTATTCATTCTTTGTTGTGCTTGTCTTAAATGCTTAATTTTTATTGGTGCATTTTTTTAAATGTCCCTCCTTTGTGTGCAGAGTTCCCTCACAGGCGATTTCACTAAGTGAACATTTTTGTTGGCCATCACACTATGTCACACTTCCTCCTGTTACAGTATGTGATGGCCCCTCCTCCGATTTCCGTTTGCCTTTCATCCCAGCTGTGATTTCTAGACATTCACGCAGGGAGCCAATAACTCTCATGCTCACGACGGCCGTGGCGATTTGAATTGACTTACTTCTGTCAACTGTTTTACTTTTCATTTTCAGTTTATATGTCAAGAAAAGTCCAATTAGGCATTTAAAACGCTGATAGCTTTAACTGGAGCAAACGGGAGACCCTTTGCATTGCAAATTCTTGTTTTCTAAGGGAATAGGGTGCCATAGTGCTCTTAATGATAGCCGTCTCCTGATAAAGAATACAGTACAGATTTACCCTAATAATATGAAAACGGGAATAATCCCCAAACACATTTAGCACCTGCAACAAATGGTCCATGATCTGCTCCAGGTCTGCTATATAAAGTAGAATGTCATCGGCGTATAGATAAATACTCTTTCCATGTGTCATTCCAACTGAGCCTCTGAGCTAAGGCATCACTTGGTAACCAGAAGGCAAGGGGTCAAGCGCCAGGGTGGAAATCAGTAGGGACAGCGGACACCTCTGTTTACTCCCCTTTTCCAGGCAAGAGAATTTTGAGCATGTTCATTTCACTGTAACTCTTGCTAGAAGTTTGTTAGAAAGCAGTCCAATCTAGCCTATTTGGTTAAGGCCGAAGCTCACGCATTTCAGAAATCCTAACATATATGTGCATTCCAGCATATCAAATTGCTCAGACAGCTCCAAGTGGGTTACAGTAATTCAGGAAGAGTGACTACCAGAAACAGTGCACAACTCTCAGTTCACGAGCAGAGCTGCGCGCACTCATTTAAGGGTCCTAACTTAACACAGGAGTGATTGGATTCAGCAGAGTTCCTCATGTATGTTGCATGGATCACAAGATCTGCTCTCCTCACTCTGAGCCTTCAATTTCAAATTAGTTTATACATTGTGATCATTGTGCTCTATTTCATCTATCAATTGCGTTGACTAGTTTATTTGTTCACTATAATTAGGGATGTGTCTGCCTATGAATAAACATTATTATTTTTAATTACTTTCTAAGGGACTGTGATTATCAACTTTTTAACCCTCTGAATCGCAGTGATAGTTCGCCTGCAAACAGCTGCTTTTTAATTATTTTTCTAGTTGTCTGTGACTAATAATACTTTTAATTTCGGTAGGCATACGCATTGTTTGTCTATGTGCAATGCTTCTACTTTCAAATGGCCTTGATTATTAGTCAAACTTAATTAACCTTTTTGTTTTTAGATACTGAATGAATTTTACTGACCTCGCTTTACTTGGAGTTGTAAGATTATAGTGGTTTCATAATCAATGATGAAATGTATGTTGATTTTACACATAATTACATGTGTGCACTGTAATACACTATTTATTCCCATTGTTCAGTGTGGTGAGGGGCCATGAAATCTAAAGTAAATCTTGCTGCCCCTCTCCCCTGTCAATAATGGCAATAGATAGCATATTTTAAATTGTGCACTTGCATAGATGGTTTATCCCATGATATTTTACATGTATATTTGTTTTAACATAAGTTATTTAACCAAAACAGGGACACAAGTTGTTAAGTCTGTGCTGCAAGGTAAAACCACACTGAAAAGATATGTGACTCTTAAGGAGGTTTATTCTATGCAAAAAGGTAGTTGTTACATATAGTCTCACAAGTCTTTTTCTCAGGCCAATTCGATAGGAATAGGACATACCTAAGAATGGGGATGAAATCCAAACAATCAGGATCATCTAACTGAAATAGACGAAGATAGGCATTCATGAGCAAGTGGCTAACCTAAATCATCACTATTTGTGTTATTGTGTAGTAAGCTATAGATGTTCAACATCAGGCACCCAAAGGGCATTTATTTCTTTTTCTAAATAGACATTAACCGCATCCCATTTGTGGTGGACGAAGGTGGCTTCCATTAGGTAGTACTTCTCTTACCACTTAGCATTGGTAGGTCCTTCTGGCCACTGCTCTTTAGGAATATAGACTTGGCAAAGCTCTTGGGGTTTCTCAGATCAGCATCTTGATTGCTCATGGTAGTTTCTTTTCAAACACTGAGAACACCAAAGCATGATGGGTATTTGGGGTTCTAAATGACTCATGTTGAATAATCGTCATACTCTCATCTTCATATTTTATCAGTCCGAGGTTGGAAGATGTAGTTGGTTTTACAGATTTAGCAATTTTCTAGCCTTACTACCAACTGCCAACAATCACATACCAGTGCACAACACTTGCCAAGAACTACAGGGCATACACTTTTCTCTGTATGTGCTTAATGAACAAGCATTGGCAAAGAAAAGAGGTCTGACCTATGCAAGAGCTAGTGTGTTTTAGCCGTGTTGTATACCAGCATAGCTGCTGTTCAGCATGTCTAAAAGTTAGTGGTGTAGAGGAGAGTGGTGTGGTGTAAAGGAGGGTGGAATGACAGTGTGTTGTAGAGCAGAGTAGCAGAGAGTCTTGTGTATTGGAGTGGCATAGTGTGGAGTCGGGTTGAGTGGCATAGAGTTGAGCAGACTGGTGTAGAGTTCATTGGTGTACAGTGCTGCAGAGTATAGCGGTGTAGAGTGCAGTGGCCTTGAATTCAGTGGCATACAATGCAGCGGTGTAGATTAGGGTGGTGAATAGTAGAGTACAGTGGCACAAAGTGGAGTGCAGTGGTGTAGAGTGGTGCATAGTGGAATGGCGTAGAGTTGACTGATGCAGAGTTCAGTGGCACACAGAGTTCAGTGGCACACAGAGTTCAGTGGCATTGAGTGCAGAGTAGAGTCGAGTGGCGTAGCGTGTAATGGCAGCATAGAGTGGTGCAGAGTACAATAGAGTGCAGTGACGTAGAGTGGAGTAGCATAAAGTAGAGTAGTGTGGAGAGGCATAGAGTTCAGTGGTGGAGAGTGTCAGAGTGTAGTGGTGTAGAGTGGCATACAGAGTAGTGGCGTAGAGTACCGTGATGCAGAGTGTAGTGCAGTGACAGAATGCAGTTGTGCAGAGTGTATTGGCAAACAGTGCATTGGCGTGCAGTACCGTGATGCAGAATAGAGTGCCGTGACAGAGTGCATTGGAATAGAGTGTATTGGTGTGCAGTGGCATAGTGCCCAGTGTTGCAGAGTGGCATGGAGTATAGTGGAGTTGTGCAAAGTAGACTGGTGTAGCCTAAACTTGAGCGGTGTAGAGTGCAGGGACGAAGAGTGCAGTGGTGTAGAGTGGCATAGAGTAGAGTGGTACAGAGTACAGTAGGAAGGCATAGCATGAAGTGGTGTAGAGGGCAGTGGCACAGAGTGCAGTGTTGTGGAGTGGTATAAAGTGGAGTGGTGCAGAGCAGAGTGCAGGGGTGTGGAGTGGCGTAGACTGGAGTTTTCATGGTGGGGTAGCACACTGCCATTACAGACAATACATTATCAATTGAAATGACATTACATTTGCAAAGACATATAGTTTTACTAATGAAACTATACAGTGCACATAAGAAAATGTGTTCAAATTGCATAACCTAGTTTAATGATTTCTTTCGATCATATTAAAGTACTTGTTCCCAACACACTTTAGAAAAAACAAACAAATTTGCTTAATTTGTTTTCCTTATTTTGAAATACTTTTCTACCCCCTGCCCCCTGCTAACCTCCTGTACCCAGCAAGATTGTCACATAAATCATCTCCTTTTCAAGTCAGAGAAAGAAAAGTAAACAAGCTCCCTTTGGAGGACAGCGCCTGACATTTGACTTTGGTCTTTGAATGCACAGCAAATGTAATGAAATAAGGGCAAGATTTACAGGCCTGTTTACAGAAAAGAAGGACTCCGAAGGATACTGTAAATAAGGTTTGGGCAAGGGAAGGTACAAATTTAAGCTGGACAGCCTAAAAAAATCAAGCCAGCAAATGGAAAGGAAGAACATGTGAGTTACAAACCTTAATGCTTATGCAAGCAATGACAGAATGCATTCCTAGGTCAGCTTTCTGAATGTCTGCAAGATGTGTTTAGCAAACCAGACAGCTGCGCTGTCCAGTAGGATAAAAATATTGCGGTTCAGCATACACCTGTAAAAAGATTCATAAAGAGCTGGAGGAGGGGTGAAGAAGAAGAAAAGGTTAGCCCTTGGAACCTATGCTATTTAAGAGGTTAATCAGGTCGACAATTCTTATGTAATGTTTAGGCTGCTGAGAATGCTTTGGTTTAGCTGCGGCATTTGCTCAGGTTCATGATTCTGCACACACAGTTCAAAAGGACATTTCAGACTCATTGCATCATGTTTACAGTATTGTGCAACACTGTGGCTCCTTTGAATCATGCAGTGGGTTAAAGCAAGGACAATAATGCAAATCGTCTCTCTGGGTATATCTTTAGTATTTTCTTGTTTCATACAACTGCTGCAACATGAATCATTTACCGGTCCAGTTCCACTCCTATGTTAATCGACAGGCCATATTTGAAATGATAATTACAAGGAAAAAATTAAACTGCTAAGAGCAAGAAATGTTTTTCTAGGCGAAACGTTTTGTGCAAGTCTTAAGCAAAGTTGAAGAAATGTGTTTTATGTGTTTTAAGACGTATAGTTCTATGTTTTCGTTTATTATAACATAATGAATTTTGAAGAAGAAAGCAGTATGAAAGGAGCACGGTTCGAAACGCATACATGCCAATATTTTAGAAGAGGAAAGCAGCAGATTTTAGAAATGTAATCAGAACAATGTAATTTTCCCATTGACTTCTATTGAATGAAAAGCAGTTTCAGACATACATGTAGGGAGACAGCCATAAAAAAGCCATTTTGGTTTCAGAAATCTGGAGTCTCCCTTTTTGGTGCTCTTAGATACTCTGAGAACCCATTTTACGAGTACCTTTGGTACACAATTACTTCTACTTGCGTGCCTTCATCCTAATTAAGTAGTTTGCACAAATGCACAGCATCTTGAGATGTAAGGCCCAAAATTCTCAGACAACGTGGCTAAATGAAAGTGAGAGCAAACAGCATAACTTGTCTGACTAGGTGTTACTCTACCCTCCACTAACGCCCCCTTAAACAAGCATGGAACGAAGCAGCCCACCTTCTGTATTACTGGTCGATGGCTCACTGTATTTGTCCCGTGAAGCTTCAGCAATATCTGTGGAACTGGACTTATTAACCATGGTCCGATCATTAGTGCAGTGTCTGGATTCACGAGTCATGTATCACAGTTATCATCGGTATCTGTATAGGGCCTGGCTGCAATCTGTGTGACCTTGTAGCACTGTTGTCTTGTCGATTGATTGCAGTTCGCGGGCTACATGCATCTTTAGAAATTACGTGGGTATTGTGCATTCAACATCCAATGTGATCTGTTCATTTTGTAGCTAATATGTTGCAAGAACTTGGCTTTCCAGAGACACACAAAGGTGGATTACATGATAAAGGCTATGCTCATATGCAGATACATCAGTGCTTACTAAACGGAGGCATGTGGATCTAGAAGTCACACTCAAGACATCCCAAATGGGACTAAACTGTTGCCTTGCTGATTAGCACTATGCAACATCACAAAACAAAATAAAATGATGGTCGGAGTGTTGAAACTTTTCAAACACTCACCCCCAGTTACATATCTGGGTTTAATCCATCGTTATTTTGCTCACCACGTCACCCCAGTTTGGACCCAGCCATATGCAAATCAGTCTCGACCCTGTTCCCCATGGGGAACAGGGTCGAGACTGATTTGCATATGGCTGGGTCTGAGCTGGAATGACATGGCAAGCAAAAAAACTGATGGATTAAACCCAGATCTTTGACTGGGGGTGAATGTTTGATTTGTTCTGCATTCCGTCCATCTTCGGTTGTGTTTGCATTTGCTGATTAGCACTAGCAGATCTTGTCTGTCTTCCTGCCTCCAGTAATCATAAGAGGTAGTTTCATTGGTGATGGTAAGGTTGAATCTATCTTCTCCCAACTCTCCTTTTAAGCAAGTAGAGATGGAAATAGCCTGTCTGCTGTAATGTTCGTCCATGGCTTCACCATTTTTTTTTTTTATCCCTTTATGCTCAAACAATGTTTTGTAGGGTAGCCTCATTAGCCTCATCAACCATGGTTTGATCATTAGAGCAGTGTACATGAGTACTGTATTGTTGTCATGGTATTTGTAAGGGGATTGGTTGCTTCTTTTGTGGCCTCATGGCAGTGTTGTGTTGTCTAATGGTTTACGAGTCGGAGGCTGCTTGCTGCCTCTTTGATGGAAATAGCATTGGTGCTGTGTAATGTACATCTGATGTGTCTGGTCATTTTGTGGCTAATGTGATAAGTGTCACAGACACAGTAAGGTAGATTAGATGCTAAAGACTATGTTCATTTTGAAGCACATAGCTCTGTGCTTACTTCAGTGGGGTCAGGGCATGTGGTTTTAGGAGTCACAGGCCAGACATCCCAAGTGGGGCAGAGCTGTAGCCTTACTGATCAAGAAGCTGGACTGCACAGGCAACTAATCAGGATTCAGCCAACTTATTTTTCTGGAGCTAACTCTAGTGGTGACAGCGGAGTACGATGCGACTAATATAGGGCATGCAAGGCGCACCAACGACTAGAAATGGACCATATGCTAAGGGAGGGAGCTACTGTTTTCTATGACTTGCAGTGGTTCCTCAGAGGGCACCTTCCACACTGGACATGGTGTCATTGTGTACCAATCTGAGCACGACTGTACTGCACAAACTCTTAGGTGGGGGAGTAAAGGACCCTGATTACAGCATATTGAACACAGTTTATTAAGGGGGTTAATGTGAGGGGTGCGTGTAAAATGGCCCGAGTCACTGGCTATCAGTCATGTGTCAGACATCAGTTTCCTCTAAACCTGGGGTCAAGGCAGTATCCACTCTCCACTATGGATAGTTGTATATTGTGAGTGCGCCCTCAGTCCAGCAGTGCCTTATTGCCTGCTAGTCGAGCAAGAAAAACAACATTCACCACCAAGAAGATGTAAAGTCCATGAGCAGGAGGGCCGAGGTGAACCACAGGGTTAGCCGTAATAGTAAAAAAAGACCAGGATGGTACACTGTCTGTGTATTATTTTGGTTTGCACAACGTTACACTGCATTTATGCTTAGGCATTATTTATTTTTAAGGCACCATTATTGTATTTGTTCATAACAGATTACATAATTATACATTAATACCATTGTGAGACCAGCATTCAGTGAATTATACATTAATACCATTGTGAGACCAGCATTCAGTGACCATTGAGCAAAGTCATGGGCACAAAAGCAAAAGAGACATACAAGTTTAATCTGAGTGCATCCACAGCCAAACCCTTCTAAGAGCACAATAGACTCACGCTTGTGAGAAGTGGAAAAATTATATTCTTGGGAGGGGGTGGAGCATCCAGAGAATTCTCCCCAGTACCGTTGAGTTGTGGACCTCATCTTGGCAAATGTAAGAAATTGCCCCAGACAGAATGAGAATTCTCCTTTAGCCTCATCGAACGTGGCAAAGTTGTTCCCCCTTGTAAAAATCTGCAAGTTCCCTGCATCCACCATGAATCCATTCCACAGTTTCTGCAGTTCATTTTGTTTTGTTTAAATGCAGGAAGTCTGTGTTCCCGTACCCAATAGGAAAGGTGGTCGCCCCACCACACATTGACAGTACTAGTCCCAGATCTATGGCATCAAGACCACAAATGTATGGTGCTCTCTGATCCACCCGTTTTAATACTGAATGCCCTGACCCCAGAGACTCTAGAGGATCACAACCTGCCAGAAGGTCAGGCTCCCTGTTTCTTCAGGGTAGCAAATGCTCCACCTAAGATGCAAGGTAGTAACACTCAAAGCCGGGGGGTGCAAAAACCCTTTCTAATAAGGAAGCTTCAGTGGTGTAAGTTTTATCCTAAGGCGCAATCAACCCCATAGAAGGGTGGTCAATATTGTAGCTGTTCTGTGGAATACACTTCTATGCAGTAAACACATCACACCCTGAATAGCATAGAGTCATCTTGGAAGCAGTATCATTTTACTCAGAGCCACCTTTCCCATGAGTGAAAAGCGAAAGCTCCATGACTTATATAATCATTTCAATATTAAATTGCATGTCTTTCTGCACTGTGTGAGTAACATGTATCCCAAAATATTTAAAAGAGTCAAGTTGCCACTGCATTCCTAAGTCTGTTCAATGTCTCACTCCATCTGTGGGCCAGAGCTCTCATAGAGAATAACCACGATTTGGATTTATCCATAGCTAACCCAGACATATCTCTGAAATCTTCTAATTGATTAAGTAGGTAATACACGAATCCCTCTGGGTCTGTCATGTAGAACAGAGCGTCATCGGCATACAGCATCACCACATGCATTGTGTGTCCGATAGTCAGGTTTCCTCAATAATTACCCGTTGTAAAATACTAGGTAGTGTTTACGCAGCCGTGACAAACAGCATACAGTACATGGGGCACCCCTGATGTGTACCTTTACCCATTTTCCAGCCTGTGGGCATCAGCTTCCCAATTTTTACCCTTGCCGTTGGCTCTGTATGTAACAGCTTCACGAAGAGCATGAAAAATCACCCAAAGCTCTTAGCCTCCAGGACAATAAACATATATTCCCAACCAGCCACGCTGAAGACTTTTATCAGTATTGAGCAAAGCCTCCACATTATCGAGTACGTAAATAATACTATATTTTTAATTGGATTCATATTGTGCATACTACCTCTGGCAAGCCATTTTGAAGCACTTTGCTGCAAGTAGAACACTACTCCGGAACACAAAATTAGAGTTTAATAATTAGTAGGTTGGTAATATGTTGTCCTCCTTTTGGATTAATTGTGTTAAGTTTGTGTTCTTGATTGCTTGTGTGTTTAGTAGAGCTTAGACTATATGCACTAGCCTATGAAAATTAAAGATTTGCTTCTGTTTGAGATAAATCCTACCTGGTCTTCATAGACCAGCACAAGAATGACTCCTGTTAAGCATCTAGCTAATAGCTTACTAAGGATCTTACTTCTGGGTTGATCCTAGAGAGGTGCCTATATGACCCCATTTCCTCAAGGTTTTTCCCTGGTTTGGGTATCCTCATAATTAATGCCTCCCTCATCCTGCTCAGAATGCAGACATTCCTACCTGCCTGTTCTGCTTGGACTAGTTTAATTCAGAGGTAAGTCACTCAGTGTCAGGAGTCTTCCCTTTCTGCAGGTCTTCCAGTGCTGCCCATAACTCTGCACTTGTCATAGGCTGGTCCCATTCATTATTAGCGTACTGAGAGTCTCAGTAACCTCATCCTGTCTAAATACTGTCTTCGGCATCTCCTGTCCGGTGTAGTCTGACATTTGTATATCTCTTTAAGGTGCTCAGAAAAGCCCTGTTCATTTTTTTCCTGTGTCTTAAAGATTTCCCCTGTGTCTGCAATAGATGTTATGATTGTCCTGTTAACCTCCCTCTGGAGCAATCAGGTCAACATTGCTCTCAACTTGCCCCCTTCTTAGTTTAAATGGTGCCTACACACACTGTGAGAAAACCTGTCTAATCTATCATACACTCCCAACAGAATGTGTTTCTGCTGCATTAGGGCTCATTCATTCTCTCCCTTCAGTGGCAAGACATCCTCCATCTTCTATATCTTTTGCTCCCCGTCGGTGACTTCTCTCTAAAACTGTTCAGGAACCCCCACACTCTTACCAGCGGCAGTCCCCCGAGCAACAACCTTCATTGCTTCCCTTTAAGTGTTCTCTTGTTTGTTGAACGCCAACCAGTGTCAATATAATCTGTTATTGTTTGCCTTAGAGACATAAAGAATATTCTGTGTAGCAGTGTCTCTGTCCTCAGTTGCCACATGTGTATAAATACAGGGTCTCCCCTAACCCTGTTTGACTGTTTGTATCATTGAAGAGAGATCCGGGAGAGTTCTTCCAATGTAATCATCATCTGGACATGCAGTTCAGGCTAAGAAAAAGGTAGTCAAGTTGACTAAAGAAATATCTATGTGATAGTGAGTAAAAAACATATATTTTGAACTCTGGGTGCCTGCCTCTCCACACATCTGCCTATTATATCTGACCAACAACGTCTACAAATCTGCTTGAAAACCTATGCTGGAGATCGCTCCTAGGTTTGTGTCTGTCCCTCTCAGCAAGCTCAACACAATTTAAAGTCTCCTGCCCCTAGCACAGGTTCACCCTACCAAGGGAACACTAAGCCCTGCAGACTAGGGAAGAAGGTCAAGCCCTCCACATGTGAAGTGTAAACATTTAACAAGGATATTGGACAACCATCCAGCAAGCCCACAACCAGGAGATAATGACCCTCTACCTCAGGCAGTATGTCTGTGAACTCAAACAGGCAGCCCAAATGGACAACATCCTAGAATAAGAGGAGTAGACAGAAGAGTATAGTTGACCCCTCCATTTCAGCGCCAACCTCACATGTTCCACCAGTGCCAAATGCGTCTCTTGGGGGAACACAATATCTATCTCAGACAGTTTAGTATTGGAGGATACGCTGTACCTCTTAAGATAAGGCTTAAGGCCTTTCACATTCCACGTTAATATTTTAATGTTAATATTTTAATGTTATTCATATGGTAGTTTTTTTTCCACTTATAGTAGTCGACAAAGGATCCAGAAACCTAAGATTATGCACTTCAACATAAATATTGGTGCATGTATCATCTATATCGGTTTGTAAATTATATGGCCTTCAGGTCAATTTAACACTTATCCTTATGCAGCCATAAACTCTGCTCTCTACCCTCCTCCCTCGGACTTCAGTTTGCGGCCCAGGGATGTCTAGCCTGTGCCTCCCTGTTGCTGATGTTGCAGTATTATTCAGTAGCTCCTCAACGGGAACCCCGCACAAACCATAGCCACATCTCTTTTAGGCACCCACGCCATGTGCCAACACAGGTCGGATCCTCTCCTCTCTGGCTGTACCCAGGTCAACACAGTTGCGGGGGGACTCTCTCTCCCCCAGCATCATCACTCCAGCCCGTCCCTTGGGAACATCGATAAGCCCTGCAGCCTAAGAACACTGCCAGATGGGCCTGGTCCAAGAAGCTCAATCACAGCCCCCTTAGATGCTCATTGAAAGAGCCTACATTGGCACTGATATGCTTCCCCCTGCCGGGGGACCTGACGAAGGCATAAAAGAAAGATTTTGCAGGATTATAATTTGGACCAACCGGACCTTTGTCATGTTAACTTATGCTCCTCCATCTTGCCGGCCACGCCAATCTTGAGCATCATTTTGAGAGTTTGCGTCTTTTCTATAAAAAAAATTATGATGCCACAATCACTCTTCTCGGCCTGACATTGCTTAGTATATGCTCATTTATTTATTTGTTTTTGCTTGTGCCCTAGAATGTTTCCTAGCAACCACCTCAAAGTGGAAGGTTCTGTCACTTGTTTCTCTGTGGAAAAGTTTCCATAAATATCTGGTACTTGCCCCTCAACTTGCACTGTGCATAAAGTTTACACCATGACCTAAGCATCTCTGTTGTCTAGCCTATCACCATAAACTTGGCTCATTTTATAAGGCACACATTGCTACCTTGATATTACTAGATTTTATTACCTACAAAAATAAAGAATTGTTTGTGTATTGCTGTCAGTCATAGATGTAGGTGCTGTTGGTTCGGAGACTGGATTGTGTTAAAGAACGTCACAGGTTAGGATGACTGTTTGCTCTGGGCGCCACCATTTTCTTAGAACGTTCACGCTCCTTTTAAGGCAAGCCGAATAAAATTTCTGTCTATTGTTTATAGATCGTCGTCTGGGCAACTCGAGTTACTAGCAGAAATATTATTGAGATGGCACTTTGGAATAAGAAACCCATACTAGTAGAATTCATTTTCATAATGATTATTATCCTAAAGGGGAGCATATTTCAATAATTCATTGTGTCTCAGTGGCGGTGTGCATCTGTGCCTATTTGTGCATTTATATTTTTGCTCTGGAGAGCCCAACATTTAATGGATGATTGAAGTCAAAACCCTTGTTTCCTTACAGAGGATATAGCACATGAGAGCATTTTTTTATTTACTTTAATGTATAATTTATTGGTTAACGGAAGTGTTCTGGTTTCCATGGCTATTATGTTAATTAATGGACGGGTTTTTCCAATGTACATCTCTCACAGTAATAGTAAACTGGGTGACCCTGAAATATGGGGGAGAGTTTGGTAGGCCTTTGAAGGGCTGGTTGAAGTTGTTTCTTTGGTTAGTTACTGGTGCTCTGTCAGGAAAGATATAACAGAAGAGGGGTCATATGTATGAAGCAATTTTGCGGTCGCAAACGGCCCGATTTCCAAAATCAGGGCATTTGCAACAGCAAAAAATGCTTTTCCAAATGTAGAAACACACAGACCGCAATTCTCGAAGTTCACAGTTTGGGTGTAGAAATCACTATTTGGAAAGGGCATGTTTAGGGCGCCCCTTCCAAATAGCGATTTCCAGTGTTATGTTTCAAAGTGTTGTGACCAAAATGCGCTTGAAAAACCCTGATATTTACCAACTCAATATTCGTGGCAGTGCATTCACAAATTGGAAGGAGTTCCCATGGAAACCCTTCCCCTTTGTGAATGTTGGGCAAATATTTTAAAAGCAATCACAGACATTGTGGTCTGCTGACTCCAGCATGCCACCATCCCTGTGATGACAGCGATTCCTAATGGGTCGCATGCAATAGTTCTTCTTGCGACCCACTGGGAATCACAAGTATGATACAAAATTTTATACATAAGCAATAGCCATTTCCAAATAGTGATTCAGATAAAATATCCTTTTTGAAACCACTATTCCTTCTCTTTGTACATTTGGCCCTAGATGAGCTTTAATCTAAATGAGCCTCATTGCTTCTTAGGGAAGGTTTCTTGCTCTCTTTCACCAATGGCCGTTTCTCTGCCCACATCGCTGCTTCCGTGTTACCACTAGACTCTCTCAGTAGCCGTTATTTCCTACTTCTGTTCATGGCAGGCTTGTCTGAGGAGATTGTGGAATGTACATGCATGTGTCCTACCATGCCCACAAGGGTCCAAAGCTATCACAAGAAGGATTTTACTGTTTTATAAGGCAGTTTGATGTCTGGGTAAGGGTATTATAGTGGCTGCTCCAGGGAAGGGAAGTGTGCTTATGAGGCTTCTTCAGAGACTTTGCACTACGCACTAGCACAGGGTTGAATATCAACTATGTCCTTTGAACGTTTATAGAGATGGGTTCGGCTTAAGTTTGTATGGTGAATGATTCTACACACTGGAACACTTAAATTCCAAATGTGTGATTCCCCCAACTCCACTAAACTTAATTCTATGGATCTAACAGGTTCTGCGTGGAGGCTTCAGTTGTTAATTGAATGATTTTGAGATGGTGCGATATTGAGCGTCATCTCACTAGCAACACAATGGAAAATCGTACACGTACCTTAAAATGTAATTGTGAGTACGCTGAAATATTTAGGCATTCTCGCATATTTTGGTTATATCAGGGCACATGATGGCAGATTAAAAACGTGTTACAGAGGGCTCTTAACCCACTGCAAGCTAAGTCGACCCTAAGCCTGGAAATTAGTTTAGTTGTTTGGTCTTTGTTTCGCCCTACTGCTGGAGCTAAGAATTTATCACACACTAAGAACTGTAATCCGCCTTTGGCTGTTCACATGCAGGCCTCTCTGTGCTACCCAGCCAGCCTCTGCAGCAAGTAGAAAGGTCGACTCCATGAGCTCATTCTTAGCTACGGAGGACGTATGGGTGTGTACACTTGCAGGGTAGATGACGATACGTAATTGTGCAAAAAGGTGCAATTCTTACACAATGCTCATGCACATAGAGCACACTGTACTGCTGCTAGTTTCTGCCGCACAGTAAAAAGAACTACAGTTTATCAACCGGAATTTTTCTTACCTAATTTAACTGTGCTTGTTTTTAACAACTTAAAAACGCAGTCGTCCCACCTGAATTCAGACCTTTGATCAGTATTTTACATAAAATATGTTCATATTTACTCACACACACCTCAAGCACGCGCACAGAACGAATTTGATTGTTTTATGTTTTTGTATGTCTTGCTTTAGCTGTGTATTAGCAAGAGACCTGTTGTATCCTATATAGAGTAAGAAGTGGCTTTGTGTCCACCCTGGCCCATGACTCTCGGTTCCCTACCCCTACTTTGAAGGCTTTCCTCCATGTTCTTGTATTTATCCCGCCGGTAGAATATTTTCAGTTTCTCTGTGTTTGAGAGGATGAGTATACCCCTGTCACAGACGAAGCCTGTGGGCTTTGCCAGTGCTTTTTAACCAGGGTGACTGTTTATAGTGTTTTTAAAGAAGACAGCACACTTCAGGGTCTTTGATATACGACTTTGGTACTGAACGTTATACCCTGAAAAGAGGCAATATTTCAGTATTTGCCTTTTGGTGAATATTACACTTATATTTATTCATACCTGCAATTAAACTGAGGTGCCCCTGCTTTTAGAAACTTTTAATATTATTGATCTGCTTTGTTAATGTCTAAATGCAGCATAGTTATTTTCCCACTAGATAGTTAATGTATTGAATTAAAGTAAAACAGCTTTGTGCGTTATGTTAAAATTTGTGCATTTTGGGGGGTTTTAGAAGCCCTTCTTTTAAAAATCACCCTGTCTAGAGGGCATTTCTGTCCTAAATGTTTGCTGAATGTGCTTAAAGCATTTTGTGATGATATGACTCATCTGATTCAGGTTTATGCTGATAATGTATCTTCAACATCTGTTTCATGATTTCTTGTTTTATAATTAATTCCTCTATGCTCTGACAAAGTCCTGACCCGGAACAGCAGCAAAGAGACATGCTGAGTCCGCACAGGTAAAATACAGTCTGCTAAGAGCTACAGCGCCCAGGGTAGCCCCAAGAACAGCCTGAGTCTCGAACACTCTCAATCCTGCCTACTCAATCTCCCAAACACACGCACAGCCACTGGACAGAGCTGAGCAATCTCCCCACTCCACAGTGATGGTCTACCACCCTGTGCCCCGCTCGAGACTCTGATCTGCACCCTATCACTCTCTTCCGCATCTCTTTCCATTCCTCTTGAACTCAGTCTGCCTACAACCCCCACACATGTCTATTGGGCAGTCCTGGAGAGTCCCCTATATTCTCTAGCTGTCCTGTCTGCTGCACGGAACCAGGTTATCTATGAGACAGCATTTGAGGCCCGCTCTGGGCATCAGAGGGGTGAAGTCAGAGTTCCTTTCGGGTTCTTGCCCAGCCAGGCACCAGAGGAAGGGTCTGTGTACACAGAAATGTATGCACTCAGCATTCCCTGTTTCAGAGGAAGAAACAACCTTTATATTAAAAATGTACCTCCTTGATGCTTTCTTTCCGTCGCCTGGAATATCTCACACTACAGAGCAAGTCAGTGCCCATAGCATTGCTAGCTCTTTGGGGATGTGAGGACCTTGAAATTACAACCACCCAATGCATGTGACACTCTGTGGATAAAATGTGCTGCAAGTTTATTGAATTTCACAGGTTGGGTTAGCTTACGGGCGATCCAGGTGTCAACTGTGAGTTCCTTGAACTGATGACACCCCTCCTGAGAAAGCTAGAGCTGTCTTGTTGGTGTTTCAGGACCTACTCACTTAGAATCTTTCCAGCTCTTTCATTTACAGTGATTCCCCCCACCCACTTCTTACTTTTGTGTCATGCTCCTGACAAGCCAGAGCGAGACCCCGGCCAGTTTCCACAGTTGCTCAGGATTCAACTGTTCCTTGAGGTATTAAGGAGTGCTGTTGCGTCATCCCAGTCCTTGCCATAAAGACTCCCAGTGACCTGAGGGATTGCTTTTGGCACCAAGATCCACTATCTGGAGGCCTTTTAGTTGTTTTAAAGCTTAAGGATCGTGCTGAGTCCAGATGTTGACAGCTTTGCAAACTGAACTGCGTGGTAGGGGGTTAATGTCGAGCAAGAAGCATCTTCATAATGCAAAACAATCTACATGTTGTGGGATATATAATATGGTGCAGGTTAACAATGCAGGAAAGGCATTCGTGTAACAGCCGCTTTCTGTGTGGGATCAAGGGGCGCCTTTCTTGACTCTGGGTGCAATTGCTATTGAAACCAGTCAGCGTTCAAGAGGGAATTAGTTATGAGCAAAACCAGAAAATTCTTGCAGGAGTATGGCGTCTGAGCCCTCGTTTTATTACAATAACATATGCCTGATATTGGAATATATTACATTGTAATATATGCACAGAGGGAGATACATACTCATATCATTTGCGCATTGTACACTGGGCTGTTTCGTAAGTGTGTAATATTTCATGAATCTGTGTATTATATTTGTTTTTACAATTGTCAGGCATTAAAAGTTGTACAATCAATACAACACAGAATAACACTGCCTCACATGCACACCTCTGACAATAAACCTCTACGATGCTGTGCAGTGTAGATCTCATCCCTCCAACCACACCTTTGTGTGGAATAAGTGCATTGAGGAGCACGCAATCGACAAACATATCATAAAGCCCCTAAATGAGCGCTGACTTGACTTCTGGAAGTGCACTGTCTGTCACTATTGCAACGCAGTGAAAGCAGTATTACTGTTAATGTCTTTAGAACATTTGTTATCAGAATTTGACACATTGAAGTGCGCAAAATCAGAAATTCCCAAAAACAAAATGCAGGTGTGCATAGTTACCACTCTCCCTCACCCCGACACACACAGAGACACATACATATTTTTATTTACAGTATATTCCATAACCTATGTCTCTTTTTTGGTACCAAAACACAGTACAACATATACACTTGAACACTCATCATCACTATAGTATTATACTTGACTCTCCTTATATATAATATACTTTACCAGTCTACTTACATACTGCACTGTTTTCATCTACCCTCTCAAACTCATTCTGCCCCACCCCTGCACTTGGTGCTCCTCCTGTGTCCACTTGCTCCTTCTAGGAGTAACCCTCTGCTACCCATTTCATTCTTTGAGGAGTTTCTATACCTGCTGTTTCTAGCCGTGCTCCCAGGTTAGATGTTCAATTTCTGTGTGCTCCCACCCTAGCTGCTGCTGTTTTTTCCTTTCTTAGCTGCTACGTACTCACACACTGTGCTCTTGCACTTTCAAGCTGTGCTCCTTTTCAAGCTACTCTCACGGTTAGATTAGGTTAAATAGCAGCATGGATTGCCAAAAAATATAAAAAAAACAATAACAAAGCCAAAGAAGAGGTTACTTAGGCGAAACCTATTGGCTTTGCAAATGCTTGTTTTACTTTCACTTAGTTTCTAACTAAAAGGAGCAGAAAGCACCAGGTGAATGTGTGTCCCAAAATGATGAATACACCAGGGGACTTGGACACAATATTGCGGATTTACCCCTGTAATTGCCCATTTGTTAGTGGGCCCTCTAGTACCCTAGTATCTTTAACTCCTGTGTGGAAAAATCCTTGCAATGAAGGGTGTATGTCCTTTTAGCCAATGTAGTTTCACAATTGTATTTAAAATACAGTAGCCTCAATTTTTCCGGACTTATCTCTGGGATGGAACATCCTCACCCAAAACTGTCTTGAGCACAGCGTGTAATGTTCTGACAACTTTTGCATCGCGAGCTCGGCACTGGTATTGAGGGAGTCAGCAGTTCAGTAATTTGGCGTACACTGCTTTTCTGCTGACATAACACTGGGACACAAAGGAGGGAGATGCGGAGGCCGGAAGCGACTGTTTCCAAACACTGTTGCTGAGCACCACAAAAGAGGAGCTGAGCTGATGCCCAGTTTAGCTTATCAGTTTTGGTGCAGGCATAAAGAATACTGATAATGTAAACCTGTGTTGTTGTATTGCAATTTATTTACGACCAAGAGAACCGCTGTTTGAAAAGATGACCTGTACACATTTACCTATCAAACAACTCTGTTTTCTGATGTTAAGAAATGGCTTTGCAGGTTTGTTTTAACTTTTAACTTGGGCTCTGCTATTTCTCAAGGATTTATTGCCCTCTGCATCAGGGCTCTTGAACTGTGATGGTTTATACGTTCGAGCTTAGCAGCGTGCAAGCGCTGCTTTTCCGACATGTTGGGAGCTATGTGGGCTTTTAATCACACCCATCACTTTCAGTAGTTCGTGGACTTGCCTTTAAAAAATCCTTTGATGACAAGCTTTACGTTTGTCCTGCCTTGGGGCGGTCTTGTTACTACTTTGGGAACCGACCCTGTTACATGGATATTTGCACATTTGCCTGTATGTCTGACTGCGAGCGAACTTCTTTTTCCTTTAGTTTCTCTCCTTCTCGCTCATGCTTAGGGGGGCTGTGGCGCTTTGAATTGACTTGCTTAGATCAACTGTTTTACTTTTCATTTTTATGGGCGAGCGCAAGCGCTCCGTCCCATGCTGTAATTTCTCTTTTGGCTTGTAATCACGCCCATGTCACGTCAGTCACTTTCATTGGTTCGCGGGCTTGCCTTTTAAAATCTGCTCGCTTTCATTTGTGAAAGGCATGCATACGCCATGCCTTTTCCGGTGTTGAGCCCACCTACACAGCACCGGTAAACTACTGAAACCATTCGAGGCTCGATGTTTTCAGCATGGTTTCCGGACTACTTTATCTTTTTATATTCCAAGCAGCGCGATCACGCTGGGGTTTACATAGCGCAATTGTGCTCAGTTTTTCCGTTTTCAATTTCATTTTACATAGCGCGGTCGCAGTGTATTTTTTTTCTTGTAATTTGTGTGGCAAGAAAAGTCTGGTTAGGAGTTTACAACGCTAATAGCTGTAACTCGAGCAAAAGCGAGACCCGTTGCATTGCAAATGCTTGTTTATCTTGTTAGCTGTCCCTGCATTTATTGGAGTAGAGGTAAGTGCTTCTGCCTCTAAGCGCGTTACTTTGGCCAAAAAAAGAGGAAGGCCACGTTATGATACGGAGCTAAAAGCACAAAGGGTGGTAAATAACGAAGGAACAAAAACTAAGAACTAGAGCCCATAAAAGTCAAATACTGATGGCAATGACCAGCAGAAACCTTTGAGAGCATCGTCAATGAAGATGTATTACCCACTCCTAGGGCTTAGTTATTTCCAGACAATGACAAATATATAACGTTAAGTACCATACAGAGCAACACTCACCTGTGACTGTTAAAACTATGTCGGAGGTGCCTTTTTTTCTTGACAAAGTTGTGTTTAAAGTTACACTGATTATAGATTGTGATTATTTTCGTGAACCTTTACTTGTATTTACTGAAGCTATAATTGCACGTCTCTGGTAAACCATTTGTATTTACACTTGTTTTACATGTGTCTTGATTTCGGGTCAGAATCCTTTGGTGTGGGGTTGCAGATGCCTTTGTGGGTTGTTGGTTTTGTTTTTTTCTCTGCAACGTCTCGTAGCCATTTCCCTCCATAATGGTGCTTTGATTCGAATTTGATGGCTTTAAGAAAAAAACGGTCTTAAATAACAAGGCGGACATGGAAGTTAAAAAAGAAACAGAAAAAAGGGGAATTGTTTTAAATGTTTGTCAGATTGCATCCCAGTCGCTGTAAAGTCACTTTGAGTTGGTACTTCAAGAAAAGGGCTTTATTTGAAAAGATTTTTTAGAATAAAACCACCAGATATATTGAATCAACCAACATGTTTCGTTTCTATTTCGGGAGGTCTTCAAGACTGGCAGTTATATGTAATGCCGTCATCAGTATGTATTCCAGGAGTACACACACCAACTGTATATGGAAAAAGTTTAGAGTGTCAAGGAGATGGGCTTGGAGTGAATGCTAAGGATAATATAAGGACTAGGGTTTGCTGAAGGATGTTTGCAGCATACAGGAGCTTTCCTGTTTAAGAACAATATAAAAATCACTCCTGACCTTCTGAATTTTCGAGCCCATTTAACTGGAAACACAGTTTTGCAATTGATTGCCTTCCACTATTTGATCTGAAAAGTTATTATTTTCATGGCTGGTTGTATAAACCACGTCGGTGCAAGGTGTCCATCTCCCACACTAAGAAGACTTTCAAATTCTACGGACTGGAAGTTTTTCACTGCACTTCATGTGCTAAAACAGAAACAGTCTGGCATTGGCATGATGGCTGTAGGGTACAGTTGGCCCGTGGAGCCGGCTGTCAGTATTAGATTACATAATGCTGTCAAGTCGCTCAAGGAGCCTGGGAAGCCAAAAGTGCACGATTCTGAAACGTTGGGACGTGGAATCTGGTGTTGAACTAGTCCAGGAGGATCCCTGGGAGAAGCTCTTGACTATTCAGGCAGTAAATTACAAAAACACTTGGTATGGAATGCAGCGCAGCCACGGAAGAGGAAAACTTTCAGTTAGTTACTGCCAGCACATGTCTTAAAGGGCAGCTCCATCGGCCAGCCATGGGAAGACCTATATATTAAAGGGCAGCTCCATCAACCAGCCAAGGGAATACATTTATATTAAAGGGAAGGTCCTTCGGCCAGCCAAGGGAAGACCTATATATAAAAGGGCAGCTCCATCAACCAGCCAAGGGAATACATTTATATTAAAGGGAAGGTCCTTCGGCCAGCCAAGGGAAGACCTATATATAAAAGGGCAGCTCCATCGGCCAGCCATGGGAAGACCTATATAGTAAAGGGCAGCTCCATCAACCAGCCAAGGGAAGACATTTATATTAAAGGGAAGGTCCTTCGGCCAGCCAAGGGAAGACCTATATATAAAAGGGCAGCTCCATCAACCAGCCAAGGGAATACATTTATATTAAAGGGAAGGTCTTTCGGCCAGCCAAGGGAAGACCTATATATTCCTCTTTTGGTGAGAGAACGGCCTAACTCATAAAGCATTGGGGACTGCATTTAGTTTCCAGGGCATGCTTTCTTGCCGTCATGTTACTCCCACTCACAGATGGCTTCTGCTTGATCTAGTTACTGCCTATTAGGGCTCGGAATTGGGATGATCTGCTGTTGAGAAAGTTCTAGTTAATTTAAGTTGCATGTTTTATTTTATTTTTTAAATGTAATGTTGGTATGTACTGGTGTGTTATATTTTCTGTTCCATGTTTGACCTTATTGTCATGTGTTAATTTTTCCGTTTCAGTAAATCAACTGTTTATTGGTGTGTACCCAGGTATGTTGGTTTCTCTTGGGTTTTTGGAGCAGAAATTGGTGTGTACTGCAACTGGTTTCAATAACAATCACTTGTTACTGTTAAACTGGAAATTTTATATGTTAGAGGTGCGTGTTTGTCTAGAGGTGGGCAGAGCTTAATTTAGAAAAAGAGTAGCGGTACCCATAGCTCTGCTCCAGCGGTGCTATGGAAAATGAGAGCGCCGAAAACCAAGACTGCATTGTGTTGAATTGACGTCAGGCGGCCGTAATGCGTTACCAAATACTGTGGCCCCTTTATCTCACTCTTGCCTGTCCCTGCTTTCTCCCTTTATGCCCCTTTTCCCTTCTTTCTCTTCCTCCTCCTTTCTTTCCCCTTCCTGTGTCTTTTTTTTTTCTCCTTTCTCGCTTGCGGTCAGTATCTGATGAGGAAAAAAAAATGCCCTGGTGGCCCCCACTGGCAACCACCAGCTCAAATTAAATACTGAAGATGGGGCAGAGCTGGAGTGTGTCTCTTTGTACTTCCGGTTGTTGTAGTACATAAAGACAGTATATTAAGCTTACAAAGTTTCCTGCAAAGGTTTCCAAATTAAAATCTAGAATTTTCTTTCCTCCTTAAGTTAAGATCTTAAATTTGTTTAGAGAGACAAAGCGGACACCCATACATTTGCATGGATGGCTAGGAAAACAGCATTAAATTTGAATCATGATAAATCATCATATTCATTGTGAACCAGCACATGCTAGAGGAAGCGCATACTGCCGGTAGGTTCTCAGCCAGTTCTATACTCTGTTTGGCCATTCAGTGCTGCTGTTTACCAGTCTCTGTATGTTCCTCTAGAGCCTCACCAGTGACTTTCTGTGACTAGACACTAGGTGCCACTACTGAATCCGTTGTTTGCTTTGTGTATAGGGCCTCAGCCAGTGTATTACTGACTGGACATTAGGTGTCACTATTGGACCAGTAGCTCTGGTCTCCTGCTCCAGTGCAGTGTGATCCACCAGAGCGACAACTGTGCTGAAGGATTAGACTGGCAGTACTAGGTGTGCTATCCTTACTAATCTCACACTGACGCCACTAGGTATCACAGTTTTCAGTGAGTCCCTCACTAACGCCTCTTCTGCATGGAGCTAGAACACAGATCTGTACAGGAGTGTGCACTACTCTTAATGCCCCATAAACTCTGCCCCAGTTCCATATTTTGTGCATTTTTTTGTCTCCTTTGCGTTTATCCCATCTCAGAGGTGCTCTGTCTGGGTTGCAGTGTAAATGCACATAGGTTTCTGTGGACAGCTGTTAAATCCTACTGTTACACTGGATAGAAAAATGATTGCATACCATTTTTCATACTTTATATGCTTCTGATGCAGTTGATCAAGATCTTCAAGCAAGTGCTTACACTGCATGTAAACAGGCTCTTTGTGCACCATATGGAAACCTGTAGGATCCTAGGATGGTGCATTGGCTTATCTACCATAGCATAAATCTTGGATGAATAACAAAGATGGAGCAGGATCTTCACTGTTGGTAATGGGATTCAGAGTCAAAATGCAGGGCTTGCAACAAAGTCTCACTTAATGGCCAGTACACATAACTGCAGGTATATCATAGGAGGAGATGAAGTGCACCTTGAGTACGCTGCTGTACAAAGCGTTTTACCAGAATTGTCTCATGAGCTTTTCCCTCTAAGACCTAGCGGTGGTTAATAGTGAGAATGCCTTCAGTCTGTAATGTTGTTTTTGGATCTGGTAGGGGAGATAAACCCTCAGACAACACCTTCCTATTTTGTAATTTATTAGAACATCCCCCTTGAAATTGTGGTTTCTTAGTCTTTGGATGCAGAGAAGCTTTTTGGTTTCCTTTAATCTTCACTCAAACCATCAATGAACTTTTCCTCTGATAGGTTCAAACTCATTGTGTTTGTTTTCAATTAACCGTTTTTTGTTTCCCAACTTCACTCTTCATCTCCGTACTCCAGTTTCAAACCACCTCACAACCATGATACTGAATTGTGGTACTGTCACTAATAATGAGTTCACCCAAAACTGGAATGATCATTTTTTTTATCCTGCATATGCCCTCCCATTCCTCCACTGTTCTATCTTATCCCCCCTGATATTGCCCTCACAAGATTTCCATCGAGAAATGTTGTGGTACACTCAAGACCTTAGTGAGCCAGAAAACTTTCATAATTGACAGATCCACATTGCTTAACATATGGGAATCCTGACCAAACGCTTCCCTTTACACAGCTCTACTCCTAAGGAAAGTCAACTACTGTAAGAGTTGAAGATGCTTCCTGACATTTTTACCACACTGGATAAGATTCTAAAGTTATGAGGACCCTTTAAGATCTTTCCATATGTATTCCAGATTTCAGTATCATCAGTAAGGCAGCTAGCTGTCGGCAAAGAACAGAGCTCTTTACAAGTTATTGATCCGTATTTATTTTTTTTAGAGACCCAAACCTACATGTGCAGCAGTGAGATTTTCCTCTTTTTACTTACTGGATCCACTGCAACTCTCTTCCGTTGTAAATATGCCTTCTCTCTACCCAGATTAGCGAGCACTGCCCTCATTTTGCAGCAATCGTGGCAGCTTATGCAATTCAACACTAAATCTATTCCTGCATATATGTATATGTGATAAATGTACGTATTGTCACATGATGTGATGTTCATTATCCTTCATCCATGATCTACTCTAAGCATCCAGTCACAACTGCTGTCTTACATCAGTGGCTCTTAACCTTTTGACTTCTGAGGACCCCATTGAATCATAACTGGAAACAAAAAAAACACAAGTCATTTCTGCAGTTTGTACCGCAGCAATGATACACATTCGGGTGCTCATTATGACTTTGATGGTCTTTTCGAAAGACCACCGAAGCCGCGGGCGCCAAAAGACCGCCAGCTGGTGGTCCGAAAGGCGCCATATTACGGCGTTGTGCTGACTTCCTCCAGATTTTGGGTAAAAATCCGACACCATCAGCCTGGCCGATGTCGTAATAGATACGGTTTCCACCGCCGACCCCGCCCGCTGTAGTATGATCTGTAATATAGTGTGGCGGTTTCCTTCACAACGGTGCGGTGCCGACAGTGGAAATCGCCGGGACCTGTCCCCTTCCGGACGGCCACCTCGCCGAAGTAGATAAGTTGATCATTCAAAAGGGGGAGGGTGGGGGGTGTTGTGTGAATGTGAGTGTATGAATGTGGGGGGGGTGTCTGTGTGTGTGTGTTTATGAGTGCGTATATGCTGAGGGGGTGTTGTCTGTGTGTGTGAATCCGGAGGTGGGAAAGAGGGTGTCTGTGTGTGCATTTGTGAGTGCGTGTATGCCGAGGGGGTAGGGGGTGGTGTGTGTGTGTGTGTGTGTGTGTGTGTGTGTGTGTATGTTTGTGTGAATGCGGAGGGGGGTAAGGGAGTGTCAGTTTGAGTGCATGCAAGGGTATGTGTGTGAGTGCGTGTGTGTGTGTGTGAGAATGGGTGTGCTCGTGTGCGAGTAAATGGGTGTATCTCAGTGCGTGTTTGAGTGCGAGTGTGTGGGGGTGTATGTAAGCAAATGCATGGGTGAGTGGGGAAGTGTGAATGTAGGTGTATGGTTGTGTGTGGGAGTGTCTGCCGGTGACGGGAATGGAGATTCCTGTCGCCGGGTACATGACCATTAGCATTTTTGTGGTGGTGCGACTGCCACGAAAGTGCTGACGGTCCGCCGACTCGTAATATCGATGGCGATATAACGGCTACCACCGGGCCGGAGGTGCTCACCTCTGGTCCGATGGTCCGACCGTAATATGGTGGCCTTTATCGGCAGACTGGCGCCGGTGAGACCGCCACCATGAGTCTGGCAGTACAAGGACCGCCAGACTTGTATTGAGGGCCTCAGTCTGCAACCAGGGAAAATAGCTAGTGAAAGAAAGAGTGACTGACCACATAGGCCAAAATCCATTTAGCAGTGTGGTGACTTAATGTACCCTAAAAAACATGTTGTCATGCCTGTTGTAAAGGGTGAAAGCCAAAATATCTGAGGTTGCTGTTTAGAGTACAGCTCTTCCTCTAAGGATTGTGTCTAAATGCATAACAGTAGTTGTGGCATATTATGAAATGAATGTATCTTGATTTGGACAGTTGACTTATCACCGTTGTCATAAGACAAAAATTAGGTACTCAGGGAAGAGTTATGATTTCTTTGCTTTTTTCCCCCCCGATAAAACTCCTCAAAGGATCATGAAAGGCAAAATAGACAACATTTCTCTAAGCTTGTTGTCCCCAGGGAATATATTTCAGAGTTCTGCTGGTTGTAAAATCTCTGCCAACAAGACATATCATGTTTGGTTGATGCATTTGAATCAGTTGTACCTTGTGACCAAATCACTTCCAGTGTCTCATCTGAGAGAACCTGAGACATTCCACTACAAAGCTCAAGAATATTCTAGTGATAGATGATTTTTTGAGTTCTTAAATGTCCTTTTCCAATAAATAGGAACGTTTCTCCTTATGGGCCCAATATGTCTGTATGTACACAATGTTGGAAAATGGCCCTCTCTGAAGGGTCACACTCAACTTTTTTCCTTCCTGCTCCTCTTTTTCTGACCCCTTTTTTGGTTGGTTTTAGGGCTTTGTGTACATCACCACTGCTAACCAGTGCCAAAGTGCATGTGCTGTCGCCCTAAAAAGTGGTAACATTGGCTTATCCCCAATTGGCATATTTAATTTAATTATAGGCCCATATTAAAGTGTACTACCTGTGCCTAGGGCCTGTAAATTAAATCCTACTAGTGGGCCTGCAGGACTGGTTGTGCCACCCTCTTAAGAAGCCCTTTAGACCTGTCTCAGGCCTGCCACTGTGCGCAGTTTTACTTCCACTTCAACTTGGCCTCGGCCAAGCGTTAAACTCCTAACGCCCCTTTTGTTACATATAAGTCACCCGTAAGGTAGGCCCTATGTAGCCTATAGAGAAGGCTTCTGTTTAAGTAAAAGGCAGGACATGTACTTTTCAGTTTTATATGTCCTGGTAGTGAAAAACTCCCAAAGTCGTTTTTCACTACTATGAGGCCTACTCCTCTCATAGGTTAACATTTGGAATTTCTTATTACAAATTTACGCTGTAATTCCTGATGGAGAAGGAGTATCTATGTCAGCTTTCACATTGTTGGAATGTTAATGATAAATCCTTTTTACTAGTAAAGTTGAATTCAACATTACTATTTTAGAAATGCCAATATTAGGAAATTGGTATTTCTCTGCTCTTATAGCTCTGTGTGCCTGTGGCCTGTCTCCAATACACTTCAGGGGAGTGACAGCTACATTTTGTGCATTCCCTCTAGACAGCCACAAACCCAGGAAGATTAGGTATGTCTGAGCACTTATCTGCATTCTGATGTCTTTTCCTGGGCAGAAAGGGTGAGAGGGGATGACACACCTAAATAGGCAGTGTCTGTCCCCACATAAAGAGCTGATTACCTCCTGTTGAAAGTCTGGAACTAGGACTGGGAAGTTAGGGCCTTTCAGCACTTCAAAGACCCTTCTTTGAAGTCACTCCACTTCAAAGCCTCAACTGTCCGGACCTGGAAGGGACTACTTTCTGCTGTGCTGTCTTGCGGTCTGCTGCAGTCTGACCTTGCTGAGCAAGAGTTGGACTCTGCTATGCAACTCAAAATTATCTCCAAGGGCTTGTTGGCTTGCCTCCTGTTGCTAGAGTCTCAGGGATTTCAAAGTCTCTACCCCTGCTCCTGAGACCCACGTTTTTACCCAGTGTTTGTTTTATGTAGCCTTGAAAATAATGTCTTATAAGAGGTGTAAGTTTTTTTTTTTTTTAATCATAAACATTGATGCTTTTGCACTAACCCTATTGACTTTTTTCACAATGCCTGTATTAAGCTCAACTTTTGAGGAAGTAAATCCATCACTTGTGCATGAGCGTGCCTCTTCACCTGTATCCTTGTAAAAAAAAAAAGTATAGATTATGGTTGACAAGGGCCAGGGTGATTACTTAAGAAGGTTAAATTAATATATACACATATTTGATATCAAGATACTGCCCCCTTAATAAAATGTTTCCGTATCTTCTCTAGTGCCGATGAGAAGAAACTCAGAGCCATGGGAACAGGTAGTGGTGATGAAAACTCTTTATTAATGATTATTTAGACAAGCAAATGCCCATTTAAGCATACACAATGCCATGATATATGTAATTACTTTAACTTAAAATCATCATTAAAAACTGATCCACAGCAATAAAAAACGACTAGTATTTTTTTGCTGTTTCTGTGTAACAGCATGCTTAATATGTAAGAGAAGCAATAGGTATTTACTTCTCAGTGTATGGCATTGTGGACCTATTCACAGTAGATGTCTGGGATTATCCCATAATTATTGGGTACAGCTAAAATTTTCAAAATGCATATAATGTTCATTGCTTGCCACTTTAGTACGAGTGGTGTACAATCCCAGCCTTGCTATCAGCAGTAGCCTACGGGTATTTTTGTCTAGAGGGTTTTAAAGTACTCCGAACTGCTGGATTACATAAACGATGTAGCCCACTTCAAGCTTTTCTTTTTTATCGGTGCACTCAGTGTGAAACATTATTGATCCATAGGTGACGTGAGCTTCTTTTGAGCCTCCCCAAGGGGAAATACTTTAGTACTCTTGCTAAAAAGTTAGGTTTCTGAAAACACTATAACTAGTAATAAGTTTGTCCTAAACAGCCAGCTGCAGTCCAGTTGTGTCCTGCGTAGGCTGTGTGATGCACCTGCATTGTATTAGTAATGCCTTCTGCAATGGGAGAGTTATGTATACAGGCCATCCAATTGGGAAAAATATGTGAACATTTGCAGAAATGGATACATATTTCTTTGGTAAAAATGTAAATCTACACCAAGCTTTTAAAATCGGTGGAAACTATACGAAAAATATATATTATCATTTCTCAATTTGGCAATTGCACTTTTAGCCTTTTGGGGGGCTTTCAATGTACCTGAATGATTAGAAAGCAAGTAGATAAGTACTTTTGAAAGCTGATGTGAAGGTAGAGTGTTGCTAAAATCTTGGAATACTAAAACCCTTCTTCTCGCCTCCTCATACTGTTTCTTTCTATGCAACACATTTGCTTACCACATTCAGTCATATGTAATAAGACAGATCATCCCATGGGTGTCTCAGTGACTTTGGTAGCGTGTTTTTGTGACAATAGCTTCAGATATCTCTTTAGATAATCCACAGAGTATTGAATTTTGTGGGCAGTTAAAAAATAAAAATCAACGAATTGTCTTTTCCGAAATTTGCAAAATTCAACAAATTAAATCTGCCTTCCACCAAAGACGGACTGCTTCAATTTTTTAACAGGCCCTAGTCAAGTGTCCGTCTCTCTGCATGGGCTTGCTGAAATAATGGTGTGGGCTCCAGGAAACAGGGGTGGTTCCTTCGCAATGGCGAAGGAGCGTCACCCCTCCGCCCCCCCGGCTGAGCCAGCAGCTGAATAATCAAACATTATTTTACTGTTGTTTTTATTTTTCAGTTGCTGGATCAGTCAGCATGTGCGAGGAGGGGCGGGGCTGGGCCATGGGAGGGAGGAGAGGGGAAGAGGAGTGGAGTGCACCTAAGTGGACATGTTAGTTTGGCCAGGCGTCTTAGGTTGCACAGCCAGGTTAGAGAAACTGCAAAGACTCCCATTCACTGTCTGAGCGGCAGACCAATCCTAATGCTGCTCTCATGCTAGGTATAGCATGAGAGCAGCACCAGGATTTAGTGGGGGAGCCTGTGCTGGTGTTCCAAGGACTGCTGGGACACCAAGACAATTGAGGGAAGAGGAATGAGGCGGCAGCAGCAAAGGCAAGAGTTTTTTAAAATTATTTTATTCCTCCCCAACCCCTTCCCTGGAGAATTGCGGCTGCTGCCAGGAACGGCATGAATTATGTTAAGCAGAGCAAAACAGTACGTAGGCGTGAACCGTCTGCAGGTGCTGAGGTAGTGTTCTTAAACTGGGTATCCTGGCAGACCCCCACAGGATTTTGTGGCCTGAAATGCCAAATTTTGCTGCAAAAAACACAAATAAAATGTACGATTCTAAATCCGAAAATGTGCAGTATTTTTGTGGTAGACAGAACATGTGCTTCTCACAGAAATGCTGCTCGTTTCTGGGTCCGCACTACTGGAGACTCTGACAAGTCTCAGTCTGTGACCTGGCAGAGTGTCCATCAGTGACGCGCCGCCAAACAGGAATGTCTGATGCCAGAGAGTGCATTTCTACTGTTGAAACAATCATTTGCAATGCAATGGGTCTCGCATTTGTCGAGTAAGAGCTATTAGCTTTGTAAATTCCTAACTGGACTTTTCTTGCCACTTAAATTGAAAATGAAAAGTACAACGGTTGACATAGGGGAGCCGATTTAAAGCGCTGTGGCCACCAAGAGTATGAGCGCAAAGGAGAGGCGCAAAAAGAAAAAGAAGTTCGCTTGCACTCAAACGTATTGGGAATCGTGCAATTATCTTTGTAAGTGGGGCAGTCTGCAAGGCGGTAACAAACCTGCCCCAAGGAGGGACAAACGTAAAGCATTTACCAATGCCAACAAAGGATTTTTGAAAGGCAAGCCCACGAACGAGTGAAATTGATGGTTGTGTGGTGGGCGTAGTTAAAAGCCCATAATTCTTACAACAGGTCAAAAGCGCTTGTGCGCTCAAAGTAAAAACTGCTCTTTCTGACATCTGACACCTACTATTTCGAAGCTGCACATGGCATCAGGGAGTTAATGGATTGGAAAGGACCAGGAGACTCGAGAGAGAGAGGTTGGCAGTAGGGGTGAGGAGACGAGCATGTCTTCTGCAGTTGTTGGGAGAGGAGAGTTTGTGTATTGAGGGACGCTAGAGAGGGGAGGGAGGAGATGGGGGTGTAGAGGAGATGTATCATTGTAGCAAGAGCTGCGGACTGGGCAACCTAGCTTCGCTCCCGCCATCTGCTCACTTTGCCTAAAAAAACACAAATGTGACCAGGTGTAACAGGGGCACATATATAGAGCAAACGTAGCTATTATTACAGCGCTTTACATTACTAAAAGAAATCAAGAGGTTCCACTAAATAAGTGGCATGGGAAAGGAAGGAGGGGGCCTGGCGAGAAAGGCAGGTAACCAGAGAGCCAGGTGCAAGAGAAGGATCCTGTGCAGTTCTGCAAGTAATGAACAATAGTGGGAATTACACATTTCTTTTTGCTAATCCTGGCGGGGTCTGTCCTGGGCTCCTATGGTAGGTGATTGGTTTGGCAGCCTCTGCAGCATAAACTGGGACCATGAATTTGCTTTTATATCTCTCAGTTGTACAATTTTATACAGCAGGTCACAGTTACGAGTCAGAATCTCTGTATTTGCCTTCATCACTTGATTCAAAGGTGCCTCGCTGATACTGAATGACTTGCAACGTCCTTCGTGACTGTAATGTTTTGTTGGCCACCGGGCCGATGCTACGCCAGTGAGTGTGGTGATCAGAGTGCTAAATCCACCTTTTCTCGGCCATCGTCTGTGATCACAAGAGAATGTAGCTCATTAGTTAACAGCACGTCACTCTCTTCATGGCAGGCAATTCTGCTATATTATTATATATATATATATATATATATATATATATATATCTTCCAATACATATATTGAACTGTAGTTGAAAAAATACTGAGAAATAGACTTTTACCAATGTACCATGGTTTGATAAATCTACTGTTGCGGATATTGGGGCGGGTGGAGGCCACGAACAAGATTGGGATTTTTTTTACTATCTGGCACTCTCCCTTTCTTTTGTGTTTGTGTTTTTTTTTTTTTTTTGTCAGACTGAAAGTCTGTGTGCCTGGGTGAGAGGGAGAACTAATTTTTCTATACCTGTATGGGTAGAAAAAAGTGGCCAGCCCTTTTCCCACTTTTCTGACCATTTCTCCAGAGCTCTGGTCAGTAATTGCTAGTCTTGGCATGGCGGGCAGTGAGGTATCTTCCACATAGTCCTTCCACACACTGACAGGTTTTTCGGAGACGTCGTTTGTGCAGCTAAATACTTTTGTCCAGGGTGGATACTTGTACTTATTACCCATAATGCATATCTTTCATCCAAGTTGGTTGTGGAAGGGCATGGTACTGCATTTGCTTTCGTAACCTCCGCACACAAATTTCGTCAGGCCAATCTGTTTTACTGCACCTGTCTTTGTCACTGTTGTCACAGAACCCACAGTGCATTTTGCAGATGATTGTGTTTGCCAGCAGTGCCGGTTACACTTATTTCCCTACTGCTGGGGCAGGTCCTCTAGCAGCATGGAAGAAAGAAGATGCCGTGCATCAGCTACTGTATTTCCAATCTAATGCTCAGTAAAAGCTGAGAAACAGCCTGGTGTCCTTTCAGGTCTACAGCCCTCTCGCCTTTCCATTTTGGGCCAGACGACAGGCCGAAGGGAATGGAAATGGGTGGGTGAAATAAAGCTATGCATCAGTTGAAGTCTCATACTGAGAACTGCATATTTCCAAGGCTTTGTTGAAACTTTGCAGGCATAAGTCACTCACTTCCCTCATTTCTGGTTATGATATGGTTGTGACACCCGCTTCCTTTGATATCACTTTCTGCTTAGGGCCAGTACATTACATATACTAATTAGTTCCTCTCTTAGTTTTTGGTATTTCGTATCTTGTTCCCATGACCGCAAAGTACAGGATCAGATGTGTAAAATAGGGGGTTCAGGATGAGTGAGAGTTAGCAGAGGTGTTTATTAGGCCTCGGCCCTAAGAGCCGGTAGAAGGCTGAAATACTCGGGGATCTCAGTTCCCTCGGTGCATTTGACAGAGCCCTCGAGACTTCATGGTGTGCCCTTTTGTTTTTTTGCTTGCATTGTTGCTACTCATGATGTACCTGGTCTATGTGAGGGGACCTCGCACTGCCCTTTCTGCTGTACATACTGTGTGTCTGAGTGAAAAAAGGATACAGCCCATGGTGTATCTGTTCCTTTATGTGTTATAGTAACTGTTCACTGTGCGAGTGAAGCTTGCAACAGGGGCTATGCATTAAACATTGTTAGCTGCATTTTACATTTAATATGTTTAGGGTAGCGTGGAGGCATCCGCCATTGAATATCTGTCCTCCTGTAGTTTAGCTCCAAAGAAATGCCTTGTGTAACAAGTTATTCTGACCCTGCGCTACCTTTAGCAAGTTGCACAACGTGGGGGCTGAGAAATACACATTTATTTTCACTTAGTGATGCTTGGCATAAGAGAGGACCGCCATAGTTGGACATCGGTGATTGGTACCCTAGTCCTCATTTGTCGGGGGTAGTGATATTGGATTCCTTGCATGATATCCTCAGAAAGGACCAGAAATAAGCAGAATTCTGAAGTGTCCAGAGCCATCCCGACCAAAGCCTCATAGAGAAATATTCGCTATTTGTCTGCCTTTATGGAAAAGGTATCGCCTAGCCTACAGCAGGAATATTAACATTTGTGCATGTCCTCTGCCACAGAAGGTACCACCACATTCTGGATTTCTGTGCAAAACGTAGTTTTAAGTTTGTCCCTCTCTGTTAATAAAGGTTCTTCTTAAAAAGTAAAACAGTAGTTGAACTTTAAAAGTTTAGAGTTGTGTGTCTTAATTTCCAAAATACCACATCACAGATTAAACGTTGGCTACACGCTTTCTTTGCCTAAAGGCAACAAAGTTCCCAAACGGAGTAACTTGGTTACCAATTTGAAGGGTAACAACGTTGTCTCCTACTAAATCAGTGCAATGTTTGACTACTTTTGCGTTATCTCCGACAGCCCAGGAAGATGCCTTGGCAGCCTTGCACAAGAGGATTAGAAATGGCACAGTTTTCTTTATCAGAAATCTGTAATGTCATTTAGGTGTGGTGATCTTGTGGATTGCTTTTTTGTTCTTACCGTGAATGCAAAGTTATTGTTCTTCAACTTTTTTGAAGATTTTGGCTATGACGATGATTCTGAAACCCCGTACGTATTATTGGTCAAAGTTCAGGAAGTATATTCAATGTGTATGTAAGCTATTGTGATGCCTGGCTTTTACTAGGGGGCTGGGATGTTTTTGTTAAGTTAGGTATGGATAATTGAGACAAGTGTACGGTCGTTCATATAGGAAGTATCTTCTGGGCATTTGGTGTAGGGGAAATTGTTTTTCGCGTTGTGGTGTTTTTATGAGCTCTTTTTTATTTAGTGATACGTGACTGTCCGAAAGGAGTGTGTGATAGGTGTGTGTTTGGTGATGTTGGGTCTGGGCAATATGTTTCATTAATATATAGGTTGTTATAATATTTCAGTAGTTTAGTAGGTAGGGCTGACGCTGTAGATCTTAAGACTTTTGTGAATTATTTTTGTTTTTCTTTGCTTTTTGTTAGAGATGCATTTGAAAACGTTTGCACCAAGGTGTCTCATCCAGGCATGTGACCATTTGGACTTTTGTGTTTTATCTAGCTTTGTTGGTGTTTTGCCACTTTTCATCTGCACTCTCTACAAGTGACCACATTCCTACCCTGTCTCAAACTCCCGAATGGATGAACCAAGTAGTTGCTTTTTTGATGACCGGTTTGTTTTCAAGAGTTAAATAACAGCCATTGCCAGTAATTAATTACAACATGTTTTTCTATCTTTCTGCTGACTGGGGTCAAGCTTGTATCCAACTGTGAGTTGGACCTGCCTGAGTGTGAAATCTACACTTTGCGGATTGGTGATGAGAATATTAAGGGTGAGGTGTTGGAGGGACATTGAAAATAGAATTTATAGAGAATGATGATTTTTGTTTGAGTAGTGATGTTTAGGAGGGAGTCATATGAGGAGCTCCAGCAAAGGATTTTGAACCCTGGACCAGGCAGGTGCCTGGTTTTATGGGGTTGAAAGTGCCAAGGGCAGGCTTATCTGCATGGTAGTGTAAGGGGACTCTAGTTTGTGGCTCCGCCAAGGTGGACACATGACACTTACACTTGGACTATTGCCAGGGTCTTCATAGCTACGTCAACTTCTCATTTATCACTTGCATGAAAGGGTTATGCTGGAGGGGAGATTCCTGGTGCCCAGCTGCAGGATGAGGAGTCGGAGGTGCTGTTGATGAGGTCCCGTAAGTTGGCATAATTTACCCGATCTCCTCGTGCTGCTGCTTCAGCGTATTAGCTACAGTAAGGCAAATAAAAGTTCTTTATGGTTCTTGTTAGAAATGGAGCTCCTGGTTGAGCTGGGTATTTACCTTAGCTAAGCAGAATCTATTCACTCTAGTTAGGACAAGTCAGATGCACAACTTAGGCTAACCTGTACTCACCCTCTTTTAGCTTTGCGCAGAGCAGGCCTAATAAACCTAGAAGGCAGTGTGTAAAGTATTTGTGCAATTTATCCTCCAGTGACACCTCTGCATGCACCACAAAAAAGGCCTCCAAACCCAGTTGTAGAAAAAACACAGAATCTTTAAATTTTGCAGTATGTGCAAAAGTAACAGGAATCCATTTAGCAATTACCTTTTGGGTATGATTGGGGTGAATCAATAAGAAAGTACAGTTTACTTAGCAGCGCTTCACGTGAAAGCAAGAGTCACCTGTTTGGTAGCATTGTGGCAATACTCCTAGAAATGCGATAATTAAAAATAGCAGTGCCCTAGGATAAGAATCTCTGTGGGATCGCCACAGTACAGGGTTGTCTAGAAAATCGTTGGGGCGCTTCTGCCTGGGATATTACGGTAATCTTTCCCCCAGAACCCGTCGCTTTATCCCTTATTCGAGCGTCCGGGAATAGTATTTGGTGAAGTCCGGCTCCTGCACAGACTTGGTAAACACAGAGTCGCTTTGCCTCAGAGGATCCAGGAGAACGTTTCCCCAGTGGCCCTTCTCCATCACTGGCATCGGCTGGGAGTGGAGATCACTGTTGCTGTCCGGGTCCTGGAGGGTGTGCAATGGTTGGAGGGGCTTTTCCTCAGGGAAATGCGGTAATCTTTTTTCTGATCGCTCTCTCTCTCTCGTTCGAGCGTTTGGGAAAGGTTATTGATGAAGTCTGGCTCCTGCACGGACTCGGCAGACACAGTGGCATTTCGCCTCAGAGGAATCCTGTGATCTTTCCCGTTCGCTCTCTCCCTCACTCGAGCAGCCGGGAAGGGTTATTGACAAAGTCTGGCTCCTGCATGGACTTGGCAGTAGTTCTCGGATTTTCAGGTTTGTGTAGGCAGGGCACGCCGGCAGGGCCCTGGAGAGACTCTGGGTTGCCTCGGGAAGTCTGTAAGAAGTGCAGGTAGAGGTCGGCAGTGCAGCAGGTCAGAGCAGCAGTTCCTAGAAACAGTTAGGTGTGGCAGAGTAGTGATCCTGGCACACAGCAGTTTTTGCTCCAGCATAGTCTTTGGACATCCATCAGTGTACCAGTTCGTGGGTCAGGTCACCCACTATATATACACACAAAAAAGAGCCTTTGATGTGGAGTATGACCACAAATAAACCTTGTGAAGTGTGCTGGTCCCCCTTTGAAGTCACTCTGCTTCAAACAGCCAGTGGGGGTTAATCAGCCCTCTTGTGTGTACCCCAACCCTTACACCTTCGAAATGCGAGCGTGAGATCCACCCCAACCCTTCCCCAGGAAGATCCATCAGTATGCAGAAATGGCTGAGTGTCCTGTGTTGTGGGTGTCTGAAGTGAATGCACAAGTGGAACTGTCAACCCACCCACACCAAACGTGTATTAGAGGGAGGATGTAGGCTCACAGGGAAGTGAGTGCAGAGAAAAGCCCACTTTCTAAAAGTGGCATTTCTAGAATAGTAGTAACAAATCTAACCCTACCATTAGAGAGGATTTATTATTACATTCCAGTGTTACTAAACATGACCCAGCCACTCTTCTTAGATCAGGAATTACAACTTAAGGTTTTTATAAGGAATTCCTAATGCTGGTCTATGAGAGGGTTTGGCCTCACAATAATGAAAAAGCACTGAAGGGGTTTTTCATTACCAGGACATGGGAACGGTGAGATGCATATCCTGCCTTTCAACTTACGTTGCACCCTGCCCCATGAGCTCCCTAGGGCCTACTCTAGGGGTGACTTATATGTAAGTAAAATGGGAGTGTAAGACTTGGCAAGAGGTTTTGAGTGGGATGTTGGGGGTGGCAGTGGGACTGCACATGCAGGCTCTGCAGTGGCAGCTCTGAGACAGTTTTACAGGGCTACTTAGGTGGGTGGCATGGGTGGTACAATCAGTGCTGCAGGCCCACTAGTAGCATTTACTTTACAGGCCCTGGGGGTATGATTTATCACTCTACAAGGGACGTGCAGATAAATTATATATGCCAGTTGTGAGTATACAAATATTAGCATGTTTGTAGTGGAGAAGCACATGCACTTTATCACTTATTAGCAGTGGTAAAGTGCTCAGAGTCCCAAGGTCAACAAAATGTTTGTTGGACGAAAAAATGCTTTTCATTGAAGATGAGTTTTCATGCAAAGAAAAAAAAGAACAAAATATGTATAGTATTGTGTACATTTTGTCCTTTTAGTCCTTCTCATCCTCTAATCGTTCACACTGCCTTTAAAGCACTCGAACATGTTGGTTTTAGACTACCTTTCTCAAATACTGTGCAGCCTTCTTGCTTGCACGGGCTGTACCTTAATAGCAGAAGAGGTGCAGTCCTGCAAGAGTTTGGACACGCGTTTTATCAGTTTGCTACACACTAGCTATAAAGGGAGAATATTATATATATATATATATATATATATCTCAAACCAAGGCCCTTTCAGGGTTAGAGTGATGCATACATTATGCAAAAAACAAAGGAGAACTCTGGGAACTTCCCAATTTTAGGTGGAGAGCTGCTCTAGTAAGGAGCACCCTGCAACAGCAGCGACACTCTAGATTTGCTCACCTCAAATGACTGCTTATCTTGCAAAGTTTTTAAGCATAGGATCAGCACAGTGCTATCCTCGCCGAGCTAGATAGTGACAAAGTCATTTGCCATTTGTACAGCAAAATCTTTAAGGATAGGATTGACACAGTGTCCTCCTCGCCGAGCTGTAAAATGACAAAAGCCATTTACCACTCCAGGCACAGTATTACAGCTTTGGACTGGTCAAATACTGTCCAAGCCAACCTGGAATGAGTAAAGCAACCTCTGACACGTGTTTTGCTCTCATTAGAGCTCTTCAGAGGGGTATAGCTTTGTCCAGACACAAGGGTGCACCCAGTATAAGTCAAACCAAGGCCCTTTCAGGGTTAGAGTGACACATAAATTATGCAAAAAACAAAGAACTCTGGGAAGTTCCCAATTTTAGGTGGAGAGCTGCTCTAGTAAGGAGGCTTTTGTTATCTTACAGCTCGGCGAGGATGACACTGCGTCAATAATATGCTTAAAGATTTTGCTGTACAAATGGCAAAAGACTTTGTCACTATCTAGCTCGGCGAGGATAGCACTGTGCTGATCCTATGCTTAAAAACTTTGCTAGATAAGCAGACATTTGAGGTGAGCAAATTTAGAGTGTCGCTGGTGTTGCAGGGTGCTCCTTACTAGAGCAGCTCTCCACCTAAAATTGGGAACTTCCCAGAGTTCTCCTTTGTTTTTTGAATATGTATATATATTGCATTTGCTCCAAGTCATATAAAGTTCCTGGCTGTAGGCTTTCATTGCTTTGTGGAGATATTGGCCTTCTTTTAAAGCAACCTTGCCCTTGAAGCAAAAAACTCTTGCACGTAGGCCCAAGCCATGCGTACGCTCCTTATAGCCCTTTTGACTCTATCTTTGTCCCATTCTACTATTCTAAAAATGTTTTGTGACTCTGTGGCAAGTTCTTTTTTTATGGACACCCAACACCTACCTGACCAGTTTTATGAATCATGTTTATTGTATATACACAGTAGAATGGAAAATGCAGCACTAATTAGAGCAAATATATATCTGAAACAGAAGATAAAACACACCAACGCTAAACTCTTTATATAGTGCTTCATTCTGCTGTTGCTGAGTGCTGTAACAGGCTTTGCTATCACCCAGTGGAATAGCACTCATTTTACCAATTTCAAAAGGATGTTTCCTTCGCTTGTCCTTACCAAAGTTCAATCGTTAGAACTGCTAATAACTACAGATTTCCGTGGCAAGCCATCTTGCAGAACCATTTTACTGTTTCGTCTCTGGCATCTAATATGGGTTCTTTCTGTACGACCCGCTTCAGATCAACCGGTTTCCAAACTGCCGGTGGCCCCCTACGTCAGTCGCAATGAATTACCGAGGATTTACAATTCCTTTTTGCTTTTCATCACTTATCAGTTTCAAACCGTCATCTTGTTATGATAGAGCTGTTGCCCTTGCCCGTTTCCCTGTCGGACTTTGACTGCTTCAGTTTGTAGTTGTCTGCTTCTGGCTTCCCTCACTGTTTATCTGGCCCTTATTTAAGCCACAAAGAGGATGACTGAACTGCACTGAAGAAGCATTTGATTGACAGAGGACCAGTCACCCCAATCCTGGCACTTGCTCCTTGTAACATGCGTTTGTACTAAGGCTTTTATGTTTCTCCTACCCCAAGGAAGAGAGGCGGTCTTTAATTAAAGCAGCACAAATCTAAAACAAAACAGTATTTATTGTATTTAAGCTCTTGCGTCTCAAATGTTGTTTGTGTTACATGTGTTATACCTTCTGTCTCCAGCTGTAAATCCCATCTGATTTTTTGTAGTCGTACCTAATTCTTGTTGTGAAAGGGGAAGTAGAAGGGGACGATCCTTAAATGTTATGTTTCTTTTGGTGAAGATCATAAAAGTCAAAACAGTAGTAAGATTTCACCAGAGATCCGTTAATCCTTATTTTAAATGCACAATTTCATTTATTCAGCAAGCTTTTCTACTCTTTTGGTCATCAACCCTCGTATTCTCTCTGATAAATATAGACCAATTCCAGGCATGCATATGATAATTTTATCTTTATGATTAGCACACAGGTTTTTAAGAAGTAAGGCAAAACTACTGCTCAGTACTCCTATATGTCAAATGTAGTTGTTTGGTCAATCACTGCAATAATGTACAGGCGTCGATAGTCGAGTAGCATCATTTTCTTTTGTACACTTGGAGTTTCTGTACACTATTCATGAGAATGTACTGAAGCCGCCTTTTCACTGTGAGGTCAGGCACTGAGAACCTTCAGCTCGGACACTGCAACCCCTACTCTAATGTGCACCGATGCTTTCTCCCTTTACATCCCCCCTCCCCTCCCCTCATGAGGTCACCAGCAATGCCTCTACCTACTCAAGGAAAGTTGGCTGTATCCAAACCCTTCTCAAAGAAAATAGCCGTCCTTCCTTTCTTCTCCAGTGAGAAAGGGCACTACCAAGAATCTCCAGGGCCTGGGACCATGCTTTGAATTGCCCCTTCTGAATAACTGGGTTGTTGACAGCCAGAAGATAATATTACTACTGCTGCACACACGAGCGTAGAAAGTGGTTATTTAAATACTCCATCAGCATATACAACACAAGGCAGCATGTTCGGCTGGCTGTTCTAGATGGCTTGTAAAGTTAGAAGGTGTGTTTTGTATACACCAGGGTAAACAAAGAGAAACATACAATGCATGTACATACACAGTACCGTCTGCAAGGCAGAAAACCTGGAAGGGCTGGTGACAACGGGCAGTCCAAGGTACCTTGCAAGCAGTAACATTCCTGTGGGAGGGGCGGAAGATTAGGAAGTGGAGATTTTGCTGAGCACCTCCCGATGCAGACAAATAAGGATTAACGGACCACTGGTGAAATCCTCCTTCTGTTTTGACTTTTATGTTCTTCCCCTAAAGATACATAACATTCAAAGATCGTCACTTTTTACTGAAAGACGTTTGCCCATCTTCCCCTTTCATGACAAGAATTAGGAACAGCTACAAAAAAATCAGAAGGGAATTACAGCTGGTGACACACGGTATCACATGGTACACAAAAAAACATAACATGCAAGAGCTTAAATACAGTACATAATTATTAGAATTGTCAAAGTGCATTCCAGAGTTAATGGGAAGGGGAAGAAGTAAGCTGTGGCTTCTTTCTGACAGACCGTACAAAACATACGGTTGGAAACTATTTGTGTTCAGCTTGAACATTATAGAAATCCAGAATGTGATACATGGTTATACGGTAATATTTAATACAATGATACACAAATAAGGTGTGACAACAATATGACCGACTACAAAAGTCTACAGTATAGCATTGTGATCCAATGAAAGGAAGCTTCTTTTTTCTTCTTCATGGTTTAAGATTATCCTTTTAGAAGTACCACACCTATTTGGTACAGTTATAGAGATCTCAGTATCTTTTCTCAGCTATTGAAATCTATAGACATTTTAAAGTTTATTACCTAGGGTTTTATGGAAATCATAAACCTCCGCATTTAGAATTTGAACAGTCAATATAGTAAACTAACAGAAGTATCCATGCAGATAGATAGGGACTACAGGCCAGTCGCAGCTCGGGGGTGGGGGGATTCCTAGGGGCGGGGCGAAGCACGGGGTGGGGGAAGGCGATTATGGGAGGGGGCAGGGTTGCATAATAATTAAAAATAAAATCTTTAAAAACTTACCTCGGCTCCTGCGCTGCCCTGCCCCTTGCTCCTCTGAAGGCTGCAGGCACAGGCTCACAGCCTGCCTTGCAGCCAATCCTGACGCTGCTCAAAGCAAGCAGACTGGTAGCCTGTGCTGCCTACTGTGCATGTATGTTTGGCTGGCACAGTGCACTCCCCTCTGCTTGTCACCCCCATACCCCCCCCCTTCACAAGGAAGGGATAATAAACACAGTTTATTATCCTTTCCTTGTGAAAGGATTCGCAGCGGTTGCTGCTGACGAGGGGGGGGGGGAGCGTTGCTCCTCCGCCCATATGGTGGAGCCGCCCCTGCTACAGGTCCATAAGCCCACATCCATAGGTCATAATTTAAAGACCCACACTGTTTGATCTGCTCAATTCCACAAGTAAATGAAGCAACCAAATCGCTATTAAATAGAGCACTTCACTGGTACTGTATCAGTTATGCCATTCCAAAACAAATCCATCTATTTCCTCTGAACCTCCCTAGCATACTAACCACATTTTTCATTAATCTTCCTTAGTGTGTATACTTTATTTATCTCCATTTGTAAAGTGCACCATACACACTAAAGGAGTCTCTTTGCACTGTTGTACAATGAATTGTGCCAGTGGAAGAAAAAAATTAGGTACCCCCCCCCCCCCCCCAAAGCCATCTCTTAAATAGAAATAGGATGGGACCTAGGCAGTCCACCGATGGCAGTTAGAGTGCATGCAGCTAGGTTTTTACTATTTTTCTGAATCTAATTAAAGTTGACTCTGCACTCAGAGAGAATGGGTGCTGATTCCGCAATTTTGCAGCTGAACTTGGAAGGCTGTTCAACCAAAATGCTTGTACTTGGAATGGTAAGCAAGCCATGGGATTAAGACTGCAGTTTCTGAGGGGAGGGGGTAGTGTATTTTGTTAATTTCTATTTTGTAAAATAGATCCATTGTTGTAAAAGAATAATATTGTATTAGAATTCCTAACATCTGGCTGATTGATGAAAATGTCTGAATAAACTGGGTCTAATCATTCTTCCTTTCTAATGGAACCTAGCCGACAAGGGTGAAATCAAATGTACCAGCATTACTAGTCCTGTGTACCTTCTTGAAGGAGGAGTTTTTGAGCTCACTGTCCATCTGCCCTTTGGCATTGAGTGTACCTTCCCATTATGGCTCCTCTGGGCAACCATGTGTTCCCGATGTCGAGATCCACTTGGCACTGAGCTGATTCTCAGTGATTTGGCCTCTCCTTGACAGAAAAAACATTATTTCTCATTCATGACTTCTCAGCCTGATAGGGTCTTCCTTTATTGACTTTTTAAACCTGTAAGGAATTATTTTCTTGTGTTTTATTTTTGTGGTGGCCTATATTTTGAGATGGGTAGCATGATGTTTATAGATGTTTTCACTTGGTTTCTGCCGGTATGATGGTTCTGCTAATGATAAACTAAGGTCCTGTGTAAGGTGTAAGGTGGAGATATTCTTGGGTACGTCCATAATTTTGACTCCTGCTGACTATCCATGTATGATTAAGTGATCACAGTAGTCCGTCATTTGGCACTTACTAGACAGGAATATCCACGTTTCTATATAATAATTGAATCAATACAGGGAATGCTCCAAAAATATATGTGCAATGAAGGCATACCTTATGTGACACATATTCTGCTGTTGGCAAAATTGCCGATTGCCTGTTTGTCAGGTGTAGGTTTGTTATGCTTGAATATCGCTTTTCCTCTTCTTTCAATCTTCTATCGCCACGAAGTTGTAATTTTGTGGATATTCATGAGCATTTGCATTGCCTTTCCTTCCACTTATCTCCACTAAATTATAAGTGGTGCTTTAAGAATGTAAACAAAGCATGTAACACACTCATTTTTAATAAAATATTGGGTAAAGAGACATTTTAACCAAGAGAATTTTGTCCATGTGATTGTTTTTTTGGTTCAGTTTCATATTAAGTAATTGTACATATTTTCTGCAACGAAGACTGTCTGTACACATGATTTGGTTTTGCCTTGTATGCACTTAGGGTGTTGTGAATTTGGTCAAAATCATAAAACCTGGGACAATTCATGGCACATCTTTCTGGAATCTCCATGTTTCTGTAAAGAATCAGCCTCCAGGTGAAAAGTCTGTCAGTTCTGGAGCAACGTACTATTGAAAATGTGAATGCAACATATTGTAGTGCCACGTTTATTTATGTTCCTCTTGCACTGTAACTACTTGACCAATTATGTGGAAGGAATTTTAACTGTTATTCCCAGCAGGTTTGTTACAGGAATCTAACACGATATGGGAAGATAAACATTGCTTCACTGAAAAATAGCACTTAAGCTGATTTAAAGTTACTGACAGGGCTTGTTAGAAATGGGGTCTCTAGTTGGCAGTCGGTTTGCACCTTGTCCTAGTAGGGACCCTCACTCTAGTCAGCATAAGGGAGATACCTGCTCAGATAACCCCTGCTCACCCCCTTGGTACTTTAGCACGAGCAGTCAGGCTTATCTCAGAAGCAATGTGTAAAGCATTTGTGCATAACACACAGTAATAAGTGAAAACACTACAAAAGGACACCACACCAGTTTTAGAAAAATAGACAATATTTAGCTGTATAAAACAAGACCAAAGGGATAAAAATTCACCATACAGTGCTAAAGAAATGAATTTTGTAAGATTTATCTTAAAAATACAGTTCCTTGAAGTCTATGGCCCCACCTGGGGCTATCACAGTGTCATGATCAACAAAACCAACAGTTCAGGCCGGCCTCAGCGTACGCGGACCAGCTACGGTGTTGGGAAGACCCGCAAACAGTACCTTGGATTTGCAGGGCGTTGTGATCCTCGCGATCAGCTCCGGAGAGTGGCGTCACTGGCATCGCGGTGTCAGTTCTGGAGTTGGTGCGGGAGTCTTCAGGGCACTTGAAGTCAAACAAGTACGGATCGAACTCCTGGCTGATGAAGTCAGGACCGCTTGCGTGGATGGCGTCGGGGCTGCGGTGCAAAGTGGGATGATGCAACATGTGGTGCTCACAGGTCACAGTGCAGGCAGTGGCTCGGTGACGGCAGCCAGCAGCATCAGTGAGACCACTGCTGCGGTGTGAAGCAGAGCAGAGCAGTGCGACGTGCAGTGTCACCAGGTCACGGTGCAGGCAGCAGAGTCAACATTGCTGAAGCACTGTCATCGGGAGGCCCAAGCCAGCGGTACAGGAAGGGACGGTGCTTTGTGATCCTCACGAACGGTGTCCACGGTGCGGGCAGGATGCCTGGTGACGACACGAGTCGATGATGCTGGTGTCGGTGGACTGGGCCTGCGGTGTGGGACGGGACGGTGCTTCGTGTACCTCACGAGCGGTGCCCACAGGCCACGGTGTAGGCAGTGGCGCCAGTGTCAGCAGCAATGGCGGCATCAGGGATGCCTAGGCTGCAATGTGAGCAGGCAGTGCCAGAGTGCAGGGCTCACAGGTCACGGTGCCAGCAGCGGCTCGGTGAAGTCGTCCGATGACTGCGTCGGTGAGACCAGGGTCGTGGTGCGAAGCTGGGCAATGCGACTTTTTGCGACGTTGACAGGTCACGTGCAGGCCAGCAGTGTCCTTGATGGCGTCTTTGTGGTTTCTCCTCTTGAGCAGCACAAAAGACAAAGTTCCCAGTGCCGCAGGTCGAGGAAATTGAAGTCTGTGGTGTCCCTGAGAGTTACAACATGAGGCAAACTCTACTCCAGACCCTTGGAGACGTTTCTCAAGCAGGGCACACAGCAAAGTTCACCCTTTGCACTCTTTTCAGGCATAAGCAGCAACTGCAGGCCAGTCCAGCAAAGCAACACAGCAAAGGGACAGTACTCGTCCTTCAGCTCTTCTCCTTGGCAGAGGTTCCTCTTGATTCCAGAAAGATTCTAAAAGTCTGGGGTTTTGGGTCTTGCTCTTATACCCCTTTCTGCCTTTGACGTTGGCAAACTTCAAAGCAAAGTCTCAAGTGTTTGACAGATCCTTCTTTGTCCAGGCCACGCCCCAGACACACAACAGGGGGTTGTAGATTGCATTGTGTGAAGGCAGGCACAGTCCTTTCAGGTGTGAATGACAGCTCAACCCTCCTTTCTAGCTCAGGTGGCTCATCTGGATATACAGTCTACAACCCCACCCCCTTTGTGTCACTGTCTAGAGAGGTGCAAAACAGCCCAACTGTCAAACTGACCCAGACAGACAATCCACAAACAGGCAGAGTCAGAATGGTTTAAGCAGGAAACATTTTACACATACAATTTAAAAACAAACTTCAATAAAAGATGTATTTTTAAATCGTGAGTTCAGAGACCCTAAACTCCAACTTTATATCTGCTCTCAAGTGGAATATGCGCTTTAAGGATATTTAAAGGCAGCCCCCATGTTAATTTGTGAGAGAAATAGGCCTTGCACAGTGAAAAACAAATTTGGCAGTATTTCACTGTTCGGACAAATAAAACACACAAGTATATGTCCTACCTTAAACATACACTGCACGCTGCCCTGGCGGCTACCTAGTGCCTACCTTAGGAGTGTCTGAAATGTAGCAAAAGGGAAGGTTTAGGCCTGACAAGTGGGTACACTTGCCAATTCGAATTGGCAGTTTAAAACTGCACACACAGACACTGCAGTGGCAGGTCTGAGCCAGGTTTACAGGGCAACTATTGTAGGTGGCACAACCAGTGCTGCAGGCACACTAATAGCATTTTATTTACAGGCCCTTGGCACCTCTGGTGCACTTTACCAGGGACTTACCAGTAAATCAGATATGCCAATTATGGGTAAACCAATCAACTGTACAATTTACACAGAGAGCATATGCACTTTAGCACTGTTTAGCAGTGGTAAAGTGGCCAGAATCCTAAAGCGAACAAAAACTGGTCAGAAAAATTAGGAGGAAGGAGGCAAAAAGAATGGGGATGGCCCTGCAAAAAGGGCCAGGTGCAACACAGCTGAACCCTCAAAACATTTGCTACATCCACAGATTTCTTAAGATCTTCAGTGGCTTCTGCAGAGTGCTCATGTAGTTTAGTTGTTTTCATGTTGCAGAGAAGGAGTAGGATCGATAGTAATCAAAATGACACCTTAAAACAGTATGAAACACGACCAAATGCAATTTCAGCCAACCACTTTGACTCCTGTCAGCTATAATCCCCAAAGTGTAAAGGACGCTGTGCTATCTGAAAGTGCTTTAGGGCTATAGAAATAGGGAAAATGCATCATACAGCTTCACTTGGCATAACACAACCAAGCGCCGACCTCTCACTCTTCTCTTCTATCCATCCGGCGCCCTCCTCACACTGCTCCTAACTTTGTACTCATTCCCTCCATCTCATCCCTTCTGTCCGATACTCCTTCTCTTCTGACTCCCCCTCCTTTGTTGCGCCCCCTCTTTCTCTAACATCATTTAATCACCCCATCTACCTCCCTCCTTCCTTCCTGGTCCTCATCCATTATTACACTATTCTCCCTGATTGTCAGCTTCGTATGTGTGATTCGCGCCGTTGAAGGTGCCTTGCCCCCACAAGCTTGTATTCCACGCCATCATTACCAGGATGGTATCTTCCACTTTCCTGTGGGGAATATGTAAGCCTGTCTTCCATACACTTCGACAAACGCATTATTTGACCAACTTTCTCTCGGCTTCAGCTCCTAAGCAAGCACCTCAATTGAGCAGCGCAGTCTCAGGAACCCTGTGAGTCCGGTTTCACAGTTTGACTTTGTTAGTAAGGCATGGGAGCTCAGCCCACCTGAAAAGGATTTGCGTGTGTTGTCAGCAAAGTACACTACTACGTCTGAACACTGACTCTCTAAATATGCACGAGGCTTCGATGTGTGATTATGTCAGTCTAGCACTTCTCTGAGGAGCTGCACAGCTCGTGGTTTTATTAATTAGCTAGGCAAAGTAAAAAAAATAAAATGCTGTGGGTTCCTCTTTTGAGAAATAAAATGTAAATAAACTCATTCCAAACATATTTTAAAATAATATTTTGCTTATGGAACAATGATAATGTATTTACCCTCCCCTAATGAATTAATAATTCATCAAAAATAATTACTCTAACATCTGTGCACTTTAAATATTTGATCAGCATGTGATTGTTTTTTTTATTTATCTTTTCCAGCGCTAATTGAATCCCTTACACAGAGTGCTCAGTCATCGGATAAACATTCACAAAACAGAGACTCTACACATACTCGTCATAGAAATCCTGGAAGCGAAGCGCCTTCGGCCAACGGAGAAGCAGTAGGAGAAGGAAGCAAAGCCTACACACCTGACCAGGTGGAAGCAGTAAAAAGGTACAAACGAAATTCTGTTGTTCATATTATGGCCCCATTTACAAGTCTGCTCCTCTCAGACAAGGATGGGACGTTGTTGCTGCACTTGGGCTATAAGAGTGCGAGAAAAAACAGACTTGATTTACCTGTCAGAAAATCTGTCCGGTAAAATGTTCAAGTAATGAGCCCTGTTCCTTGACCCTCACCTGGCCCCCTTTCATACACTTTCCCAGAGCCACTAGAATTATGCAGCAGTGGAGGGCCAAAGTGCAGCCAAAAAAGTAAATCATGCAGTGTAATGCGGCCCATTTTGTGCTGGTATTATTTAATTTCTTTGTCATTTTTCCGCTTATTAACACTGTGTTCTTTGGCTGTACCTCCCTGGTACCAGTTTAACACCTAAATATAGCAGTAAGCAACAGAAATGTGACCAGTCAGCCTTTGCAAAGGGCCTTCCACTGCACTGCAACTCGTGGTGCTGCATTTTTAATAACCTTTGAACTGTTGGATCTAGAAACATTTTTTGTTAAAATTTGCAGTTTATGCAGCAGATAATGGATTATGTGGCAAATACAGCAAGTCCTAAACTATGCGAAAAACACTGATGTCTCACAGTCGCATAATTCTAGTGGCCCTGCCCTTATCCCACCCCTATTCCGCCAAGACCTGCCCTCTCACAATTAACAGCTGCAGAGAATAGGTGGTAAATGTGAACATTGATCCCACAGAAAAGGAAATAGCACATGGAATTCCTCCTGGCAAAACAGGACCTGCACAGTTGTTTCCCATTACATGGGCATTCATCTATAACTACATAGTGCTGCTGAGGTATTACCAACATGGAGCCAGGATTTGTGGGTGAATTGTAACCGCCCGCGCAAGTATCTTTGGCTCTAGTTGTAAAAGGGTTATCAAATTACAGGCAAATACCTCCAACTGAGCTATTTCAATTCCCATGGAGAACAAATGTAAAAAGCAAAAAAAGAGGAGAGGTAGTTTGTTGCAACGTTTACTTCTTTATCAGATACACCGTGCTGGCAGTAACTCTACTTCCTCTCAAATTCTTTGTCCATGCATCATGCACAAACACAAAAAGTGTCAGAGTACGAAAGTGATTCTGAAGAAAGTCTAAGTAGTCTTCTGTTGTCCTATGCCATCATCAGTAAAGTCCTGCATGAGTCCACTTCTAGTGTAATCTCACTTCTGCCACACTTACTAAGTGCTGCTGCTTCTGTCCTGGGTTTTCACGAACTAAAAGAAGAAAGCAGAATAGAGACTGAGGAAGGGAGAGTGGAGAAGGGCAAAACAAAATATTACATGGATATACAGATCAGCTACTGACAAATTTGCAAGAGAGGGATGTTTTTAGATGTTCTGGGATTTAAGAAAGATTCTTAATGCAAGCAACAGGTTTATTTAGTCTATTGTGCTTTGCTCCTGGAATGGACAGATTGGAAGCCTAATTGTGTGATAACTGGACATTTTCAAGCGTAGCTATCCCTGACCTCTTGAATTCTCCTAAACCCCTATTGATGGAGCATATACTGGCCAAACTGATATGTGAGTATGTGGTACCTTGTAAGCAGTGAAATTGATTCCAACCTCAAGGAAACTCAACATAGTTCTTTTGGCGAGTAGTAGTGAGACCATTGGTTACTTTGGTACCCCATGAATATCTACAAAGATGTACTAGGGTAGTCCTAGCTAGACCTGCCAGAGTATTATTTCCAGAATCAAGCTGTCCATGCCTGGAAATTGGAGACTGTACAGAAGTCATTTTTGGTGAAAACAGAATGTATTTAATTCATCAGTTAAAGTTGGTCTAATGTATGATCTGCTTGGCATAGGGTGTCATTGTTAGATGGAAGTTTAGGACAAATCATGGACTTTTACAGAAGTTAAAACTACTAGTAGCCATCAAGGTGCAGCACCAACAGCCAGGACTGGTCAACTTTGATGAGTTGTTGGTTGCTAAGTATTTGGTATTGTGCCTTGCGGAGGCTGAGCATGAGGAACTTTAATTTGCCTGCAGGACTGAATTATTTATGAATAGACCTTAGTCAGGTGAATGCAGTTGATTCTGTTTTATCAGAAGGGCCACTCCTTCCATTTGGATTCCAAGTTCCTTGTACAGATTGTATAGAACAGAAACATTAGTAGGGCACTGGGAAACACTGTAAGACCTGGGTGGTTAAAGAAAGTCTTAAAGAACTAGCTCCTTTCCTTCTTTTTGGGATATCCACCAACAATTAATCAGTTCAATTTAAATCTGTGAGTGCACATTTATGTTATCTGAACATCATGAGCCTGTGGCATTGATACTGCCCTTTTAAACATATTTTGGGCACACCTTCTGAAAGCTGTCAATCTAGGTTTTGAACCTGTGACATCATTCATTATCAGTTGTTTCCTGTTAGTCAGGAAGGAAGCACTCTAGTTAACGACCTTGCCCTAAAAGCCCATACAGGCACTAAGGATCTGAACTGGTCTGCATTCAGCACCCTTAGCAAAGAAACCTGACTGTAATGTGTTAGGTAGTTCTTTTCTTCAATGTGGCTATTGAGCTGGATGCCCAACTTTTAAAGATAGGCTTTCTTTGAAAGAGTAACTGAGATATCAGATGAAAATTAGCAAGGGTATATCAGTTGGAGCTTTTGATGTGTAGGCATTTCACTCAGTGAAGGAAGCTGGTGCTAGCGGGAGCCAACAGGAGCCAGGGATCAAGAAATAGGGCGATTGAAGACAAAGTGTGGGTTTTGGTGTAAAGAGTTGAATAAGTGGATGGGTTTACGGTTTCCCAGGCTTTTGTTTAAAGCTTGTATTTGTGCGATAGTTAAAAGTAGACTTGTGACCATGTAACTTTTTTCTGTGCAGTGATGTAGTTTAAGATAGCGTGCTGTAACAAAATCATCCTACATGACCGAAAAAAAATATGTTCGATGGCATATGTTGCTGCAGATACACATGTTTGGCACAGTCCGCTGCCTGGTGTTGGGCTCGGAGTATTACAAGTTGTTTTTCTTCGAAGAAGTCTTTTTGGTCACGGGACCGAAGGACTCCTCCCTCTTTGGCTCCATTGCGCATGGGCGTCGACTCCATCTTAGATTGTTTTTTTCCGCTGTCGGGTTCGGACGTATTCCTTTTCGCTCCGTGTTTCGGTTCGGAAAGTTAGTCAGAATCTCGGAAGAAAGCGTCGGTATTGTTCCGTTCGGTATCGGGATAGTTAGGTACATCGACACCGATCATCGGAAGACTTTGGGGCAGTTTCGATCCCCCATCGGGGCCTGGTCGGCCCGACCGCGTGCGACATCGAAGCCGATGGAACGGACCCCGTTTCGTTTCTGCCCAAAATGTCACAGTAAGTATCCTTATACAGATCAGCACTTGGTCTGTAACTTGTGCTTGTCCCCCGAGCACAAGGAGGATACCTGTGAAGCCTGTCGAGCCTTCCGGTCCAGAAAAACACTCCGGGACCGAAGAGCCAGGCGTCACCAAATGGCGTCCACGTCGACAAAACAACGTTTCGACGACGAAGAGGAAACATTCTCGGTTCCGGAATCAGAATCCGGAGACTCCGACGTCGAACAACAGCAACAAACTGTGAGTAAGACGTCGAAAAGTAAATCCATCGACAAACCGAAAGCCCAGGGGACGCCACTGCCAACAGGCCATGGCTCGACCCATAAATCAGGCGACCCGTCGAAGGGGCCGAAAAAGGGCACGCCCATAGCGAAGACACCCGACTCCGGTCGAGGGACCGCCATGGAGCAACCTCGGAGCCGAGAAAGCGGCTCCGAGAGACAGAAACAAGATACCGGCACCGAAAAACATCGGCACCGAGAATCCTTGCCGAAAGGAACAAAAATTCTGTCGGTGCCGAAACCGAAAAAAGATTCTCTCTCGGCGCCGAAAAATACCACACCTTCATCCTACTCAGAGGAACAAGGACTAAGTGGCCAAATGCACAAATTTGGACAAGAGCTCCAAAGTGTAGAATCGGACTACACACAAAAGAGACTGTGCATCCAGCAAGATACAGGGAAGATATCAACCCTTCCCCCAATCATGAGGAAAAGAAGGATCGGACTTCCAAAGGATGACACACAACCACAAGCCAAAGTGGTTAAAAAAGTCACGCCTCCGCCCTCTCCTCCACAGGCATCGCCGGCACAAACACCGCCACAAATGCACTCACCAGCGCAAACTACCATAAGTCATGACGATCAGGATCAAGACGCTTGGGACCTGTATGACACCCCAGTGCCGGACAATGATCCCGAGTCATACCCCACAAAGCCGTCACCGCCAGAGGACAGTACCTCATACTCGCAACTGGTGGCTAGGGCTGCAGACTTCCACAATGTCCAACTGCATTCCGATCCTATAGAGGATGATTTCTTATTTAACACCCTCTCGGCTACACATAGCCAATATCAATGTCTCCCAATGCTACCAGGGATGTTACGGCACGCAAAACAAATTTTTGAGGAGCCCGTAAAATCAAGAGCCATCACCCCAAGGGTGGATAAGAAATACAAACCACCACCCACAGACCCAGTGTTTATTACTTCGCAGTTACCACCCGACTCTGTGGTAGTAGGGGCAGCTCGCAAAAGAGCAAATTCACATACATCTGGCGACGCCCCACCTCCGGACAAAGAAAGCCGAAAATTTGACGCGGCAGGGAAAAGAGTGGCGTCACAGGCAGCCAACCAGTGGCGCATCGCAAATTCACAAGCGCTGCTGGCCAGATATGACCGCGCACACTGGGACGAGATGCAACTTCTCGTAGACCATCTTCCCCAGGAATACCAAAAAAGGGCGCAGCAAATAGTGGAAGAGGGACAAACGATCTCAAACAATCAAATCCGCTCTTCACTAGACGCAGCCGATACTGCAGCAAGAACAGTCAACACTGCTGTCACCATAAGGAGACACGCTTGGCTACGCACTTCAGGCTTCAAACCTGAAATCCAGCAGGCTGTCCTTAATATGCCCTTCAACGAGAAACAACTGTTTGGCTCGGAAGTGGATACAGCCATTGAAAAACTTAAAAAGGACACAGACACGGCCAAAGCCATGGGCGCACTCTACTCCCCGCAGAGCAGAGGCTCTTTCAGGAAAACTCCATTTAGAGGGGGGTTTCGTGGCCAACCCACAGACACCACCAGCCAACAATCAAGAACCACACCATATCAGGGTTCCTTCCAAAGGGGAGGTTTCAGGGGATATCGGGGGGGTCAGTTCCCAAGGAGTAGGGGAAGATTCCAAACTCCAAAAACACCTCCACCTAAACAGTGACTTTCACGTCACGCAACCCCTTCACTCAACACCAGTGGGGGGAAGACTAAGCCAAGTCTACCAATCTTGGCAACAGATTACAACAGACAATTGGGTATTAGCAATAATCCACCATGGCTATTGCATAGAATTCCACAACTTCCCACCAAACATCCCCCCCAAAACACGCAAAATGTCACAACATCATTTAGAACTTTTAGGACTAGAAGTTCAAGCACTACTGCAAAAGGATGCAATAGAATTAGTACCAGTACAACAAAAAAACACAGGAGTTTACTCCCTGTACTTTCTAATTCCAAAAAGAGACGAAACATTGAGACCAATATTAGATCTCAGGACACTAAATACCTACATCATATCGGACCATTTTCACATGGTCACACTACAAGACATCATTCCACTGCTCAAACAGCAAGATTACATGACCACATTAGACCTAAAGGATGCGTACTTTCATATACCAATACACCCTTCTCACAGAAAGTACCTACGGTTCGTATTCAAAGGAATACATTACCACTTCAAGGTGTTGCCATTCGGAATAACAACTGCACCAAGAGTGTTCACAAAATGTCTAGCAGTAGTAGCAGCACACATCAGGAGACAACAGATACATGTGTTCCCTTACCTAGACGACTGGCTAATCAAAACCAACACAGTAAAAAAATGCGCAAGCGACACCACCTTTGTCATACAAACCCTTCACAAACTGGGGTTTTCCATCAACTACACAAAATCACACCTAGAACCGTGTCAAACACAACAATATCTAGGAGCAACCATCAACACATCAAAAGGAATTGCCACTCCAAGTCCACAAAGAGTGCAGGCATTCCACAAGCTAATAAGTGCTATGTTTCCAAACCAAAAGATACAAGCAAAATTTGCGCTAAAACTTCTAGGCATGATGTCATCATGCATAGCCATTGTCCCAAACGCAAGACTACACATGCGACCCTTACAACAGTGTCTAGCATCACAATGGTCACAGGCACAGGGTCAACTTCAAAATCTGGTGTTGGTAGACCGCCAAACATACCTCTCGCTTCTATGGTGGAACAGCAAAAATTTAAACAAAGGGCGGACATTTCAGGACCCAGTGCCTCAATACGTTATAACAACAGATGCTTCCAAGACAGGGTGGGGAGCACACCTCAATCACCACAGCATTCAAGGACAATGGGATATACACGAAACAAAATTTCATATCAATTACCTAGAACTGCTGGCAGTATTTCTAGCCTTAAAAGCCTTCCAACCCATAATAACACACAAATACATTCTTGTCAAAACAGACAACATGACAACAATGTATTATCTAAACAAACAAGGAGGAACACACTCAACACAATTGTGCCTCCTAACACAAAAAATTTGGCAGTGGGCGATTCACAACAACATTCGCCTAATAGCACAATTTATTCCAGGAATACAAAACCAACTAGCAGACAACCTTTCGCGAGACCACCAACAAGTCCACGAATGGGAAATTCACCCCCAAGTTCTGAACAAGTACTTTCAAATTTGGGGAACACCCCAGATAGATTTGTTCGCAACAAGAGAAAACTCAAAATGCCAAAACTTCGCATCCAGGTACCCACACCGCGAATCACAAGGCAATGCTCTATGGATGAATTGGTCAGGGATATTTGCGTACGCTTTTCCCCCTCTCCCTCTCCTTCCATATCTAGTAAACAAGTTAAGTCAAAACCAACTCAAACTCATACTGATAGCACCCACATGGGCAAGACAACCTTGGTATACAACTCTACTAGACCTTTCACTAGTACCGCATGTCAAACTACCCAACAGGCCAGATCTGTTAACACAACACAAACAACAGATCAGACATCCAAACCCAGCATCATTGAATCTGGCAATTTGGCTCCTGAAATCCTAGAATTCGGACACTTGGACCTCACACCAGAATGCATGGAGGTCATAAAACAAGCTAGAAAACCTTCCACTAGACACTGCTATGCATCTAAGTGGAAAAGATTTGTTTACTACTGCCATGCCAATCAAATACAACCAGTACATGCCTCTACTAAAGACATAGTAGGATACTTACTACATTTGCAAAAAGCAAATCTCGCTTTTTCATCTATAAAAATACACCTCGCAGCTATATCTGCTTACCTACAAACTACTCATTCATCGTCTCTATTTAGAATACCAGTTATTAAAGCATTCATGGAAGGGCTAAAAAGAATTATACCACCAAGAACACCACCAGTTCCTTCATGGAATCTTAACATCGTCTTAACAAGACTCATGGGTCCCCCTTTCGAACCCATGCATTCCTGTGAAATGCAATATCTAACCTGAAAGGTCGCATTTCTCATTGCAATCACATCCCTCAGAAGAGTAAGTGAAATACAGGCATTTACCATACAAGAACCATTTATTCAAATACACAACAATAAAATAGTTCTAAGAACAAATCCAAAATTTCTGCCAAAAGTAATCTCACCATTCCATTTAAATCAAACAGTAGAATTGCCAGTGTTCTTCCCACAACCAAATTCTGTGGCTGAAAGGGCACTACATACATTAGACATCAAAAGAGCACTAATGTATTACATTGACAGAACAAAGCTAATCAGGAAAACAAAACAACTGTTCATAGCTTTTCAAAAACCACACATAGGAAATCCAATCTCTAAACAAGGCATTGCTAGATGGATAGTCAGATGCATCCAAACATGCTATCTTAAAGCCAAAAGAAAATTGCCTATTACACCAAAGGCACACTCAACCAGAAAGAAAGGTGCTACAATGGCCTTTCTAGGAAACATTCCTATGAGCGAAATATGTAAGGCTGCAACCTGGTCTACGCCTCATACGTTTACTAAACACTACTGTGTAGACGTACTAAATGCACAACAAGCTACAGTGGGCCAAGCTGTACTAAGAACATTATTCCAAACTACTTCAACTCCTACAGGCTAAACCACCGCTTTTAGGGGAGGTAACTGCTTTATAGTCTATGCCAAACATGTGTATCTGCAGCAACATATGCCATCGAACTGAAAATGTCACTTACCCAGTGTACATCTGTTCGTGGCATTAGTCGCTGCAGATTCACATGTACCCTCCCACCTCCCCGGGAAGCCTGTAGCCGTTTAGAAGTAGATCATAAACCTTAAACATCTGAACATTTGTAAATAATTATTAGAAACTCTTATCATACATACATATTCACTCCATTGCATGGGCACTATTTATACCAAACAACTCCATCCTCACCCTCTGCGGGGAAAACAATCTAAGATGGAGTCGACGCCCATGCGCAATGGAGCCAAAGAGGGAGGAGTCCTTCGGTCCCGTGACCAAAAAGACTTCTTCGAAGAAAAACAACTTGTAATACTCCGAGCCCAACACCAGGCAGCGGACTGTGCCAAACATGTGAATCTGCAGCGACTAATGCCACGAACAGATGTACACTGGGTAAGTGACATTTTCATTTCATACAATTCCTGCCTTAAAATACTTAAAAATAACATAGTATTCCATTTACATACCATTTACTCAGTTAATGTCATTTTTGTTTCATTTAAAATGCATACCCATTCACGCTTAACTCTTGGAAAACAAAATGCCAAACACACTGCTAAGTCAGAAGTCAAAATCCTAAATAGCTGAACCATTACCTCCTCAAAAATTCTGAGTGTAAATACAATTATCCAGTATTGGATCTTTCATAAATTCACATGCTTGAATCATCCCCGTCGTCGAAGTGGGAGTGCCACGGTACATAAAATAGCAATAAATAATAAATATTTTATTTTTTTGCCATAGGCTATAATGGAGTCAGAGCTTGCTCATATAGCCTATCCATGTCCTTTTGTGAAAGGACCCAAACCTGCCTGCTGTCCAATCAGGCACCAGCACCCTCTAGAACCTTCTCCAGAGAAGTTCCCTTCCTCAGATTTTCTACCGCACGTCGTGTGAAGGGAGTCTCCCTGAGCTCTCATCAGTTTTTTCTTCTACTTCAGAGATTTTCTCTCAAGAAAGCTTCAAATATGTCTGATTCTTCTAGAAAAGGCCTTTTCCGCCCTTGCAAGACCTGTGGGAAGAAAAGGCTCCATGTGGATGACCCACATAAAGAATGTTTGTACTGTCTCTACCCACAACATCAGGTTAAGGACTGCAAAATATGTCGCACCTTCTCCACAAAGACCCTCAGAGACCGGGAGGGCAGACTCCTGACATGGTTACAGGCCAAATCCTGTACTTCAGGTGAGGAGAGTGGGTCAGAGAGGCCACATAAAAGGTCCAGATCTGAGGACCTAGGCCACATAGAGAAATCCAGAAAGAGGCAGAAATCTCATCATGGGAAGGGCTTACAGACTTCAGTCTCCTCTGAGCCTTCCTCTCCTCTTCACAAGAAGGAGTCTTACCATCTATCTCCTTCTTCAGAGCCTTCTACTTCTGGAAAGATGACTCTGAAAATTAGAACAACGACGACGACACCGTCGACGACCGTGACGACGGTACCTACATCTACCGTCTCCACTTCATCGTCGACGAGACCGTCGTCAGCGTAGACGACCTTAACATCGACGGTAAGGGGTCCGATCCCTTCTCTCCAGACTCCATCGGCACCGTCGACGACTGCCCCGTCGACTATAACCTCACCCACGTCATTCTCATCGGCGCTATCGCCATCGACGGTGTCAAAGAAGCTACCGTCGACGACACTACCGTCGGAGAAATCATCGTCGGCGACTCCACCGGAGACGAGACCACCGTCGACGGAAAAATCTGCACCATCCACGGCTGCATCAACTTTCACGCCATCGACAGCAGTGATGCCTAGTGGACACGTTGAGGCCATTCCTACCTCTTCCAGGTCTCCAGCTCTCCGAGCCATGGTCAGCATCAGAAGTCTACCTGCACAGGACGTTTATCCTACCGACACATCTCCAAACAAGGTGTCGGCTTTACTACCCAGTCATCTTCTTGACTGGGAGGAATCGGACGAAGATCCTTTTGGAGATGCACATAGCCCTTCGCAGCTCCATGTCAAATCTCAAGATGACGATGAAGAGAATGAGTATGAACAGTATCAACCAAACTACTCTCATCAGGACCAATACTATGAAACACGGGAGCCTCAACACAGAGACACCGTAGAAATGCCTTCCTCCTTAATCCAGGATTTACAATCCATGCTTCAGGATTATAGGAGAAGGTTTCCAGCGGAAGGTCAACCACCGGCGCCGGTCTCTACGGTGACGCCAGGTAATGCTCCTCCTCCTCCTCCAGCTACTCCAAGATCAACATCACACTCTGTGTTAGCTGCACCCCCCAGAGATGAAGGTTCTACTTCAGGGGAAGAAGAACAAGAAGAAGGAGAAATTTCTACTCCACAACATCCTACAGAGGAATGGGATGATTACTTGGCCCCCACTCCTTCTCCACCACCTCCTCGCCCCTCTGATTCTCCGCCCGAGGACATAGGTGGTTTCCATAATCTTATGGACAGAGCCGCAGTACGTTTCCACCTACCAACATCTGTCTCCCAATCGGAATGTTTCCTGCATGATTTCAAAGAACAATCACGGAAGTCGGTACGGTCCATTCCGATTATTGATTACATTTGGAGCGAGGGCACAAAGATTATGCAGAATCCGGCTACTGTTCCTCCAGTTCCACAAAAACTGGATAAAAAATATAAGGCGACCCAAGATTCTCCGGCATGCCTTACTGGCCATCCAAAGCCTGATTCGGTCATCTCACAGGCTGCTCAAAGGCGCTCCAAAAATCTATCAACGCCTATCTCCACTCCTCCAGACAAGGAAGGTCGCAGACTGGATAATATAGGCAAAAGATTCTCCTCAATGTCTGCAATCACTGTCAGGGCAGCAAATTCATTAGCAATTTTAGGCCGATATGATCGTCAGATGTGGTCCGACATGCAACCTTTCCTGGACCTCATCCCAGAAAATAAGCAAGAAGAGGCACGAAAGATCCTACAGGAAGGTGAGTGTGCGTCGGAAGAGATTATTGACTGCGCTCTGGACATAGCCTCTACTGGTTTCCACCAACTAGCGGGCGCCGCTGTCTTACGACGACAAGGTTGGCTCAAGGCCACATCCTTCAGACCAGAAGTGCAGTCCCGGATTCTAGACATGCCTTACGATGGGGAATCTTTGTTTGGCAAACATGTGGATGACGCACTTCAAACCATTAAGACGGACACAGACACGGCCAAGTCCCTGGGTACCCTGCAGTACAGGAAGCAGCTCTTTCGAGGGGCTAGAGGGAGAGGTTTCACCTCATTTCGAGGTTCCTTTCATAGACAGTACCAGCAATCGCAGTACAGGCCTTCATACCATCAGCAGTACAGGCAATCATCGACTGCCTCCTATACCAGACAGGGAGGGAAACGAAGACAGGGGTCACAATCCGGAGATCAACCCAGAAAGCAATGATCTTCCACAGGCACCGGCTATGCTCCCTCAATGCCCGCAACATCAACAAATAGGAGCAAACATTTCCAACTTCATCCAAGAGTGGAAGAAGATAACATCGGACAAGTGGGTGCTAGATATAGTGACAAGAGGTCATACCCTGGAGTTCACAGAAAATCCACCGCTGCACCCACCAACATCAGGCAGCTCTCTCCACCTTCGTCTGCTTCAAGCGGAAGTCATCAGCTTTCTGGCCAAAGGGGCTATAGAGGCAGTTCCTCTGCAGCAACGAGGTCTCGTATTCTACTCCCGTTTTTTCCTCATAAGGACGAAGTCGGGAGAGTGGCGTCCAATATTAGACCTCAGGAAGCTCAACAAGTTCCTTCGGAAACCATCCTTCAGGATGATCACATTGTCGGATATCTTGCACCTCTTGAATCCTGGAGATTTTATGACAACCTTAGATCTCCAGGACGCCTACTTCCACGTTCCAATACACCAAAAACATCGCAAATATCTCCGTTTTACAGTAGCCGGTGCCCATTATCAATTCAGAGTCCTGCCATTTGGACTCAGATCCGCTCCGAGAATCTTCACGAAATGCCTTGCCCAGTCGCAGCCTCCCTCAGAAGCAAGGGTTTCCAAGTGTTCCCTTACCTGGACGACTGGCTCATAAAAGCTCCGTCATCTCTACTAGCCTCAAAAGCCACATATGCCTGCCTAAGACTATTCAACAGTTTGGGTCTAACAGTGAACCTACAAAAGTCAGTCGTGTTCCCCGCACGCAGGAGAGTTTTCCTGGGAGCAGAATTGGACACTATCCAAAACAAGGCATATCTTACCCTAGCAAGGCAGCAGAAGCTGACTCAATTGGCTGTCACAAACTCCGCAAGAAAGTTAGTTTCAGTACGACTATTCAAATCGCTTCTGGGCATGATTTCCTCAGCCATAGTCCTAGTACCGCTGGCAAGACTCAAGATGAGACCTCTACAAGAAGAACTACAACTCCAGTGGACCCAGTCACAAGGATCCTTCGACGATTTAATAACCATCACACCAAGGATTCGGCAGACGTTAGAATGGTGGTCCCACATCAACCACCTCTCCCACGGTCTAACCTTTCTGGCACCAATAGCAGATTTCGTTATCACCACGGACGCCTCCCTGGAAGGATGGGGAGGCCACTTACAGGACATGCGCATTCAAGGCAGATGGTCCAAGCTCCAAAAAGAGATGCACATAAATCTGTTAGAACTGAAGGCGATTCATCTTACGCTCAAAGCTTTTCTGCCACGCATTGCAGGATCATCCGTGTTAGTCAGAAAAGACAACACAACAAGCATGTTCTACATCAACAAGCAGGGAGGAACAAGATCCCTCTCCCTCTCAAGGGAAGCTCAGTCTCTCTGGAACTGGCTCACACGGAACAACGTCCGCCTCAGGGCAGAGCACCTGGCGGGGGTCAACAATGCTCTAGCGGACTCTCTCAGCAGGACAGACGACAACTGTCACGAGTGGGAACTCAACCAGACCATACTCAAGAGCATTTTTCAACGATGGGGTCGGCCGATCCTAGACCTGTTCGCCACCAACCTGAACGCCAAATGCCAGTTTTACGCCAGTCGATACCCACTCCCGGGGTCGTGGGGAAATGCTCTTTTGATAAGATGGTCCGGGATCTTTGCATACGCTTTTCCCCCCATTCCACTGATTCCCAGACTCCTCAGGAAAATGAAGACCGAAGGCTGCAAGATCATTCTCATAGCCCCCAAGTGGCCGAGGCAGTACTGGTACACAGAGCTCCTCCTCCGGTCAATAGCCAATCCAGTCCGTCTCCCTTGCAACCACAATCTTCTATCGAAGAATCAGGGTCTCATCTTACATCCCGACCCAACTTCACTGCACTTGCATGCTTGGCTCCTGAGTTCAGAGAGTTCCAAGATATGAACATCGACCAAGAATGTAGGCTCATATTATCTAAAGCGCGAGCGGAGAGCACAAATAAGACATACAAATTAAAATGGAAGAGGTTCTGTGTTTGGTGTTCTCAGAACAATTTTCACCCATTTCAAATCAATCCTGAGCAAATTCTTCCTTACCTGCTCTCCCTTTCCAAGGCTGGTCTTTCCTATGCATCAGTCAAGATTCACCTAGCAGCTATAGCCTCTTACAGACGATCGGCTAACATGCCGTCTATTGGTTCAACCAGAGTCATCAAACAGTTTATGAAAGGGCTGTTCCGCACGTTTCCTCCAGTTCGCTTACCTCCGCCAGAGTGGCACCTTAATATTGTTCTCTCCCAGCTCATGAAAGCCCCTTTTGAACCCGTCCATAGAGCTGAACTCAAGTACATCACCTGGAAAGTGTCAACCTTGCTCGCTCTCACCTCTACCAGAAGAGTCAGTGATATACAAGCGTTCACTACTAAAGAACCCTTTTTAGTTTTTTCTGAGGATTTCGTTATGCTCCGAACCAATCCCAGATATATTCCCAAAGTTCTATCTTCATTCCACCTCAATGAACCAGTTATTCTACGAACCTTTTTTCCAAACCCTACTACGATAGCAGAGAGGACTCTCCATTCTTTGGACATTAAACAATGCCTAAAATTTTACCTGCAAAGTACCAAGAACATCAGGAAATCAGACCAACTCCTAGTATCTTATTCTCTGGGACGTCAGGGAACAGGAGTAACCAAGGCCACTATAGCCCGATGGATTTCTTCCACAATCCAATTTTGTCACACCAAGGCAGGAAAACCCTTGACTAGGCGCCCGAGAGCCCACTCTACAAGAGCAGTCTCCACATCGGCTGCTTTGTTTCAAGGTATTGCCCTTGAAAAAATTTGCCAGGCTGTGACATGGAAGACCACACACTCCTTTACGCAGCACTATTGTTTGGAGTCATCACAAAGAACAGACTCTCTAGTAGGACAAGCTGTGCTACGCCATCTCTTTCATTAAGGTGAGACCTTTCATTAGTTATAGTCATATGGTTTAAGATGCAGATAACCATGTTTCTATTGTGTTTCCTGGTGAAATAGCTAAAGTGTATGTATGTATGTACTTATTAATGTGTATGCAGATAGATTAATTTTATCTTTATATATATATATATATATATATATATATATACACGTACTTAGAGTATCTGTATTCCTTCGTAACTCACGCTCAGAAATGTATGAGTTTTCTATAAATGTTATTATTATTATTATTATGATTATTATTAACTATAATTGAGATAGAGGGTCTTCATGCTCGCACCCTCCACCCACGCTGGATACAATGTTTATCAACCATACTGCTGTCTATTCAGATTCAAGCATGTGAATTTATGAAAGATCCAATACTGGATAAGAAAACAAGTTACTTACCTGTAACTACAGTTATCCAGTATTGGTATCTTTCATAAATTCTCATGCGACCCACCCTCCTCCCCTTTGATGCTCGCATTTCTCTCAGGTTTTTTATTTTTCACTCCTGTGCTGGAAAATCTGAGGAAGGGAGCTTCTCTGGAGAAGGTTCTAGAGGGTGCTGGTGCCTGATTGGACAGCAGGCAGGTTTGGGTCCTTTCACAAAAGGACATGGATAGGCTATATGAGCAAGCTCTGACTCCATTATAGCCTATGGCAAAAAAATTTTTATTTATTATTTATTGCTATTTTATGTACCGTGGGACTCCCACTTCGACGACGGGGATGATTCAAGCATGTGAATTTATGAAAGATACCAATACTGGATAACTGTAGTTACAGGTAAGTAACTTGTTTTCATATGTCTGTTTCAAAAGTTAGCAACAAAGAAACATTAGGAATATTAAAGCTGCATCAATCTTATTTTCAGGCAAACACCACTTTTTATCCTGAACATAAAGCAGACCCATCCTGAATTATACCAGTGCCTGTCTCAATACAAAGATTTATAATGAGGACATAGTTACTGTGCGACACTCAAACTCTACTTCATCTCACAGAGAATCTGTAAGCATACTTTTGTCTTGCTTTCGTGGCTCCCAAGAGTACAACATTCCCTTTTCCTAAAGTTCCTGTTAAATTCCCTCAGCACGTTTCTAACTCAGTTTAAATTTTCTAAGCAGCTTACTAATTTTTCCGCTGTATTCTATATTCTGTGTATTGGTTGCAGCCAAAATTGATAGAGGTGTTTTGGCAGCAATGGTGCCTTCGTAGAGCTCAGTATGAATACAAACAAAACAAGCATTTGCAATGCACTAGGGTCACGCGTTTCTCAGAGTTACAGCTATTAGCAGTTGTAAACTCCCAACCGGATTTTTCTTTCTACATTGAAATTTAAAAAACAGTGCGATCGCGCTGCTGCAGTTCACTTGTAATGAAACCTATCGGCAAAAGTGCAATTATCTAGATAACCAGCAAAAGTGGAATTAACTATGTAACATCGTCGATGTTATGCAAAGCGCTCGACTTCTGCCAAGCGAGATCGTGCTGTGGTCAAAAGATAAAAAGTAGTCCAGAAACAGGACGGGAAACAACGAGCCTCGCATGTTTTTCTGTACTACGGAAAAGATATGACGTATGCGTGCCTTCCACTAATGAAAGCAAGCAGATTTTAACAGGCAAGCCCATGAACCAATGAAAGACAACTGACGTGAACGGGGCTCCGAGCCCTTTTCTGACTCCTAAAGCGTCTCGCAAGCGCATGCAACACAAGCTCGACCCTAAAAAGGGTTACAGATCTCAGCATGATTGACCAAAACGTTTAACCTGGCATCAAGCTTCATAGTCTGTATACCTGAGGCTTATGCATGGCCATAAGCAGATTTCTAACGCTTTCCAACTAGGGAATCATTGTCAGATGCACAGCACTTGCACCTGGTAACAGAACATGTGTCAGGCACATACAAACACCTAATTGACATGTTAAGCAGGAATAATGTGCAGGTGCAGTAGTGTGAGGTGAGAGCACAGCTGTTACAAACATACTTCCACATAAATGGTAATATCAGGAATCGCTGGTGGGATAGTGGAGTTCGACAGTAGAGCAGTGGTAAGTGCATAGATGCCACGACTCACCTGCTTTTGGTGAAGCATTTGACAAGTTAGCAAATCAGCGTGCCATGGACGCAGTGCTTATTTTATTTAAAAATAGAGGTGTTGATTCCGAAAAATTGTCATGTGGCTCCTGTCTATCACGCATGGAACTCTTCCAGTCCTTCAATAGCTCTGCTGAGCAAGAGGAAGAGCAGTCTGAGCAACCCGCTGCTGAGCATGTAGGGGATGTGAGCCTTGGAAGCAGGCCTTACTGTCTCCACTTTATGCACATGTCCTGTCCCAACAACAGCTTCAGTGCCACTACTGGCCAGAGCCTCCGATTGCCCCAGAGAGCTACCTGCCCATCATCACTAAAGTCAGCCTGGCCATAAAGAAACATCACACTGTCTGGGGTGTAGGAATACCTATGGTCTTTATTTTATTTTCATTGTGGTGTGTGGAAATAGAAAATGGGCTACCAGTACATTGAATGAGGAGGATCATTGTCTTGACTCTCCTTCTGATGCTGTGGACCTTTGGGCAAATGAAAGAAATACTGACTGTTTCGCTCCTGCCACTCTGTAAATTAAGGCAGCTCCTGACCAGGACATGATAGCTAGGGATGTGTCAAAGAGTTCAGGTTCTGTGACGTAAACGCGAGTGGTGCCCACTGGCACAAATTAAGTCTGGAGAAGTGGGTTACATCAGTGGGATTGTGACAGAAGAGACTTATCAGTGTCTTTCCTGTTCCCAGCTAGCACCGTCCATGTTTTAGATGACAGAGACAATCAAGCCAACACCACCAGAAATATAATTTCACCCATGGCCCTTCTAATGGAAAATGGGGACCAACTATATGAGGTAATTGGGGAGGTGGGTCCAATAAAATGTCTCCAACAATGGGTCAGTCAGATGGGTAACTATGGGATTGCTGGCAGGGCCTTTCCCATACAGCCAGTAGAAGTGAAAGTGTAATCAAAGACATGAAAACAGATATAGAAAAGCAGCATAGCTACAGAAGAGGTGGAAAGCAGCATAGCTACAGAAGAGGTGGAAAGCAGCATAGCTACAGAAGAGGTAGGTAACGTCACTGATTTACTGAACTTCCTTGCCGTCTTTGTTGCAAGCAAGTGTGTGGGTATGGTCCCAAGGAACATGTAGAAGAGCAATGACTACCTGGGAATCGAAAGATAGTTAACAGAATGGACAGATCTGGTTTGGAAGGTGACTGGCTCTCTATCATCTTTTGGCTTCTGTCCAATGTCGGGAACTGCAGTCAGTTGCATAGGCAGTATCAGAAACCAAATTGATCATGATCCACTAAATAAGAGGAGACTCTCCTTGACTTTTGGGACTTACCACATTAGATCATATCTTGACTTTGCTCGAGGATCACCACTAAACCACAGGAAGATATAATTTTGTTGAATATTCACTTCTTGCTAATGAGGGCATGAGGGACAACCAGTAATAGACTTACTATGGCTTTCTTAAGTAATACTGTGTCAATAGACATTGGTCACAGGATCCTCTGGCCCAAAGTACCATATTTTACTTATCTCCTGGCATCCTGTACTTTTAACAGCACTGCAAGCAGTGCCCTACCAGTGCTCAGGCATGCCAACAAGAGTTGACCCAAAAGGCACAAGACATCATAACCAAGAATCCAAATTGTTCCAAACAAATCCACCTTACTTGTCTTCAAGAAAATTCACTCTTGCTTGACTGGGCTTTCTACCTAAACGAGAATTTTTTTCAAACTCAGTTTAGTTAAATCTAAGGTCCTGGTTGTAGGATGATCCTAATTGATGTAGTTGTCTTCCTGTCTTGGTCCCTGTACTAACAGTAACTGCAACACTCAATATTAGGTACATATTCAAAAGTTGACTGAATACTCTTTGTTGTTTTTACCACCTGTAATTGGTTTAAAAAATAAATGCCTCACGACTCTCTTCTAGATTCATGTACTGTGCATATTCAGACATCAGGTAGTTGGAGTTGAACAGCTCTACTTGTTTTAGCCCCTTATTTTTCTTGTTTTGGAGAAGGGTGCAGTCTGGTGAAACTAGACCCTTCAAGAGTAGCTTATTAAATACTTTTTGGTGGGCATCCCATCACATTACCATTATTACAGGTAATAAACTTGTTTCTTTTTCCTCTCTGGCCTTTAGGCAGTTGATTTTCGGTTATTTATTCAATGGTGCATCCTCAAATGGATTATTGTAATATAGTTCACATGACCCCTCCAAACTATCAGTTGCAGAAGTTGCAGCTCACACAAAAGAATGCCGGCTCACGCGGCTAGACTGTTAGTAGATCTTCCGCTTTGTACCATACATTTTTTTCCTGGCTCCGTATTCAGAAGCGTGCTGTGTTCAAAAGTATCTGTATCTGCCAAATATCTGTAGGGGTTACAAATCTTGTGTTAATAGGCAATTTAGTGAACCACTACCTATGACGTGCTCTCTTTACTGTGCTTCTGCTTTTTAGCTAGCGCTTGGGGGCGCAATAGCAGGGCCCGCTGCCGGACTTTTACTTAGGCAGAAGCCATGGTCTGGAACACCTACTGGCATTATTACATCTTACCTGCGATCATAAGAACTTTAGAAAAATCTTGAAAACCTTTCTGTTTTCAGATTAGTTTCCTCATCGATTTTGTTTCTCTGCATGTGCCAGGAAGCCAGTCAAGGTATTTGTGAGCTTTATAAAACACATTGATGATGATGACTAATCCATTATTCACTATGACTCCTAGATCGTATGTCAGTATGGACTGGATTGTCATGTATGCACAGCCTAGACCAGAAATCACAGACCCAGTAGTTCCCATCTTTTTACAAGCATAATCCCGACTTAAACTTTCTTTGGCAGTACCAGGTCCTTTAGAAAACATTCCACCGAGATTCACAATCTGCTCAACAAAAATATCACACAAATAAACGGATTTGCAGAAACGTGGTTAGCTAATAGCTCTGTCACAATCTTTCATTTGTTGATGCCTGTAGGAAGCTGGCCCTTTATGTAATATGTCAATACCGTGTAACGGGTCCAGGGGTTCCCTCATGAGTGGACAGGACTTGCTATGCACTCCCAAAGTGCTCTATTTGGAGGTTGGGTGGTCAAGTAGCCTTAGGCTTAAGACAGAGGAGTGTAAGACTTCCACAAATACACACAATAACCAATAAATGAGACACATAACTCTAAACGGAGATCCACACCAATTTATTTTAAAAAATGGCAAGTATCTTTATATATGTTTAGGCATCAGAGAAAAATCGTTCAGGTAGGTATATTTTTAAATATGAATTATTTTCACTTTAAAAAGTGGACACTGCAATATCTGAGTTTTGCAGTGTTATCCTATGGGAGGAAAAACAAGTTCTGCAAACCGGTAAAATACTGCAAATTACAAGACCAGTCTCCAGGCGTTAAGGTGAGTAGTGGTCAAGGACTAAGGCAGCACCAGCAGTATACCACCAGCAGCACGGGGGTGGCCAGATTCAGGGTGCAAAACTGCATTGGGTGCCCAATGTATTTTAATGGAGATCAGTCACTTTGAATAGAGGCTGCAGGCTCTCGCCAGGAGATCAATTGGGCTGAACCAATAGTGGGGCTCAGGCCTCACGATGCTCAGGCAAAGGTAGGCACCTTTGGTCCTCGTCTCCACTGCTATTGGGTGACGGGTGCAGAGGTGTCTTCAGGTTGGTTTTCCTTACCGGACCGATCGTGGTAGAGGTGGGCTGCGAGCAGAGGCTGCTGGTGTCGTCTGGGAGTCCAGGAGGGGTGAAACCACAATGGACTTGGACTCTGGAGGGCTGGAAAACCTTGTTGGCACCGGTTGACCACTTCAACTCGGGTCGGAGATGACGAGTGCAGTAGTGACTTCAAGTGTCACATTTTGGTGGTTCCTGTCCGGAATCCCCAAGGTGCCTCCTGCGTTATCTGTCAGCATCCCCAGGAATTAGGGTTAAATCATATCTCTGTTCTTGGTTAAACCTTCATGTTTCTAAGTAAACATAATGGGCTGTGTTACACAATTGGTTTTATCAATGCTTGTTTTACCAATGCTTGTTTGCTAATGTGAGCATGTGTAGACATGTGCTTCTAATTGGGTGTGGTGTAGACATGTGCTTCTAATTAGGTGTGGTGACTCATCCACATGTGGAAACTCAACTGCTTTCCTGATTGGCCATAAATAGCAGAGTGAAGCATGCCTCCCTGCTTGGCTTTGTTTTGCTTCCTGATCTCAGCATCTAATTTGGCAGTCCAGCCCCTGCTGTCATCCTCGTTTTCAGGACTTTTAAGGCAGTTCTTTTCTTCGTTCCTGTACCAGCTGACAGCAGGCATTCCTCCAGCACTCTGGAAAAGACTGCCTCTAAGTGACTAGTATTCTCCAGGGAGTTTGTCCTTTGAGCGCTGCGCTTTCCTAGAACAGCTGGTGTATTTCAGACCTCGTATTTTGGCAGAGTCCTTATCTTGAAGAGACAAAAGCATTTCTGAACATTCTACATTATTATTGTTGTTACTTGCCTAAATGTGCTTCAGGAAATCTGCTTGAGCTCAAGTACTACAAATAGTGACAGTGCAGTTTTAAAAGAGAATTTACGTGACTTTTCTTTCTCTCATAGCATAACTCTTGGATTTAAATTGTGTCATTCATGCCTGTGTTTCAGGTTGGAGGAATTTGCTTTTGAAGGGTTTTTCACACACACAGTGAAACCAAACTGTGCCACCCCAACTGTTTAAACCCAGAGTGGACATTTGTATTTCTTGGATTGTTTTTGTTCCTTTTAGTTTAACCCTATGCATGCAGGAAAGTTATACGTGATATAATTAATGCTCTTGTTTGTCTTTCTTGTGCATGATAAGTGCAA